>NC_083340.1:72584562-72918666 GCF_019175385.1 Lycium barbarum | reverse complement strand
TTTTATTAAAAGACTCTACAATAGACAAAATTGTAATTTACTATTTTCCTTAAATTATTATTTAATTAGAAGTCCTTTATTATTTTCTTCAAATTATTATTTAATTATATATGTAGACTCTACAATAGACAAAATTGTAATTTACTATTTCTCTCAAATTATTATTTAATTAGAAGTCCTTGACTATTTTCTTCAAATTATTATTTAATTATATATGTAGTACTTTAAAATCCTTTTAGGTTTAGGAGTCTTTTTGCTTATATATTTGGACGAGCACCATGGACTCTATGTTTTTCTTGGTTATAAAATCTTTACCTCATATCCACTGCAATTCATCATGTAGCAAAGCTAATAATATTTTTTTATTAACTTTATGGAGAATCTAACATAATCTATTCTTGATTTTTTTTTTGTAGGTCCAACATTATTCCGAAAGTTCATCTTCCCGAGTATAAAGTAGCACCCATTGCTAATAGTTTCTTTTTATGTTTTCTTACTTTGTATTTACACTATTTGATGTTGTATGTTTCAGGCATAATTGTAAAAATTGGTTGTACAACATATTATTATCTTAATATTCAATAGATCATAAAGGTTCCGCAAGAATGAATCAAGTTTGTAATTATTTGTAACCTTCCATACATGAATCCTCCGCACAATTGGTTTTGTATTTTTTATGTATTTCAATAATGGATGAAGTTTGTAATTTTATACTTCACAATATACTTTTTGTTATTCAACTGAGTTTCTCTCCTTTTTTTTAAATTTTTTGTAGATTGAAGCTGCTATTTGTTTTTTTCATAAGAAAATATGAGTTCAATCCGTCTAAGATATTTTTGGTAAGTCTAAGGTTATTCATTTACTAGTGTATTTGACCGCGCTTCGCGCGGTATCTTAATAAATTTAAAAATGATCTTTTATAAATTACGTCAAGATAAATGAGATAATTTGTTTTGCTTAGACCGAAACTTCTTTTCCTTATTAACAAATTATGTATTATAAGATGCAATGCTATTGAAAACGATCAAAAAGAAAGGCATACAGATAATTAATGATCTTTTTGGATTGGTTGTGCCAAGTCAAGAAGAAAAATACAACTTCATAAAAGAGCAGATAAAATAGTTGAAAGCGGTAACCCTCCTATAATTCTGAAATCTAAGTAGTATTCTTTATAATTAGACACAAAAAAATGATGTTAAGCTTGGTATTGACTCTTAATTATATGTAATTAAAATTAGAACATTGGAGCACCTAAATGATTTTATGCTACCACACAGAATTCTATATGATACAATATATAGCAATTGTATAAAAATGACGTTCTTTTTAGTTGAACTTCTAGATTTGCGGAGATGAATAATGCATGGAACACATTTAAAAGATGAGGAAGTCGATCTACTTTCTTCATGTTTGTCAATTGCCATGTAGAATCCAGTTTCAAATATTTTGTAGTTATTGTTATGCAATTTTGTGTTCACCTCTTCTCATATGGAATTAAATATGAACGCATTGCAAGAAGACAAAGAGTTAGAAAACATGTAACGTTTAATTTATCTTTTTCACTTTGATTTTGAAAGTTATTGTGTGTAAACACCTTAAATAGGGAAAGAGGACCTTCTGATCATTCATTTTCCTAAACGTCTTTCTCATTTAACATTTTTTAAACATAGCGCAATTAATCATAATTAAGAGAGTTAAGAAGTGGCTTTTGAGTTATTTTAACATGGCACATATATGAACGGGGGGAAATAGAAAAATGCCAAAAAAATGAAGGAAAGAAAATTAATTGTTCTTGGCCAGAGAGGGGAAAAGATTTATTACCATAGCTATTTTTCACAAATATTGAGAAAAGAAAGTTCATAAATCAGTAATACTCTAGCAATTTCTAAATAAACTAAAGAGTATTACAAAGAACACGAAGGAGAACAAAAATAGCAACATACCTTGTATCAAATGTCTTTTTCGATGAAGTAGCGGAGGCTTGGCGCAAGAGACAAACGTGATCATTTTTATTATTATTATTATTATTTTTTGTACAGCACCTAAATTGAGAATTTTGAAGGTAAAAGTGTAAAATCTAAGAAAATGGAAAAATCAAAATCCTGATCAATAAATGGTGCCATATCATCTTCCCAAGAACATCAATTGTTTTTATAAAAATAATTAGGACATTCATGCCAATAATGATAAATAGAAAATATGGGGAAAAAATTTTCAAAAAAAAAAGAGAAAAAAATAATTGTGCTTTTTGGCAAAAGGAAAGAGTCAGGTCACTCTCCTTTGCCTAGCTTTATAATATATATGGATATAGGTGGTAGTAGATTTTGATAGAATTATTTAGCTTGCCAATCAAAATCATCCAAGCAACAAAGTCTATATATTTTAATTTTCATATATTAAGGTGTATAAATATAGACTAAACTAAAAGGTATGATGACCATTCTCAACAATTTTGTGTCACGAATAAACTGAAAAAGAAGATCAACAATAGAAGTTCTATAACATAATAATCTAAGGGTGAAAAAAAATTCTAAAAAAATATTCATATAATAAAAGTTCCAAGACACTCACTCACTTGCTAAAATAAATATTGTACCTGAGATGGGAACAATTCCTTCTCCATCAACATTTTCTTCATTTTGTGCTTTTGATCTCCTCCTCAGTTATACAATTTTGTGCTTTTGATCTCCTTGTCCATTCGACAATACTCTCCATTTATTGGAATGAATACCATGTTGGTGTGATTTTAATTAGGTGGCATAACTTGTACATTAAATTGTGAATTATGAAATTAATTACTAATACTAATTAAAGGTAGAAGTTATGAAGATGAGGGGGTGTGAGTTATGTAGATGACTTTGTAAATTAAAATAGAATAATTTAAAATGATATAAAAAATTAAAAAAATGAGAAAAAAAGATAAATAAAATCCTTGGCCATATAGAGGTGTCACATATGATTGTTTATTCCTAGTTTTATATTATATATAGACTAGTGACATTATCCGCGCTTCGTGCGGTTAGAGACGAAAATCTATATATATCTTCGTGATTCGACTATATATGTAAATCGCTTCATCTCTGATATAAAATGAGCTTTGTATGTTTTGTTTACAGAAATCACAAAAATAAATATGTGGACTTAAAATTTTTGGAATGGTAACTACTCACAAAGCGGGTATTTGGGCATAATGAAGAGAATTAAAATAATAATTGTTCAGTTGTTTTAGCGTAACACATTTAATATAACTAAAAGAACTAAAAAAAAGCGATTTTTTGAGCTTTTGTAACATAACATATAAATGAAAAATAGAAAATGTCAAAAGTGTTATAAATATCCCAAGTAGTGGATATCCATTAAGTTATAAATATCCCAAAATATCTCAAAATATCCCATGTCTTGTTGCTCCTATAAATAGGATGCACAGATGCAATGTTGAAAGAGCAGAAGTAATATAATCTGATATCTCTCTACATATTCTCTCTACATATTTCTTCTGTGTATTTACTTCATAATTTTTATTTTATAACACGTTATCAGCACGAGCCTCAGCCATCTTGAGCAAATACTTTGAAAGCCTCGAAGGTGCAATTCTTGGAATTACACTGAGTACAAGTCGTTGCCTCCTGGAGATAAAGTAAAGGACTTGCAGTACTTATTTAGTCTAAACAGTTCAGGTAACATGTTCCAAGTATTTTTCTATCTTTGTTTTGATGGTTGATTGTTGTTGACTTTAACAACTATGAAAATTTTAAACTGATTTTTGGGAGAAGCTCACCATCAACGTAGTAAGAAACATGGTCTTTCTTTTTTTTAAATATTACTATGGAATATAGCACTTCGGCCTCTTTTTGCCAAAATATCTTGAAACCAAAGTTGTTGAAGGCCTTATGCCAATATTCTACTGGAAGGTTAGTTCGCAAATATGAAATGATTAAATGATTTTATATCCGTGAACACCAGAAGTGGTAATATTTTTACGGGCTTATTGTGTTTATGATTGAAGATGTGTTAGAGAAAAATTCCCCACAGTATATGTATGCCTCGATTTACTCCTGAAGTAGCAATATCTTAAAAGAGGCTATAAGCTATCACGATTTGATATGCTTAAGGCGCGTTCAGATAATTATGTTTTATTCCTGAAGAATTAAAACTTTTGATAAATGTTATAAATATAGATCCATTCCCTGAAGTGAATGTGATAATATGTAGTAAAGCCTATAAATATAAACGTGCATTTGATTGTGAAAATATCATGATCCATCTCCAGAAGAGGTAGAATAATTGAGAAGAAATATTCTGAATATTATATGCTTTTCTCCCGAAGTACTAAACTCATAATTTTGCTCCACGAGTAGCAAACTTTGAATTCTACTCCAGAAGTAGTAAGCCTATGTATTTTACTCCTGAAGTAGTAAGGCTTTTAATCCTACTCCTGAAATAGTACAACTCTGAAATCTACTCCCGAAGTAGTAGAATTCATAAATTTACTCCTGAATTAGTCAACCTTTAAACTTTACTCCCGAAGTGGTAAAACTTGAAACATTATTCCCGAAGCAGTAAAACTCTGAAACTTTACTCCTGAAGCAGAAAGAATTACCAAAATATCTGAGAAATACTTTGAAGCAATATTTTCTTGTGTTTGAGCAAAATAACGAGCTATTGATGAGCGTCGTATTTCAAGCACATTTAAATAATCAGGTGTCATTCCCCGAAGTGAATGAACAAATACCACAACTTATCTCCTGGAGGGATAAAATACAAGGAATGTAGATGTTATATTCTGGTGGTATGAAATTCAGACATTGCTACATGTATATGTCGTACGTCGAAACATATTTCTAAGGCAAAAGGAAGAAGAGTAGAATGCTTTCTCCTATAACCACATTAATACATTATGGTTAGTTGTTATTGATTTCCTTGAAAGAAATAACAATTAATGTATTTCTTTATGAAGGATTTGATTATTATGTGTTTGAGCTTAGATACAAAATACTCAGTTAATGATAAATCTCCCTGAAGGAGATGTTTGAAATATTGAAGTTTAGAATTCAATGTTTATTTCGTGACATCAGTAGTGTCGAAATTTGCTTTAATGGTACCAGAAGTTTTTAAGAAATATTTGGTAATAGAAATTAATGATCAAAGGCTCCAGAAGAGCTAATTATTTATTTACAAGTATCATGACACTAGCAGTGTCCAAATAATATTTGATTATGGTGAACAAATTGATGTCTCTCGAAGAGCTTATATATGATAGTACCATTCATCTAAGATCATAATTATTTCGATCGGAAAATAAATTATAGTAAACCTGAAGTTTACTAGCGAGAAAAATGGTCATCATATTGAGACTACAGATGATTGGAAGATTGAATATCTCCAACTTATTACGGGTGTGTAAAGCGTTACCCGAGCACGATGAGATCGCATGTCACAATAAACCAGAAGTTTTGACATAAAATTTCATGCAATAGTAAACCAGAAGTTTATTAAAAGAAATAGCACTCGTCATAGTAAACTTGAAGTTTACTGGTACAGATAATTTTATCAGTTGACAAGCCCATTTTGATCGTCCTGATTTAAATCTGATGTGCTAATTGAGTATTAAAAAAAAAAACATATTGAAGAACTAGAAGATTCTTCAAGAATTTGTTTGTGTTGCTTGTTCTCATGATAAGTTGATTACACCAGCTAATGTTGGGACTGAATCCCCAAAATTCTGAAAAATATAAAAGGTGAATGTGGGTCCCTTCACCTGCAATGTGATGTCTTAAATAGATGCATCTATTTAAGACAGTCACATGTATGTTTATTGTCAACTGACAGTTTGACATTTACAAAGTTGCTTGCTCAAAATAATTGAGTTGGAAGCACAATTTTCAGAATATGTAATCAAGACAATCATCTTGATAATGCTGGTTTATATCTAAGTTGGATTGGCATTGGATGCCTCCATAATACAGCTAAACCATTGCTTATGAGAACAGAATTTCAGATGTTGGTCTGAGATATGATATATTGCATACAACAGCATTTGTATGCTTCAGATCAATAAATTTTGATAAATTCTCTCCTCATATTTGGTTCAGGGTCAGGAACTAGATATTTCCATCTTTTAGCATTTGATGTGCGGTACATGATTAATGGATATACCATGATGCACACAGATGGATTTTCCCAAAGAAAATGGGGACATATGTCACTAAAATAAGGGGGAGAGAATAAGCAGTTAAGAAATATGAAATATGTTGTGAATTATCATCAGTATGATCCTCAGATAATTCAAGTCAAATGCTGGAAGCATTTGCTGACCCAACTATTTCATATTTCATCTGCAAAATGCTCTTAATGTCCCTGAAGGACAAAGTCTACAGCGTGCATGGAGCATGGTAGACCAATCGGTTCCAAATATAATAATCCTTGAAAAAAGGAGGAGCAATTGATCATAATAAGGAGGCAATGTGCTCTTGAAGAGCTACGACATAACACTTCATAAACCTTATAGGAGGTTCAGGTACGTGAAAATAATGAAGTGATGAGATCTCAATAAGTTATGTCGAATTGCGAACCGATACAACATGATATCTTGTCGACAATATACAATATAGCGCACAATATTGTATAAGGTTGTGAGGATTTGATTTCTACGTCTCTTAAAGCATGTTGACGTAGAATAATTACCAAGTAAAATGATCCATCTTGGTGTGTTTATTGGGCCAGCAGTCCAAACAACAGAAGATGTCACATTATTTATACTGATGGATGCTGTCACGGCCTATGTGGCTTACTTGATGAAATTTATATGAAAATTCCTGAAGGATATAAAATGCCTGAAGCATTTGGTTTAAAGTCTCGGGAAATGTATTCAATCAGATTACAAAGATCATTATATGGTTTAAAATAATCAGGGCGTATGTGGTATAATCGCCTAAGTGAGTACTTGATAAATGAAGGATATATAAGTGATGCCATTTGTCCATGTGTTTTTATTAAGAAAACAAAATCAGGGTTCATTATACTTGCTGTTTATGTTGATGACATAAACCTCATTGGAACTCCAGAAGAGCTCCAAAAGGCGATTGAATATTTGAAGAAAGAATTTGAGATGAAAGATCTCGGAAAGACAAAACTCTGTCTTGGTCTGCAAATTGAACATTTCGCAAAAGGGATCTTTATACATCAATCTGCCTATACTGAGAAAGTTTTAAATCGGTTTTACATGGACAATGCGCATCCTTTAAGTACTCCTATGGTTGTTCGCTCACTTGAAGTGAGCAAAGATCCGTTCCGACCTCAGGAAGAAAACGAAGAGCTACTTGGTCCTGAAGTACCATATCTTAGTGCAATAGGTGCACTTATGTATCTTGCTAATGCTACAAGACCTGACATAGCATTTTCTGTTAATTTGCTAGCAAGATATAACTCTTCTCCTACACGGAGGCATTGGAACAGGATTAAGCATATATTGCGATATCTGAAGGGAACTAGCGATATGGGTCTGTTTTATACTAACAAAGGTACTGTTATATCATGGCGATCGACCAAGCAGTCCATTGTTGCTACTTCTTCAAATCATGCTGAGATAATCGCTATTCATAAAGCAAGTAGAGAATGTGTGTGGTTGAGATCAGTGATACATTTCATCAGAGAAAGATGTGGCTTGAAGTGTGATACAAAAATACCCACAGTATTATATGAAGATAATGTTGCATGCATAGCTCAATTAAAAGGAGGTTTCATAAAAGGAGATAGAACAAAGCACATTTCACCAAAGTTATTTTTCACACATGATCTCCAGAAGAATGGTGATATTGATGTGCAACAAATCCGTTCAAGTGACAATCCTGCAGATTTGTTCACTAAATCTTTGCCAACTTCAACTCTTGAGAAGATGATATTCAAGATTGGAATGCGAAGACTCCGATATCTGAATCTTGGTCTTCGTCAGGGGGAGTGAAATACGCGTTGTACTCTTTTTCCTTAACCAAGTTTTGTCCCATTGGGTTTTTTTGGTAAGGTTTTTAATGAGGCAGCTCTCAAAGTGTATTTCTAGATATGTGCACTCTTTTTCCTTCATTATGACTTTTTTCCCACAGGGTTTTTTTTAATAAGGTTTTAACGAGGTACATCATCTATTAATGGACATCCAAGGGGGAGTGTTATAAATATCCCAAGTAGTGGATATCCATTAAGTTATAAATATCCCAAAATATCTCAAAATATCCCATGTCCTGTTGCTCCTATAAATAGGATGCACAGATGCAATGTTGAAAGAGCAGAAGTAATATAATCTGATATCTCTTTACATATTCTCTCTACATATTTCTTCTGTGTATTTACTTCATAATTTTTATTTTATAACAAAAAGAGAGTAGTTGCTCTTGCACTATCGTCAAAAACCTTGTTAAATTAAAGAAATAATCCCTTTCTTCGTACTCAACTATTAAAGACAATTAACAATTTGATTTTGAAAAAACTAAAAGTATCTTTAAGTAATCAGTCAAAACCAAAACACACATTGATACAAGTTACTACTCCAACCCAAAGGTATTATGCAAAACTATTAAAGTTTTAGAAACTAACGAAAAGTAAAATTAAAGCATTACTACTTATGTTTTATGTCTGCTATAAAAGTAAAACGATTTTAACCGTTCTCATTCCAAAATCAAAAGTTACCATAAACCTAAGATTTGGTATCTAAAAAAAAGACTAAGTCACTTCAAGCTTCTTCTTTTGCCATCTTATGATGCTAACTTCCTTGGCCACCTTAAGTGTACATATGTATGTCAAATTAACCTTAGAAAGTTCAGTAATATAATTCTCTTCTACTAAATTAAACTCTGCTTCTTGTTTTTCTGTTCCTAACACAATGATCGAGTCACAATATGTCCTTTTGTTAAGAACTACAAAGAGGTTTTGCAATTGGCTGCACGTTCAAATCGTTACTCTTTAATTTCTTCCAGTTGTAATTTCTCATGCAGTTTTTGAATTTTCTTGTCCTTCTTTCCTGTAAGATGAAGAATTAATTAGTTAACGGACGAAATGGAGAAATAGCAGAAAAAAATAATTAGAGTATGGTCAAAGACTTTAGAATTAAGCACAATATGTTACAATATTAACTGTGAAATATTTTCTTGGGAATGAAAGAATCCACATACCTGGCATGACAGAACCATTTTAAGCATATGGAGAACAACCTTAGATCCAGAAAAAGTCACATAGAGAATATTTGGAAAATGATGCCATAAAATGTCCATAGAGGGATATTTATATAAGTAATAAATAAATTGCAATTACAGTGGAAGATTAAGAGTCTGGCAGTTATGTTTTGATGAGATCTATTTCAGACATTATTTCATGACATAACTAATAGTCTAATACTAACTTTCCGTCGTTACAATTTTGGGGAAGAGACCAGAGCTAAACAGTTACAATTTCTCCTAAACGTCTTCTCCTTATTTAATAATGTATTTATTCACTTTTAAATTTTTTTAAAAATGAGTTAGTTAAGCTGAAAATTTAGGAGAAAAAGGCAAAAAAAAAAAAAAATATCAAAAAAAAAGATAAACGTGAATGTTGGTGAAACAGAGGTGTCATATTACTCTTCTTTTGCTTAACTTTATACTCCTAATATATATAGATTTGGCATAAAGGTACAAATGTCAGGTGACACGTATATTATACCCTACCCTAAAAAATTTGACAACATCTCAATGACACAAAACTTATCAACGTAAACTTAAGAAAGAGGGAATATTTACTGTAGCCCTTGCTATTTCTTGCGCAGGCCCTAAATATTCATAAACAAAAAAGCTTTCACGAGAATAAAAATTTACGACCAAATGTCATACCTTTTGAATAATGGCAGGTCAAGTATAAGGCGCTCACACGTACAATTTAGCTATCCATTCATGGCCACTTGAATATTCTAAATATAAAAGAAAGATTTTCTTCAAACCGATAGCGGAGTTATATAGCATGCCACATATCCTCGCATAGTTAAATTTAATACTCTACGGAGGCGAGACGCAAGAGAATCCTATACAATTTAATCATATCATTTGTTTGAAGAAATTAAATCGAATATATACAAATCATATCAATATTATTTAATCTACATAAAAATTAAAATCTATCACTAAAGTAAATTAAAGGAAACGAATAAAGAGAGAGATTTGCTAATCATTCAACATACCTCAACAACTGTGTGTAGAAAACTTATGGCCGGCCATTCAGTTGATTCTTTGCAATTCTCCTCTAATAAATAACCAAATGTTTATTGCCCTCGTAACTTTTCATTGCCTCACACCTCTTCATTATTATAATTGAAGCCGTTAGTTTCATGTCATACCTCTTAATTATTTTAATTATAATTAATTGCAACCATTATTTCTATTACGAATTATGAATGTTTAACACCCTTTTTTTTTCCCAACCAACGGTTACAATCTTCTTGTAGGAAAGAAGAGAACATATTTAATTTTCAGAATTATATAGATGTAGATTTAATGTGAGTTATGAATATTATTAATTAATTAAGAATAAAAGTTATGAAGATGGAGAGGTGTGAGTTATAGAGAGGTGTCACATCACCTTGTCTATGAATCCGTGAATTTCGTGCGTGAAACCTATTAACGTTTTTTTTTTTTTACTAGTTTGGTTCAACTTTTTTTTTTTGTGCTACAAAAGTCGCGGATTCCCTTGTCTATGCCTAGCTTTATAATATATATTGATATTGATGATTTGTAGAAGTATTCATTCTTTGAATACTAATCATGTCATGTTATAATTATTTTCCTCAAATTCTTATTTAGGACTATTCAATATTTAAGATTTTAAAATAAAATCCAATTAATAATAAAAGAAGTATTTAAGTTAGCCACTCAATTTTACTTCCATGAGGATTCATGTAATAACTATTATTCTGATTTACATAATTGAAGGATTCTCCAAATTATCATCTAAAAAGGTAATATTTTTTTTTTTAAAAAAAATTGAACCTTACGTGGAAAACTACCATACATTATTTCGATGTTTAAAGGATATATGCCACATTAATGGTGTTATTAAAAGGGTTCAATATGAGGCTTATGGTTGATAGCAGATGATGCTAAATATTTAAATAAAGGGTCATTTGGTTTATGATTGATCGCAGACTTCACAAAGATGATGTTTTCCACTTGAGCTCATCAATGGTAAGTTTGTTATCTTGACTCTCAATCAAAACACGATCATCTAATTTCTTTTTATTATTCATGTTTTAGATCTTTAGGGACTCCGTAATACGCATACTTCTATTAGTATCTTCTTTGCCTTCACTGGTGAATTATATGTTATGAGCTACATATTATGAAAACTTCAAATTAGATATTAATTTTGCAATATTTGTAGGTTTTTTTTTATTTTAATTATCTCATATGTTTCATGTTGATAGGTCCACATAGAGCGTTCCATTCGGGGTACTCTGTACTCAAAATAGCACTATGATAAAAAATTTATTCCTGAATAGTAAATTGTTCTATCGTAATGTATTCTACATTTTGTTATTGATCAAATTTAGTACTTTGATTGTGTCATAAGAATAGGATGCCTATGTTAAAAGATTTTATATAACAGGATTTGAATTTCTAATAGAAGTTATATTTGAGTTGGTTAAACAGCAGATTCGTGAAAATTACAAAAAGTCGCATAATTTTGGAAGTCTTTAATTCTTTCCGAAGTTTTGGACCTATTTCAACATTTCTTTTCCTTCTGTAATTAACTTTTCCTTCATAAACCAAATTATATGAAGACTCTACGCTTACCTTTTCATAAGTGCATTCTACATTGAATAAAATTATAAATTCAGATATTTTTTTTAAATAAAACTGTCATATGATAAAAAGAAATGGAAAAGAAGAAGAGAATACGTGAGGAATTCCTTTAGTTAATATCTTTTACAAAGAGCGATTATTTTAGGTTAAAAAGAAACAAGAATTAATAGAAGAATAAGTTTGTTTGGCTAAATTTTTGGGAAATTAAAAGTTTTTTTTTTTAGAGAGTGTGCATATTTTAGAGAGTTAATGTGTTTGACTAACCAATTAATACTAAAATAAGTGTTTTTAAGTGGTGGCAAAATCTGAAAAAAGAGTAACTTTCCATAGAAACAGTTTAGTACAAAAAAATTGGAAAAGAAGAAGAGAATATATGAGGAATTCCTTTAGTTAGTATCTCTTACAAAGAGTGATTATTGTAGGTTAAAAAGAAACAAGAATTAATAGAAGAATAAGTTTGTTTGGCCAAATTTTTGGGAAATTAAAAGTGTTTTTTTCTTTTAGAAAGAATGCATATTTTAGAGAGTTAATGACCAATACTTTCCTGAGATACACTATAGTACTCTGGTCAAACATAAATTGTTGCTCTAATATTGGAAAAAATATTTTTCAAATTAATGAGCTAAATACAAACTGATACTCTCTAAAAATACTTTTTTTCGAAAAGCATTTATAACACAAAATACTTTTTAAAATAAGCAGATTTTGAAAACTTGATTAAATATAAACTATATAAGTAACAAAATTATTATTTAATATCTCAATTAAGGAGAAGTCAAACCCATTCCATATCTACCGTACCATGCCCACCCTAATTAATTGTATCAACTCTTGTGAGAAGATATAAGTGTCACGACCCGTCTAGAGGGCCATGACGGGTACCTGAAGCTAGCTTACCGAGCACCACCTGCTAACCTTATCATCGACTCACCCTGGACATATACCATCCTTAACACACAACTTACTCGGGAAATTCCTTCGTTTGCTTCTCAACATACACATATACATAGATGTACACAAGCCCATAAGGCGACAAAATGATATATATAGAGTTTACACTGAAGAGATCATATAACATCTATTACCAACACATAAGTATCTACGAACCTCTAACTGGAACTCTGTAATCATAAAGACGGGACAGGACCCCGCTATGCCCCAAATATGTACACAAAAGAATATACCAATACACTACAACTCCGGAGTAGTGGAGTGCCCCCTGTATATCTGCTGATAAAGCTCCTAAGGGTCTGTATCGTCTTCCTGTCCCCCTGCGGGCATGAACGCAGCGTCCATAAAAGAAAGGACGTCAGTACGAACAATGTACTGAGTATGTAAGGCACGTACAACAACATAACAAAGAAATAAGAGAGCATAAGATAAAGGATAACTTGTATTGATTGCCTCTTAAGGCAGAGTCATGCATACTAACTTTTACTTTTAAAACCACATCATAACACATATACATATACATAAGTAAGCTGCCTGAAGTATATATATATCATCGCTAGCCCGCGTCCGGGATAGTCATCTCACGCCGCCCACTAGTGGTGACTGCCCGGCCACTTACGCCCACTTACGCCCAGCGTAGTGGTGTCTGCCGGGCCAAATAGGCCCGGTATAATCATATATACAAATAAGCATGCATGTGAGCCCAATTAAAGCTACAATCGTACCAGAGTGACGTAAGGTCGGTGACCTCCGGTTACATTATGGAATCATCATCATCACTATGTTCCACCTTGAAGGAACTAATATCATGAGGTGAGGCAGCAACACGAAATAAAATCACTAAATTAAGGTTATTAAGCTCATAACAGCCTTATCTCATAGGATTCGGAATCTCTAGAAATAACATCATTATCATAGAACACGTCTCATCTCTAGCTCACAAGAGACTCTTAGGAATCATGTGTCACGACCCGACTAGGGGGGCCGCGACGAGCACCCGGTGCTACCCCACCCGGGCACCCCTTTAACATATTTTCACATAACGTCTAGGTGAGCCATAAATCAAATCATGCATTCTAGCCATCAATCATACTAGTCCCAATTGGACGACAGCATTTCTTATATCATCATAAGCATCTATGCCACATCAATGTACATGGGCCGACAAGGCCAACAAAATGACATACAAAAATATAGGCCGACAAGGCCAAACACATCTAACCACATGCACATGTCTACGAGCCTCTAAGAAGGTTATAACATATCACATGAGCGGGACAGGACCCCGCTATGCCCATAATTATGTACACAAAAGAATGAGTACAAAGCTATAGCTCCGAATGAAATGGAGCTCTGCTATGTAATCTCTGAGAAAGCTGCTATGGGTCAAGCCTGTCTCCCTGTGCACCTGCGGGCATGACGTAGCGTCCACAAACAAAAGGACGTCAGTATGAAGAATGTACTGAGTATGTAAAGCATGATCAACATCGATATAGAAGCATAATAGACAACATATGAAGTGGCAAAGGAGGGGAGACAATAATATCATCATCATGGCACTTACTTGTTTCCCATAGGGACATTCCGTTTCTATTGCGTATCCGCATACATACAACCATATCCGTACTTAATTACCCTCATAATCATTTACATCTCATTTACATAACATATTCGTACTCTTAATGATGTCATATACATAGCATATACACATATATACATATATACATAGCTATAGCGTGCCCGACCATAAAGGTTCGGTGTTTCATACATACTTGGCCAACCAAGGCTCAAGGTCATACATCCCTGGCCCTACCAAGGCTTCAGGGTTATCCGTAACTTCTGCAGAAGTGCGCGCGCGTTTCATAATCATATACATACTCTATACATATTCATATACATATATTCTTACCCGGCGTCATAAGCTCGGGGTCTTATTATAGCCCTTCATAGGCACACATACATATCATAGCTCGTAAGCATCTTTACCATCATTTTATTCTCATTATCATTACTATCATAGTCATTATCGTTACATCTACCCTATAGGCTTACTCGTCATACGAGGAACTTAGTACAATCGTAGCACATCGAGCGTCGGGAGCTTACTAGCTCGGAGAATCAAATCGTTGAAGGGAATCATAGTCTTATAGGAGATTTAGACGTTTGGCCAAAGAACCATGCCTTATGAAAGAAGGGTTAGCCTTACATACCTTTTCGTTCGACTATATAGCACTTGCACGTTCTCTTTCAACACTTGCGCTTATACCTTCATTAAGGTCATACTATCGTTAGAATCAACAACTAGCATAAATGGCTAAAGCTAGAGAAAATCGAACAGCATCTCCTTTATTTATACAACATTCCCCCATATCGTAATTCAACTCCCAAACGTCAACAATACATTTACAATATCATAACAATAGCCTTTGATCAATTACATTATCCATATTCTCAATTCACTTCCAATTTTTCCATATTCAAGACCATAACACACGATTTCGTCCATTCGCATACAATGCCTATTTCATGATCTTAACCTCATTTATAACCCATTCATGTCGCAACACAACAACAATCATGATTCAATTCAAACTATTTCTCAAAACGTCACTATTCATCATTCATGACCCATTTTGCTATACTCTTCTAAAATCCAAGCATTTCAACTTCCAAATACCTTAAACAACATATAAATATCATAAATCTTACCTTAGATGTTGTAGGAACATGCCTTAGTCGAAATACTCCACTTGAGCAAAAACCCTAGTTTTTCTCCATTTGGATTTCTTGACTTGAATGATCTTTAATGGGTTTGCTTACACTTGATTCACTTGTTTTGTGTTGTTGATCACTAAAAACTCTTGAAAACTTGTATAATATATGTAGAGAGATGTTCTAGAGATAAGGGGTGTCAAGGGAAATGAAATGAATTAACCTTGGTCCCTTACATTTATTGAGCCAAAATCTGTCCCGACCAAATATACAGACCAACATACGGTCCGTATAAATTGTACGGGCCGTATGTTTGGTCATACAATTGGCCCAGAGAGTTTAGCCAATCTGGGTTGATTAAACGGTCCCAAACATACGGACTGTATAAATTATACAGCCAGTATGTTTGGCCGTATAATCCCCAGTGATCCCGAAGTTCGTTTCGTCGTCTCATTTGATCTCCAATCCTTATGGAACCTTCTTAACACTTGTTCAACACTTCAATACCAATCCAAGGGACGTTAACACTCTTCTCCAAGACATCATTAAGCCCTTACTAACTCGTTACTCGTAATTTCTTTCCGATGCTTATCAAATACTTTGCCTTCTCTTGGCAATCCTCTTCCCCCATCTCTAACATCTTTGAATTCTCACCTAGAATCATCAAATGTCATCGCTCGCCCATGAAAACATCGTATACTCATACTCCTCACTAGTTCATTCACTTGTGTACCAACGGAAGATTTTTCCGAGGTGTAACATCATGAATATTTCAGCTTTTGGGACGTAAGAAGGTCATGGAATACATGGAAGATAGAATACATAAGAGTCATGCCTTTGTGAAAGAAGGGACTAGACTCACATACCTGTGCGTCTCCTTAATGACTAGACATTTTCCTTCCAAGCTCACGATTCTACATTCAAAAGGATTCGTACTTAAATTAGATCATTAGAAACATGCTTGAATTTAAGCTAAAGCGATTAAAAAGGCTAACGAAAATTGGGCAGCATCTCCTTTGTTTCGACAACTTTCTCCATATAATAAAACAACTCTCAAACATCATAGCAACTCACATAATATCATAATTAATAGATTTTTCAAGTTAAACATTGCTTACTTCTCAAATTTACCTTCAAGGTCATCCATAACCATAACTGCAATACAACACCATATTCATTCTTCATATAATACTTCCTCAGCATCATTCATAACGAGATTATACTCATCTTATACTAAGAATTATGACTCAAGTCAAGTTAGTATCCAAGAGTGTCCTTAAATCCATGTTTGGGCTTCATACTCTTCTTCCTTCCTTCATTCAAGTTATTTAACAACCAAATACTCTTAATAACATGGAATAAATGTAAAACTCGCCTTTAACCATATAAAAATGATCTTTGGATGAACATTCTTCACTTGAGAGAAACCCCAACTTCAATTCCAAAGAAAATCTTGCCTTCTACAAACCCTAATAAGCTTGTCTACACCTAATTCTCTTGAGTTTTGGTGTTTGATCTTTGATTTCTCTTGAATTTATGTTGGTATGACATAGAGAAAGTTCTAAAGGTTTTGAAAAAGTTGGACAAGATGAAAAATGATCAAAATGAACTTGGGGCCTCTTTTTATAACATTTAAAAATCTGCTCGTCGATGTTATACGGACACATATACGGTCCGTATAACTTATACAGTCCGTATATGTGACCTTATAATGCTTCCAGTGGATGGCCCTTCTTTGGACAGGTTATACGGTCCATTATACGGACCGTATAATATGGCCGTATAAGTCCCCCTTTTTCGGAACTAAGCTCGTTGATTCATTTGATCTCCGATCCTTACGGAACCTTCTTAACACTTGTTTAACACTTCATTAACAATCCAAGGAACCTTATGACTCATCCTCAAGACCTTACTAACTAACCGTTAGCTCAATAACTATAAAATCTTTCTCAAACATAACTTATACTTCACTTCCTTCGACGAACTTAGTTTCACCAACTCATATAACTTAAAAATCTTATCGTATATACTTTAAAGTTGCCAAATACCCTTTTTGTAGTCATAAGAGTTTCATGTTTGCCTTAAGCTTGCGTTAGTCCATTTACGACACAACGACATGAAATTTCCGAGGTGTAACAATAAGAGAATTTTGTAGTCTCATTGTCACCTTCAACATCGAAACAATTGATGGTCTTTTCCTTATTCAAACCGGCAAATAAACCTCAAATTTGTTAAAACCTGAAAGTTTAAAAGAGGTATCATGAAAATAATTTACGAGCCCCTAAGCGAAATGTCGTTAACAAAAAATTAGGTCATTAATTTTTTTTTCTTATTAAAAGTATGTAATATAGTAGTTTTATAAAGAAAAGCAATAACACAATAATTGACGTTAGCAAACTTTCTGAGCACTTTAAGCTCGTTTAGGTTTAGGATTCTTTTGGGTTTGTCATTAAAATTTAACCAATCAATTACTTATAAATGCTTTGTTTTAGGTAAAACTTTCAACTACAAATTGCCACATTAGTTCTGGGACTCAATAGTTAGTAAGTCGTTGAATAAAGTAAAAAGGGAAATAAAATTTGGTATTTATATGGAAATCCATAGATACCAAATAAATCCTTATTTGGTATTTATATGTAAATCCATAGATAAACATTGTTTGATATTATAAAAAAAAATTGTAAATAAAATATACCGTATTGTGCATATTGTGGTGTCAGAGCATTAGAACATATTTTTTTCCTAATCTGTTCAATTCTCATTTTAGGTTCAAGTCTTTCTTCTTGAATCTATAATTGGTATGAAAATGTAGATAAAATTTTGTTTGATATTATAAGAAAATCCGTAAATAAATTACACTTAGATATAACATAACGTACTAATATTTTATATGGTAAAACATGTATAATTATAAAAGAATTATTTATTTTTCTTATCCCGTTTCTTACCCCCTGTTTGGATGGTGGTTTCCCGTGGTTCATTAATGTATGGTTTTCTATGAAACCATGTTTGTTTCCATTGTTCTTAAAATTATGTGGCATGGTGTTGTAAACTCGTGGTTCATTCCATGGTTATATAACCATGAAAAGTCCAATTTTTGTAACCACGGATTTGGTGGTTTTTTCGTGGTTACATATTTCATTTCTCCATTATATCCCCCTCCACCATTCACCCCACCCCACCCCCACCCCGGCCCCTGCCCCACCCTACCACTCACCCCCACCCCACCCTTGCCACTCACCCCACCCTACCACCCAACTCCACCCCACAACAACTCACCCCCACCCTCATCCCACAGCAACCCACGTCACACCACCCACCCCTCCACCACCCCCACCTACTACCCCTCACCACCACCCAATCCCACCCCCACCCTACCACCCACTACCCCCACCTCATACCACCCACCCTTTCACCACCCCCACCCACTACCTACTTATTTTTTAAAGTTCCTATTTTATTCTTTACCTGAGTTTTATTAATATATATCAATTAATTTCTAATTAAGAGTTAAGGGTATTTTAGTAAACTCACAAGTTATTATACAGTACCATACAGCCAAACCAAACAATACAAATGTTATTAAACCACAACAAACGATACAGTCTATCCAAACATGGTGTTCATTATTACAGTACAATACAATACAACACTATACTGTACCATACTATATTGTACATTAATGAACCACGCGAAACAATCGTCCAAACAGAGGGTTAGAGTCTACCTTTCTTAGAGTTTTAACTTCTCATCCCCTTTCTCATAATATAACTTCTCATCCTTATTCTTATCTCTATTCTTAGTTACTTGTAATTTCTAATTCAGTAGTTCTTATTATCATTGTGATTTGGCTGTCAGTGATTATATAATACTTGAGTATTTGTGTTGAGAATTCCAGTTTGTTACATTGGTGCTTTCATCATCGTACTCCAATGGTTGCGGTGGTACTAGATAGATTTAGCGGCGGTAACCCGGAAGGGTGGATTTTTAGGGCGGAACAGTATTTCACCTACCTTGGCTTCTCCCAGAAGGATTGGCTCCCTCTTCCTTCCTTTTACTTTGACGGTGAAGCTCTTATTTGGTTCGATTGGTTGTTTCGCAACAAACAATTTTATGATTGGCATCATTTCAAAGTGAAATTGCTTTTGCGATTTCGACAACGGAGCTTTGCTAGTTCGGTGGATAGTCTGGCCTGTTTTGACACCATTAGTGTTGGCCCTATAGCCCTGCCAAAAGTCCTTCTCACTGCAATGGAATCTGATTTAAACAACGCAAAACAAGAGGAGTTCGCAGCATCGAAGAATGTTTCTAATTTGGATGATAGCAACTCAAGACCTGTAGACAATTCTGAGTTCCGTCCTGAGATGTTAGACGCTCCGATCGGTAATTTTTTGAACTCCACTGATTTTACTTCCTTAATGGTTTTCGTTGGTAGCAATTGTGATGTGGATACACCACTGGAAATTACGACTGAGGAGGAGGAATATTCAAGGAACTTTGCCTGCAAGGTGTTCGCTGAAATAGCCTATAGAGAAATGGACATAGACTTTGAACATTCAATACAAACTGCCACCCAGGTGTTTGAGGAAATGTCGCATAACTGCTACTCCAAGGTATTCGATGATGAATCTAATTTGGATGATGACGACTCAAAGGAAGACAAGGTGCTTGCTAAAATTTCCCAAAAAGAAAGATACGACTTATCTAGTCAAAATGTCGAAGTGCCTTCATTTCGGGTTTCTTTTGCTGCACCTATGTATATGGTTACAAATGTGACCGTGCTAATTACTGGAATCAATTGCCCGTTGGTAGACGCCTTGAGGTTTTCTAGTAAAGAACTTTTACTGGTACAACACTTTGATACTTGGGCTACAGATGTAAGGGATATTAGACTACGAAATTCTAGTTTTGTGGACAAATGGTTTGATACAGGGCAGGAATTTGTCATTGCTTTAGGTTGTGCATCTCTTCCTCATATTCCTTTAAGTTCTACATCATATGCACATATACTGTTTGAAGCAATTATAAAAGGATCGAGTTGTTTATTTGAAAAGTTGTATGATTGGGAGCAGTTAGGCATAGTAGAATTGGATGTTGAGTCCTTTGATAACATTTATCTTGATAAATGTTTCCGAGTACCGTATAATATTGAGGATCGACATCTTGATAATTTTTTTATGGAGTACGAGCATGGAATTATAGTAAAAGAACTTCATTATGCTAATGACAAGGTGAAAATCTCCAAATGTAATGTGTCACCAAAGTTTGTGTGTGAGGTTTTGGAGCAGATAGTGGGTAATCGTGTGATGGATGTGCGAAGACAAAACCAATGAACAACGCTAATCTCTCCTGCTTATTTGATATGTAATATTCTCATGAAAACTCTAGAAAGGCTTTCGCCAACCAACTATTCTAGTTGGAGTGTGAATTTGCAAGCTTATTCTTATTTCTCAACAGGTTTGGTTGTTTATCTCACCTTTTTGAATCTTCCATTTGATCCTGGTACACAGAATATTCATCTACTCTATGGAGCTGTCGAGACTATGGTTATAAATAGTAGTTTTCCTTTTACTTATATTTTAATAGTTGCATTGTGGGTTGAGCAAGTTCATGGCCTCGGGCTGAATCATGTAGGCACTGCAGTGTCGCCATCTGAAAATTTTAGTTCCCTGGAGGTTCTCTTAGCACCCAATCTAGTTATCCTAGTGCGACATATGTGGATAAAGCAGTGGAATCCGCTACTTGAAGACATTGATCCAAATAGTGCTGATATTATTGAGTTTGAGAAAGCTAGGCAATGGAAAGGCCATAAGCTTATCCCTTCAGTGAATTTTAAATCATTGTCGATGATGCTAGTGGTTAGATCAATAGTGACCATCATATTTGGTGAAGGGTATCGCGTCACGAAATACTATGGAGACAGGTACAGTGCCATGGTAGTGAGACTATGTCAAGAACATGCTTTAGAAGTTTTTATATCTAATCCTGCCATATGGGGACTCAATTTTCAGTTATTAACCAGACCCCCTACAAATTTTCAAGTGGCTATTTCTCTATTGAAGCCTCATGAGAAATGTGCAGCATTTTTTTGACCGAAACTAATTGTTGCTAGTGCAAGTGCTTACGCTTGCCTATTTGATTATGCGTGTAACCGCAGGATATGTAACAAGAAATTAGAAGGTGTTCTCTTGGCGGACATGGCACATATCAATTGCTTGGTTGCCGTGGAGGTTATATGTTCTCTTTTTGAGTATGCAACTATTGATACATGTGCTACACAATTTATGGGTGCTCAAGTTTATGTTTTAGTTGTGTTGGAAAAGAGATTCTTTGCCTTTGTGGATTTTGATAATGAGCAGCACATGTTTGTTGATGATCCCATGTGGGTTGTTGTTGTGAAAATTATACTGGATCATGCACTATTCTGTGGCACCATAACAATATTTGGCTTGGTTACAATTGGCAGGGATTGCGCTACTAACACTATTCTTGACTCGAACCTTGAGGACAAGGTTCTTATTGAGGACGGGAGTATTGTTATGAATCAACCCAAGCCCAATGTCGAAACTTGTAGGGATGTCACACAAGCAACTGTTGGGCTGAGAAATAAGACCAGAAGATCCTCACAAAGGTTGATTTGGGATCCAGGCCCAATTAGCAACTGATTTAAAAGGACTAGCAGTTAGAAAGAATAGGTTATGTGTATTATGAAGAAACTATCTGTTCTTCTTATCCCCTTTCTTAGAGTCTAACTTCTCATCCCCTTTCTCAGAGTATAACTTCTCATCTCCATTCTTATCTCTATCCTTAGTTACTTGTTATTTCTAATTCAGTAGTTTAGGTATTGTCATTGTAATTTGGCTGTCAGTGATTATCTAATACTTGAGTATTTGTGTTGAGAATTCCAGTTTGTTACAACTTCACTGGTGCTCCTATTTTATCTATCATTCTTTAACTCTCTCATTTCCCTCTTTGTGTTACGCTCTCGGCTTTTGAAAGTATTACTATTATTTAGCATATTTTTCATTGTCATTTCCTCAGTTTTCCTCATTCTCCTTGAAGTCTGTTTTGATTAATGAGCCGTTTGTCTTTGTTTCTTATGATTAACTATAAGTAGTAGAGTTAAATTATTATTCCTTATGAAAGCAACACCATAAATTATTATTCCTTATGAAAGCAACACCATAAATTATTATTCCTTATGAAAGCAACACCATGATTAAATGTTAATATTGTTTGTTGCTGCTCCCATATGCACATGCATGCTGCTCCCATATGCACATGCAAATACACGTGGTTGTACAAGTAATATAGTATTAAAATCCAGATATCATACCCTTAAGGACTTATACTTTCTACTGTTTAACTAACTCAAATTCTGTTGTAACCATTCAAGAGAGTAATGATTGAAAAGTTTGTTGTAACTAAAGTATCGATTAAAAGAAATTAATAAAACTAACGACTTATAACTAACGAGACTGGGATGAAAACTTTAAGGTTTATCATATGAGAAAGAGCTCTAAGGTCATGGCTTCCGACAATCCACTTGAGTCTATTCCTAGTTCAATTCACACGCCACAGATAGGTACTAACTATTGGCCAGGTAATTTAACAATTAAGCATAAGAATAAGTAAGCAACCCAAAAGATGGAAATTCAATAGATAAAAACTGTCGTCAAACCAACTATCATGTCTTTGCCACAACCCTAGTATTAGAACGTTTAGCTACTCATGATTCAAGATGAGATGCAAGAATTCAAGGAATGACATAGGATTTTTGCGGTGAAAATAAGATGAAAAGAAAATAAACCTAAGAACGACGGTTTACGAGTGTGTTCGTAGCGTATATGGTTTGTGAGCAGATGGTCTCGGGTGGTGGTCAAAATTTCGGGTTGAGTTGATGGAACTTGGGGGAATTTTGGTGTCCTGCTTTAGCAGCATCAGGACCGTGGTAGCGGTACCTCTAGTGGTGAGCCGGTGACTCTGCTGCTATAGTGGTTTTGGCAAATTAAAATTTAAAACCCGCAAATTTAAAATATTGGCTTCAAAACAAGCCTAATATTGATATAGTTCCAGGGAATATTTAAAAATGTGAAAAATGCGGTCAAAATGAGCCGTTATTCATATGTCGTCTTAGTTAACAATTTTTCCGAGCTAGACGAGGCAAGATACGTGTTTTCTTTTTGAATTATATTTGTGACAGTAAATAACTCGTAAATTTTTTCGCAATTATCAATTTTTACATAATAATAATTAAATGTCAATTTTTTGCAATTTTCTCGGGATTTTGAAATTTTAATATTTTGAGGGTGCATCCTTGCTCCGTCTTTGACTCGGGAATTTTGAAAATTAAAATGCGTGTCTTATAAGGTGAAAATTAAGTGTCAACAATTGTCCCTTCGGAGTTCGAGGATGGCAAGGCCATCCTTGAGCTACGAATTTTGACAAACCTAATTTTTATCGAATAATAGAAATTACAGCTCTCCTTGCGCAAAATTTTGAAAGTATGGCCGGACCCCGATTTCTGGGATTCTTACGTATCTCAGGTTACATAAGAATTTAGGACATTTGTAGTTCTAACTGTATGAGGACTATACAGTAAGGAATTTTCGTTAAACTACCTCGAGGTGTTTCGAGATAATTATAGAAATATGGGTGATCCTCAAAACTTGAGTAGCCTACATATCCCTGGCTTTGGGAATCAGGCCAATTGTAGTTCGACTCGATAGCCCGAAGAGAAATATCCCTTTATGTGGGAATCCCTTTGGCTACTTCCGGTTGAAATTTCGAACCGTAGGCGGGTTTTGAAAAGGATTTATTAATGTTGATGCTTGAAGTGATCTCCAATCCCTGGTGTAGAAAGCTTGAATCTCGTACAAGATTTTTGATCGGCTGCCCAAGAAAAAGTTTCACATATGCTCCGCATGTTTTGAATCCAGCTTTTGCTTCCATCTTCAGTAGCTTCTAGCTCGTTTCCAAATGCTGAGTCCTGCGTGTTAGTCTTTTGAAAATTTTGATTTTAATGTAGTCATACCTGAGTGGCATTTTGCGGTTTTGTTGACATTAAAGTCATCCTTCGAAATTATGTCCGTCTTTTCGGAAATGTTTGCCCGTCTTCTTTCTTTTCTCCTGTAGGTGTGTGTTTTTTGTGTATTTTTGAAAAAATGATCTACTCTGGATAATAATCACGATACTTTGGCTGGCTCTTTTCGTTTCTTTCAGATGTTTTTGTTGTTTAATGATAACTTCCGTTGGGATTTGGGTCGGGCTATACCGTATTTTGTGAAACCTTCACACCCCAGTCCGGTTATCATTTTCGTAAGCAAGATGCTACTAATGAAAACCATGTTTTCAAGTGCGGGGTCATTTTTGTTTCTTATGACATCCGCCACCCCTGAAAATTTGGACTCACATCATTTTCACATACTACGGTAATTGTCACAAATCTGGTGTCGACTACATACTTATCCTCATACGAAGTCTGCGGTATACCAGTTCGAGACTACATCCCTCATAGTAAAAAAATACCTAAATGTAGACTGCACATCAGAGTGCAGTATCATATTCCTTTCATGATGACTACTAACCTCTGTGTCAAGAATTACAATATTTAGTCAGAATATTCAAGTTAACTGCATACTCAAGTGCGAAGCCTTTTCTCATGACTACCACTATCCCTGAACCATGATTACGTTAACTTGAAATAAACTCAAGTAGCGACCGCAAATCTTGATATAGGAATCGCATTCGTATTTCAACGATTATGGACATCAACCTCGGAATTATGCTACCTATTTCTGGCTATATATATGGATGACGACTCAGCCCTTTCGGCACGTAGTCGTTTAATTCATATCGTCATCTTGAGGAATGAAGCTTACCTCGGTGGCAAGACTGATACCTTCCTTTTTTGACTCCGGGGAAGAATACCCGTCCGTCGACAGGGTTCACATCTTCCGAAAGGACTAGACTCGATTATGAATACGGCATTTCAATACTAATATCAACACATCGTCTTCAAATTTTAGATTTTTAAGACGTCTAATTAGCAATGTATCAAGGCAAGCCATGCGACGTCTAGGCCAGGGTCTCAATACCTTGACACAATATTGTTTAGTGGAGGCCAAGCTTTTGGTAAACCGTGATTATATCTTTCAGCAGTATTAAAATTTTCTTTTTGTAAAAATATTTGTACTCTGCAAAATGAACAAACTTATCAGCATAAAGCAAACTTTACTTAGGGAGGGCTTCGTTACACTTTCGTATACTCTTTTGTGCCGCTATTCTTTGAAGCTTCTTCTTTACTTGGCTTGTTGTCGTTATCCTGTTTTAAAAATCCTAGCAAACAAGTTAGTGTAAAACATCTATGCTTGTTTGTTTCTGCATCCACAGAAAATTTGTCAGTTTCCTAAATAGTCGACCGCTTTCCCTGTCGCATGGACTTCTTCCGTTCACAATTCGGTAGGAAAGGACGCTCATTTTCCTAAAAATCATTTATTTTCTATCAGAGCTAAAAAGTTTTTGGGCGATGATTTTGGAAAATATATGCATGATATGTTTCGAAAAATGATATATCTTATACACGCCCTTTTAATGTCATGACATTAGTTACTCAAACAAGGCCTTCCGTCTCTTCTTCTTCTTCTTCTTCTTCTTCTTCTTCTTCTTCTTCTTCTTCTTCTTCTTCTTCTTCTTCTTCTTCTTGATCTCGACTTATGAAATTTTTGAATCATTTTCGAAAATTTTGCCCTAGTTTGTACGCATGTTTGTACCAACTCGAATTTCGCCATGTCGAAGGAATTTTTGAGACCCTTTCAAAAATTCTGCCCTAGTGTAAGTGTGTACTTGGTGATTCAAAATTTTTACTGTGCTTGAGGAATTTTTGAGATCCCTCCCCAGTGTAGAAGTTTTAATCATTTTGTTCCTTTGAACTGATATATTTAATGAACTTTTGAGGTCCTCTAAAAAATTCCGCTCGAGTTTCCCTGTGGGGTTACCTTTATCTTTCTCTTGCTAAGATCAATTCTAAGGTTTCCTAAGGTTTATTGGGAATTTTGTTTGGAATGACTGATACGCTCAAATTACACCTATTAATGGTATAACGCGGACATTGTCAAATATAGTAACCCAACAAGGTTGGGGTCGAATCCCGCAGGGAATATGGTGTGAAAAGGTTACTAAAGTCGTAGGATGCTAAGTTTAGGTCTAATGTCTTAATCCGATGATTTTTATAAAAGTTGATTTTTCTATGACTAATTGCTATCTACTTGCTTTGGTGGAAATTTATGGTAAAAGAAACTAAGGTTGTGTCCCCGTTAGATAGAGTGTATGATCATGGATATTGATCTTGATATACTTCTAATGGATCATTATATGAATGCACTTAATATCTATATGAATCTCTACTATTTCCCAATAAATAAAGATTATCTCTTTCTATGATTTTTCCAAATATAAGAAAGTAACTATGAAGAACGATTAATCATGCCAAGTAAATTATTCTTATTCCTAAGTGAATTTATTAAACAAAGGTTAAAGCTTTGAGTCCTTGTTATTTATTCTTACCAACCCTAATTATTTTCCCAAATAAATCAAGGTTTATGGCTTTAATCAATGTTTGCAACCATTAATTATGAATGAAGAATAAATAAACCCTAATAATCCATTATATGTATATCAATCACAAACCCAGTCACAAAGCACCCATCAATTGGGTTCACAACCCTAGTAAGGGAAATTAGCTACTCATAGAGGAAGAAGAACAATAAGAAATAATGGGAATCATAATGCTTACAATTGATTGCTTGGAATTGAAGAGAAATTAATTGCAATTGTTTGTAATCTCCCAAAAGACTTCAAAACTATGAGTAACTAATGCTAAGGAAAATAAAACTGAGTTCTGTAGTAAAATTGTCATCTACAAGAAACCTAAATAAGGTATTTTATAAGAGTCAAAGCCGTGCAAAATAAGATTGACAAAATTACCCCCGACGGACCAATGTACGGACCGTACATTTTATACGGTCCGTAGAATCAGTGACAGTTCTCCGTAAATTTTCTCCAGTCGTCAGATGTACGATCCACTTTTACGGACCGTAAATATTATACGGTCCGTATAACCTGCCCGTAAATCCTCTTCTCTTTAAGACTCTTCCGGAGCCAACCTACGGTGAGATTTACGGACCGTAAATAATATACGGTCCGTACTTCTGCCTGGACTTCAACTTCATGTCTGAGCCCTTTCTGTTAAGCATCCACGATGGTATTTACGGACCGTGAATATTCTACTGTCCGTATGTTCCTCCGTATAAATCAGGCTTCTGTTATTTTTCTTTCTTTGAACATCTTTTTAGAGCCTGTTTGGATGGGCTTATGCCTATAAGCTGTTTGTAGCTTATAAGCTAAAAACAATAAGTTGGGGTAGTCTAACTTATTTTTTTTTGGCTTACAAATTGTTTTCAGCTTATAAGCTGCTTTAGATAAGCTAAGTCAAATGGACCCAATTATTTTTTTGAGCTTATTTTAAGCACAAAATGACTTTAAGCTGGCCAACCAAACACTCAAAAAAGCTGAAAACAGCTTATAAGCAACTTATAAGCCAATCCAAACGGGCTCTTACTCCCTTTCCACGACTTGCTCTCGAAATACGTTAAACATCTGCAACATGTCACAAACACAACAAAAAGACCAAGACTTGCTCAAAAACATGTGAAACTTATAGCCAAAGAGCATCGAATGTGCCATAATTTCACGGCACATCAACACCCCAACTTAAAGTCTTTGCTTGTCCTTAAGCAAGTCGCACAACACAATGACTCAATCTACCACTTAGATATCGCAGAGTACTGATGTCTACATTGATTTTGACTCTGAACTCCTGGCATGCACATTTTTCTTCCGAGGACTACCCCATTTTTCTATTTTAGACCATATGCACAACCTAAGAACGTTAAGACTAACAATGAAGCTTCAATGCATGACATTACATTATCGAATATATTATGATGCACACAAATGCTACTTTAGGCGGTCACTTTATTTTGCTCAATTTTCATCCTTATGCCCTCACATAGACCCAAGACTATCCCAACACACTTATATACAACAAGAATGGGACTAAGACGAAGGAGAAGAGAAAAACACTCACACTCACAAAGAATTTCATATCTACACATGCAAATACCATAGGCTTGCCCTTATTTTCTATGTTTTCATCCTAGGCTCGTTCGGTTGTGATCACATTAGGACTTGTTTTGGCTTGTAATGTAGGCCTAGGGACGGGTAGGATACTTTTGGATATTAGTGACTCACCCTCCTTGAACACTACATCTTTTCACCTTCATTCACCTTTTTTCTTTCCAACCCCTTTATTTTCTTTCAAGTTTTTGACCTCGATGTGGTTTTATTCCTAACTAACTTACAATTCTTTTTGTGTTACAATTTTCTGATTTTTTTTAATTTTTTTTATATACGCAACTACCACATCGAATCTCTACTAGCAAACTCCACCACCCCTAATTTTTTTTTTTTTTTTTTTACATTTACTCCACATTTAATTCACCCCCAACTTAGGCGTTTTGCTTCATCTATCCAATAGCATCAAGGAGGGAACGAGTGCGAAGATGGATTAATTTCACAACGGGTAAGGTTTCATAATTTGCTAGCCAAGAAAAATGTCAAAAGGCTCAAAAAGGGAAACTAGGGATACTTTAAACTTTTGGTAAGGCTCATTTAGGCAAAATGACTATTTACACAAAGAAAGCCTAAGATTAAATCACAACCAAACTAACTTTCGGATTTCAAACAACCGGGCAAGTTCTTGATTATACATGCATAAACAGAATCAAACTAGCAACTCACACACACATTGGCATAAGGACTAATACTTTTACACTTCTGTCCTCCTAAGTAGTCATTCATCACACACGATACCCCAACAATTGTAATGTCATATAAATAATCAATCATGTCAACCAATAACTATTCTAAGTATGCATTTTTGTTTTATTTTGAGGGGTCCAACATTTCGCACAAACCATAACAACATGCCAACATTTACAGAGTAACACCAAATAAGTCAAAATTACTCTACTCAACCTAAGCAACATCCTAAACATGCCAGTTTCAACAAAATAACCCCCCCCCCCCCCCCTCAGGAAAACAACTCTGGCAAAGAAAAGCCGAGGGGGTTCCTAAACACATATTTACACTACACTACTATCAAATAGTCCCACCTCAACTAAAGAATCATGCACGGCCCTCAGTGCATCAATGTAAGCATAAACAAGACAAGGGATAGGACTACCTGAGGCACACTATGTGCGATACTCCTCCTGCTGATCCTCTACTGTATCAGTATCAGTGGGTGCTGGGTAAACTATGCTGCTGGAAGGCTCGGCCTGAGTCTGCGGAAGTGGGTCCGCTGGTGGAATAGAAGTCCCGGCCTCCTCTGGTACCTTAATGCTAGGTACTGTCTGCTTAACAGGGGGATCCAAAATGCTCGATGCCCCTGTGTAGTGGAAATCAACCATAGATCGCCGCGTGGCATGCCTCAGCTGGCGCTCTTCTAACTCCACTATGTTGACCCCTTCATTTTATTCCTCTGATCTTGGCCTCTTGTCTCTATCTTGGGCTGAGGATTCCCCCTTAGAAAGTCGCACCACTGGCACCAAAGATGCCAAGTCAATCTAGCTGATTGAGGGGGATTTTCAAACACTCCCCCCTCCTTTACCTGAAGCGCAAGGACGTCGTCCTTCAGTTGCGTAATATCGTTTTTCACTTCTTTTAGGTCTGCTGACGACGATACCTTCTCCAACTCAAGTACTCGCCTCTCAATACCATCAATTCTGGAGTGAATTTGACGGTGTGACTGGGTAAGGGACTCCTGTAGTGGCTCCATCTCCTTCCGAACTACTCGTGCTATAACTTCCTCCAACTCCCGTAATAGGCTAGTGACCTGTCGATCGGCTCTGTCCGTCTTTACATATGAGTCATGGAAGTTCTGTCTGTTAAATGGAATCATTATACCTCCAGGAAGTGCTGTAGATGTGGAGGTGAATCTGGTAGCAGGTGGGGCAGTCGTGGGGACCGGCTCAGTGGCAACCTTAAGGGCTGCGGATGAGGTGGGGCCCGATGCTGACTCTGGAACCGCTGTAGGAGCTGGTACTGTCGTGGCGGCGGTCTCAAAACCCTCTGTGCTCTCCTCTAATATCGTGCCCTCATCCTCATTCTGATCAGACTCATATTACACAAATTCTGGGGCTGTCACACTGCCTCGGGCTGCTGGCAATCTATCCTTGACCTCTCTATCTTTGCTCTTTAGCAAACTGTAGATGTGTTTTGCCTCAAACTTATGGTCCCAGTAAGGAAACTTCTAGATGTCAGGCTTCAGACAAAGAGCCGTAATCAAGCATGGGAAAACCAATGAAAGGCCAGGCTGAGTTGCTCGTATTCGAACCTCATCGGCTATCAATTTCCCTATATCAACTGCATACCGAGACATGATGAAAGCCACTAAAATCGCCTGGCTTATAGTGAGATGACTATCTGTCTGAGTTGGTTGTAGTCTGTGCATTAGGACACTCCACCAGAATTGTGCCTCCACTGAAAGATCTTTCTTTTTTATCGGTGCGATAGAATTTGTGCGCCAAACTGGATTCCCGCAAGCAATCACTGAAGCCACCCACGGTACTTCTTTCATCTGGTCATTCCTGTTCCCCACCAATCTATAGTCTAACTCATCAGTGTTTGCCAGCGGTTCATAGTTGTCCCCAAAGTAGAATCGGTTTATGGCCTTGCCGGAGAAATCAATCCTTACACCTCTAATAGTCACCTTTTAGAGGCGTATCACTGTCTTTGCTTGTTGGGATGGCTTGTATCTGTTGATTATCTCCGCTGCATAGTTGGCGTAGAACTCTCTCACAATAGATGGTGCATATGTGCCGAGTGGCTGGCTAAGGAATCCCCATCCATGGTGATCAATGATAGCCTGTATGGTTGGGAAGTGTTCTAACCCTTCGAAACTGATCCGCCTCTCCTCGTAGATATTTCAGCGAAAACCTTGTGCTCCTTCCTTTGGCTCTAGCCCTTTATCATATATTTCTTTCAAGCCTTGGACCGAGAACCTAACAGCATGTTTAGACCTTTCCTTTATTCTGTTCTCATTTAGGCATGCCGCCTCTTCAGCATCAGACTTTTCCGGCTCATTAGTTGCATCCTCTCGACTAGACAGGTCAGGAGAGCTTGATGAGTGCTCCCCATCACTGCTGGTCCCCTTATCAGACGGGGGAGTTGCCGGAGTTTGGGCTGCCCTTCGCGCCTTATGTTTCGTGCAACAGGAGTCTGGTCTTTATCACGGAGCCTAGTTTTGACTTGGGTTCGCCCTCGCCCTCAGCCCTGTCCTGTGCCCCGGGCACGACCTCTTGTTTTAGCCATACTTGTGGACTACATATTAGTATCTATAATAATGAACATGTAGACAAGGATGCTAGATTTTTTATCTTTATTTTATACAGGCCATGAAAAACTTACGGTCCATAAAACAGATCGTGGATTTGTGACAGAAAGACATGCTTGTTCATGGAGACTTTACGATGGAGTTATACGGTCCGTATAATTTTTACGCTCCGTAAAACTCTTCGTAAATTTAGGATAAGGAAATTTGGGAACTGAGGCAACTGTTTTACGACACAAGTTACGGTCCGTAAAATTTATACGGTCCGTAAGTTATGTCGTAAAATAGGAACAGAGAGACTCACTGCACATGGTATATATACGACACAAGTTTACGGTCCGTAAATTTGTCCGTATATATAGTTTTCTCTGTAATCAGTTACCCAGGCTTCTCTTTGACCCTATGCATTCAAAACTTGTTGTTAGACATGGATTCCTGTTATTTTTCTCGTATCATGTCGGGGTTACTCAGACTTCACCCCAATATACTCTGTTTGTTCATTCAAACATTTTATCGGACAGTTGGTGGGCATAACGAATTGTTATATCAATTAAGACATATACACTTGAAATTCCCACCGACCCAATGGGGTTTTCGAATTCTCGTTTCCCATGAGTCCAATGTTCAACACAACACAACCAAATCCCCGCCCTATGTGATTTTAAGTTCTATACCCCCAACAATAAGAATCCCAGAAATCATCCATTAAGGGTATTTAGGAAAGCACACACGAGATCATAACTAGGGTATGAGAGCATTAACAAACCTGACAGGAACAGAGATGATTAAATTTCACTGAAGAATATTAGTAGGAAAGAAATAAAAAAACGCCTTTTGCTTCTTGCTTCAATTGTTTCGGGTGAGGAGGGTTGTGTTCTTGGGTATGGTGGTGAGGGGTTGTTTGATTATGTGCGGGGAGTGTTTTTAGGGATGTGATGTTACACCTCGGAAAAATTCCCGTACATGTACAAGGAATAGAACGTCAAGGGTATGAGTGTGGGGTGTTTTACTAAGCAAGGGGTGATGATTCGTGAATTTTTGGAAATGGAAAAGTTGTAGAATTTCATGCAGCCCAGTGGTCGTATAGTGATTTACGGACCGTAAACCACCATCGTCCTCCATCTTTCCAACTTCAACTTTCTGTTAATGTTGAAATGGTTAAATACGACTTGGAGGACGGCCCGTAAACTGGTTTACGGACCGTAAACCTCGGTCGTAAACTGCCATATTTCTAGCCAAACCTTTCTGTTTCTGGGATGATTAAAAACGATCATGGAGGACGGACCGTAAACCACAATACGGTCCGTAAATTGTGGTTTACGACCACTGTTCACCCCGACTGGAATTCATTAAAGATCAAATTTTGAGTTATTAAAAGGGACCAAAGCCTCATTTTATTTCATTTTTCATCCATACAACCTTCAAGAACACTCTAGAAGCTCTCTAAATATTCATCCACAAAATTCAAGGGATCAAAGGGAAACCAAGATCATCAACATCTAATTCATGAGAGCAAGTGCATGAGGCTCTCTTGGAAGTCATCTTCTTCAAGAAATCTCAAAAGGGTTGAAATAGGGTTTTGGTATAAAAAGAGTATTGTTGCTCAAGGCTTGTTCCACCATTATCCAAGGTATGTTTCATGACTATACCATATGGTTCAAGGTATTGGAAGGCTTAGATACTTGAAATGTATAAGAACATAGAAAATGGGCCTTGCATGGGTGAATAGTGGCACAATTGAATAGTAGTTGAATGGAGTCATGAATGTTGACAAGCTACGGCTATGAATATGTTATAAATAACGTCTAGACCATGAAATAAGTATTATATACGAGAAAACGTGATAACGAGCTATAACCATGGATGTGGAGAAATTGGAGGAAAATGGTAGATTTTTCTCAAGGTGTATAAGTGATGATTGTTGAAAGTAATATTGTGAGTGTCGTTACGAACGTATGAGAGTTGAAATGAAACATGGGAAAAGTATTAGAAATGAAGGAAGTGCTATCCAATTTTCCTTAGAAATAGTAGTCCGTTCTTCTAATTACTTAGCTAACGACGACATGAATTCTCTTGAAGGTATATACAAGTGCATTAAGGGAGAGAGAGCAAGCAATAAGAATTGTAAACGTCGAAGGTATGTGAGGATATTCCCTTTCTTTCAAAGGCATGATCCCTATCTTACGATTTCATAAATGCTCCCATCTTTTCCTTACTATCAAAGGTTAAAAAGTCTAAGATTCCGAAACATGATTTCCTTCTTGATATTCCATAAATGTTTTCCAAGTACTCCTATTTTCCTAAACCAAAGGTTGTGATTATGTGAATTCTTATGATAACGACGAAGGATATGTTTTTCAATAACAATGATGATGTAAAAAATGAGAATATTATTATGCTGACCATGATGAGAGCAAATCTTATGTTTAAAAGTTTCAAGTTTACGATTTCAAGGACTATATGAAAACGTCGAGCTATTTACTGATTTCTCAATTTATTCATGGATGGTGACTTTATTTCTAAACCTTCCAAAGTATATGAATGGATGCCTTATGAAGTTCATGATTTTATTCTATGTTTTCTTTTAATGCTATTCTTCATTTATAGTCTCGCCTTATAATAATTGTTCCCTCAAGGTGAGACAAAGCGACGATGATTACTCCATAACATAATTGGAGGCTTCGACCTTACGTCACTCCGACGTACTTACAGCTTTTCCTTGGGCTCTCAAGCATGCTATGTATATTATGTATGTATATATATGATATGAAAATGTTTTCAGGGGAAATGGGGAAAGGTGAGGCGCTATAGACGCATAGCCACCTGGTCAGCTGGCATATCATGATTTCATCCTGGACGCGGGATGCCCGGACGCGGGATATATGGGTTATGTATCGGTCCGTACGTTCCTCGGCACTAACTTATTATATTTATGGATCGGGCCGTACGTTCCTCGGCACTAACATATGATGACATATGGATCGGGCTGCGCGTTCCGCAACAATTTACCATATGATGCTTTATGAGTATGCATGCATGGATCCGCCTTAAGAGGCAAGCAGTTATCGATTATCCCCTTGTACTTACTTTGCTTTCTTATTCTTACTTTATTTCTTGATGTATGCCTTACATACTCAGTACAATGCTCGTACTGACATCCTTTTCTTTGGATGCTGTGTTCATGCCCACAGGTAGACGGAAAAGCCGTCCAGACTGATAGGAGTCACTAGCCGAGCTGAAGAGCACTCCATCTTCCGGAGGTTCTAATTGGTTGTTCCTTTTGTGTATATATTTGTATGCCACTCAATAGAGGCTCATAAATGCTCGATGTGGGTTGTGTGGTTCCACAACGTAGGTAGTTCGCATGTGTATAATTATATTGAAATATGTTTTTGTATTAACGCGTTATATTTTTGTAATGAAAAGCAAATCCTCTTTTTAAAGTTAACCGGAAATAGATGAATGATTGTTAAATGGGTCAGGTAAATGATAGTACGAGCGGTGCTCGGTGGTTAGCCCCGGGCACCCGTCGCGGCCCCTAGCCGGGTCGTGACATGTGATTTGGTAGTGGAGGGGTTATAGGGAGTGAATTTAGGGATGGATTGAATTTTAGGATGTGATGAATCGTGGGTTCTTTGAATTTGAAGAAGAAAGAAGCGGATGATGTGTTTGGTTTTGAAGTTGAAGCAAAAATATACGCGTCGTTTATTTTTTTATTACACCCTATGCGTCTTTTGTCACTTAAACTTACCTGGCCCTTTACGCTCTTAATCTACGACCGTAAACATTTCACGGGTTGTAGATCTGTCCGTAGATCTGTGACGGTAAATTGATCTGACGATCCTCGGTTCACGCTTATTTTTACGGGCCATATAATTTATACGGTCCGTATGTTATGGCGTAAATCAAGGACAGAAAGAGATTTTACCTGACTCATGTTCTACGCTTCCATTTACCGACCGTATATTTTATACGGACCGTAGATTCTGGCGTAGATCATTAACAGAGAACCATTTTTTTTCTTCTTCAATCTACGCTTCCATCTACGGACCGTACATTTCATACGGACCGTAGATTCTGGCGTAGATCATCTTCAGTGTCTATCCTTTGCAGCCTACACCAAAACAAACATTACCCTATATGCTGCAAACAAAAACAAAAAGAAAATAAACATTACACTTGGGTTGCCTCCCAAGAAGCGCTTGATTAAACTTAGCATCCTACGACTTTAGTAACCTTTTCACACCATATTCCCTGTGGGATTCAACCCCAATCTTGTTGGGTTACTATATTTGACAATGTCCCCGTTATACCATTAATAAGTGTAATTTGAGCGTATCAAATTTTGGTAAATTGATCTGACGATCCTCGGTTCACGCTTATTTTTACGGGCTATATAATTTATACGGTCCGTATGTTATGGCGTAAATCAAGGATAGAAAGAGCTTTTACCTGACTCATGTTCTACGCTTCCATCTACGGACCGTATATTTTATACGGACCGTAGACTCTGGCGTAGATCATTAACAGAGAACCATTATTTTTCTTCTTCAATCTACGCTTCCATCTAAGGACCGTAGATTCTGGTGTAGATCATCTCCAGTGTCTATCCTTTGCATCCTGCACCAAAACAAACATTACCCTATATGCTGCAAACAACAACAAAAAGAAAATAAACATTACACTTGGGTTGCCTCCCAAGAAGCGCTTGATTTAACGTCGCGGCACGATGGTGGTAACCATTGACTCCCTATCTGCGTACACCAGATCATTGTTCGTTCTGAGGTGCTTCAACCGGTATCAGTCAACAATCCTATCCTCCGAAACCATCCCATGATAGTGTTTCAATCTCTGCCATTCACCTTAAATGTCCGAGTTCCATCTCCGGACTTTAACTCAATCGCTCCATGGGGTGAAACACCTACCACCTCAAACGAACTAGACCACCTTGATTTTAGCTTACCGGGTAGCAACTTCAACCGAGAGTTAAACAGTAAAACAGGATCACCCTTGTAGAACTCTCACTTCAGGATCTTCTTGTCATGGTATTGCTTCATCCTTTCTTTATATAGTGCTGCATTCTCGTATGCCTGGTACCGAAACTCATCCATCTCATTTAGTTGAAACAACTTGAGCTTTGTTGCTTCCTCCCAATCCATATTCAATTTCTTTAGCGCCCACATAGCCTTGTGCTCAACTTCAACCGGCAAGTGACAAGCTTTTCCGAACACAAGCTTGAAGGGTGAAGTCCCAATCAGAGTTTTGAAAGAAGTCCGGTATGCCCATAGAGCATCATCGAGCTTGCGGGCCCAATCAGTTCTATTTGCATTTACCCTTTTTGCTAGAATACTCTTGATCTCCCTATTGGATACTTCAACCTAACCACTTGTTTGAGGATGATAAGGTGTTGCCACCCTATGTTTTACACCATATTTCTCCATCAATCCCGCAAAAGCTCTATTACAAAAGTGGGATCCACCATCGCTGATTATAGCCCTCGGAGTACCAAAGCGAATAAATATGTTCTTCTTGAGGAACCCCATGACACTCTTGGCCTCGTTATTAGGTAAAGCCACAACTTCTACCCATTTTGACACATAATCCACAACAACCAAGATGTATTTCATGCCACCTGAACTCACAAAGGGTCCCATAAAGTCAATCCCCCAGACATTGAACACTTCTACCTCCATAACAAAATTCATAGGCATCTCTTGCCTTCTGCCTATATTCCCTTGCCTCTGACATTGATCGCAAGACTGCACCAATTGATTAGCATCGTGAAAGATGGTTGGCCAGTAATTACCGCATTCAAGTACCTTTGCTGCAGTCCAGTTACAACTATGATGACCCCTAACAGGAGAGTCATGGCACGCCTTCAGAATCGCCATCACTTCACTTTCAGGAACACAATGCCGAATGATGTTGTCAGTGTTTGTTCTGAACAAATAAAGCTCCTCCCAGTAATACTGCCGAGAATCCCGCAAGAACTTCTTCTTTTGGTAAGCTTTGATATCTTCTGGAACTATGCCTGTTACCAAATAATTGGAAATATCGGCATACCATGGTGCTACCTCCGTTGACACAGCCAACACCCTCTCATCCGGAAAAGCATCATCTATGTACAGCTTATCAGAAGGTCTCCCGGCCTCTTCAAGCCGAGATAGCTGGTCAGCAACTTGATTCTCGGTGCCCTTGCGATCCTTCACCTCAAAATCAAAGTCTTGCAGCAATAGTACCCATCGGATCAGTCGCGGCTTTTCCTCCTCCTTTTCCATAATGTATCTCAGTGATGCATGATCAGTGTATACCACGACTTTGGACTCCAATAAATAGGCCCAAAATTTCTCAAAAGCAAACACAATGGCAAGCAGCTCTTGCTCCGTCACTGTGTATTTCATCTAGGCAACATTCAGTGTTCTGCTTGCATAATAGATCGGGTGCATAGTTTTACTATAACTCTGCCCAAGCACAACACCTATTGCGAAACCACTAGCATCACACATCAATTCAAAGGGCAATGAACAATCGGGAGCAACAATAATAGGAGCAGTAGTGAGACGCTCTTTTAACTCATCAAAAGCCTTCCGACACTTATCATCAAACACAAACTTAGCCTTTTTTTCATGAAGCTTGCACATTAGGTTAGCTATTTTGGAGAAATCTTTGATGAAGTGCCTGTAGAACCCAGCGTCTCCCAAGAAACTTCGAAAATCCTTGACTGAGATAGGTGGAGTAAGTTTTGTAATCACATCAATTTTTGCTTGATCAACGTCAATTCCCTTTTCAGAGATTTTGTGACCGAGAACGATCCCTTCCTTCACCATAAAATGGTATTTCTCCCAATTTAGCACGATATTTGTCTCTTCACATCTTTTCAGCACACGACCCAGATGGACAAAACAATCTTCAAACGAATCACCCACAACAGAGAAGTCATCCATGAACACTTCCAAGAAGTCCTCTACCATGTCAGAGAAGATTGACATCATGCACCTTTGAAAAGTGGCTGGTGCATTACACAAACCAAAAGGCATCCGGCTAAATGCAAACGTCCCATAAGGACAACTTATCCTGATCTTCTAAAGCAATGTTGATCTGATTGTAGCCCGAATAAACATCAAGGAAGCAATAGTAGGAACGCCCCGCTAGCCTATCAAGCATTTGATCAATAAAAGGCATAGGGAAATGGTCCTTGCATGTGGCTGAGTTGAGCTTGCGATAGTCCATGCAAATTCTCCATCCGCTGACAGTTCTAGTTGGGATCAACACATTCTTTGCATTTGGCACAACAGTGATGCCGCCCTTCTTAGGAACACATTGGACTGGGTTCACCCATTTACTGTCAGCCATTGGGTAAACCACTCCCGCATCTAACCATTTGATGATCTCTTTCTTGACGACCTCTTGCATATTCTCGTTCAGTCTCCTCTGATGCTCTACACTCGGTTTACTATCCTCTTCCAACTGAATTTTATGCTCACAGATTCTAGATGGGATACCCCGAATGTCTGCTATGGTCCAACCAATAGCACGCCTATACTCCCGCAACACCTTCAAAAGCTGTAGAATCTGCTCCTCAGTCAGTAGGGCTGAAACAATCACTGGTAATGTATTGTTCGGACCGAGGAACTCATACTTTAGATGTGATGGGAGCTGCTTAAGCTCCAACTTAGGTGGCTCAATAATCGAAGGCTTTGCTGGAGGAGTTGTTCTATTTTTCAGATCAAGATTTAGCTTCTTTGGGTGGTAAGAATATGAACCCAACCTAACAAGTGAATTAACTGTCTCCACATAACCTTCCATTTCCTCAGCATCAAAGTTCACAAGAATACCAGCTAGAGCTTCCCCCAAACGTTTTTCTTCCATCTTGAACTCCACCGCTTTATCAACAACATCAAACTAATCAATTACCGAGATACTCTCGTAAGCACTTGGTAACTTCATCCCCGTACTAGCCTAAAAAGTAACTTTTTCATCGTTGACTTGGAACTTGATTTCATTTTTTTCTGAATCCATCAAAGCTCTCTTTGTAGCAAGGAAAGTTCTCCCTAGAATAGTAGGAATGTCCCGATCAACAGCACAGTCAAGAATCACAAAATCAGCGGGCAACATAAAATCACCAACCCGCACAAGTACATCGTCAACCACACCAACAGGTCTTTTGATAGACCTATCAGCCATTTGTAACCTCATAGTAGTCGGCCTTGGCATCCCTAAACCTGATTGTTTGTATATAGCATAGTGCCCAACAGAACAAGGAATGGTGAATGCCCCCGGATCACCCTTTTTCTGAACAGTAGTAGTTGAGATGATGGAACTCACAGTGTGAGTCAAACTCACGGTTTCATGTTGAACCGTTTTCTTCTTAGTCAGCAGTTCCTTCAAATATTTGGCAAAATCGGGCATCTCTTTGACAACTTCCAAGAAGGGGAAATTAAGAGATAGTTGCTTCAACTGATCATAAAACTTCTCGAACTTAGCATCGTCCTTCTTCTATGCCAACCTCTGAGGAAAGGGAGGTTTAGACTTGAAAAGCTGAGTCAAAGGGAGGAGAGCCCCTTTCACATTTTGCTTGCTCGTGTTATCAGCATCCTTCATTATCTCTGGACTCTCAGCTACCTTCTTGGCAGCAGGATTCTCATCAACAATAATGGGTGCTTCAGACTTCACCTCATCCTCTTCATCTATCGGCTCAAGATCAACCACCTTCTTATCAGCCCCTTGGAGTATTTTACAACTCCTAGTAGTGATGGCAAACACACGGTCTACACCGCCTCCCCCATGTTTCTCAAATCATGTTCTTGACTCTCCAGTTAAGGAATATTTGAATAACCTCAACCGAATAGAATCTTGTGGAACATTGTTCTGGATGTGATTAGCACACACATCCACAAAATTCTGTAAATGACGTTGAGAGTCATTCTCGGTAGAGTTCCGAAAGTATCTCTCAAGCTTCAACAGCTGGTATAGAGAGGACTCAATTTTCACGCTAGCAGCTGCAACTCGAGGCTGAACAATAGCAGATGCATAGTCCTCCTCCGGAACAAGATCAGCGAAAATATTCTCATCATCTGATTCATTCGCCTGATTGTTCAACCGATTCCCCTGGTTACCAGCAGGTTGATTTTGCTGATTCTGATTCATGTTCACCTGGTTTACACAGAGTAGCAAAAAAGGTGTGATGGAATAAGCAAAAGACTTCAATCAAAGCAAACACTATTTAGTAATTTCAAAACTGTATTCCCCGGCAACGACGCCAAAATTTGATATGCTCAAATTATACCTATTAATGGTATAACGCAGACGTTGTCAAATACGTTGTCAAATATAGTAACCCAACAAGGTTGAGGTCGAATCCCACAGGGAATATGGTGCGAAAAGGTTACTAAAGTCTTAGGATGCTAAGTTTAGGTCTAATGTCTTAATCCGATGATTTTGGTAAAAGTTGGTTTTTCTATGACTAATTGCTATCTACTTGCCTTGGTGGAAATTGATGGTAAAAGAAACTAAGGTTGTGTCCCGTTAGATAGAGTGTATGATCATGGATATTGATGTTGATATACTTATAATGGATCATTATATGAATGCACTTAATATCTACATGACTCTCGACTATTTCCCAATAAATAAAGATTTTCTCTTTCTATGATTTTTCCAAATATAAGAAAGTAACTATGAAGAACGATTAATCATGCCAAGTAAATTCTTCTTATTCCTAAGTGAATTTATTAAACAAAGGTTAAAGCTTTGAGTCCTTGTTATTTATTCTTACCAACCCTAAGTATTTTCCCAAATAAATCAAGGTTTATTAGCTACTCATAGAGGAAGAAGAACAATAAGAAATAATGGGAATCATAATGCTTACAATTGATTGCTTGGAATTGAAGAGAAATTAATTGCAATTGTTTGTAATCTCCCAAAAGACTTCAAAACTATGAGTAACTAATGCTAAGGAAAATAAAACTGAGTTCTGTAGTAAAATTGTCATCTATAAGAAACCTAAATAAGGTATTTATAAGAGTCAAAGCCGTGCAAAATAAGATTGACAAAATTGCCCCCGACGAACCAATGTACGGACCATACATTTTATACGGTCCATAGAATCACTGACAGTTCTCCGTAAAATTTTCTCTAGTCGTCAGATGTACGATCCACTTTTACGGACCGTAAATATATACAGTCCGTATAACATGCCCGTAAATCTTCTTCTCTTTAAGACTCTTCTGGAGCCAACCTACGGTGAGATTTACGGACCGTAAATAATATACGGTCCGTACTTCTGCATGGACTTCCACTTCATGTCTGAGCCCTTTCTGTTAAGCATCCACGATGGTATTTACGGACCGTGAATATTCTACGGTCCGTATGTTTCTCCGTATAAATCAGGCTTCAGTTATTTTTCTTTCTTTGAACATCTTTTTACTCCCTTTCCACAACTTGCTCTCGAAATACGTTAAACATCTGCAACATGTCACAAACACATCAAAAAGATCAAGACTTGCTCAAAAACAAGTGAAACTTATAGACAAAGAGCATCGAATGTGCCATAATTTCACGGCACATCAATGACCGAGCTCGGGAGAGCGCCTACGTATCCTGTTTTGGGAATCAGGTCAAAACATAGTTCAGGGTAAACCTATTGGATTTTGTTTTTGAGAGAGCAAACTCGAAAGAGAGCCTACGTATCCCAAATGGGAATCAGGTCATAACGTAGTTCAAAATACATAATTTTGGATTTTGGGGTTAAAGCGACCGAGCTTGGAAAAGCACCTACGTATCCCCTTATAAGTATAGGGAATCAGGTCCTCGCATTGTTCGTACATGATTTTGGATTTGGTTTTTTCTAAAAATGCAAAATTACAAGCAAAGGAAACATAATTAAAGCAACATAAACTATAAAACTCTGAATCTTCGTAGTCGTCTTCTTCTTCACACGTAGTATCTCTTGATGGCATCTGAATTTATTGCTCTTAGCCACTCCTAACCATCCATTTCAGCAAGTACCACTACTCCTCTTGATAGTACCTTTCGCGCTGTATAGGGCCCTTGTTAGCTTGGTGCAAACTTTCCCTTGTATTCCTCTTGGTTTGGGAATATCCGTTTGAGCACCAATTGCCCAATTTGAAGCACCCTAGTTCTCACATGTTTGTTGAAAGCTCGCGCCATTCTTTATTAGTACAATTGACCATAGAAAATAGAAATCATTCACTTTTCATCTATCAAAGCCAGTTGTTCATACCTCTTGCGGATCCATTCTGCATCGTCTAACTCAACTTCTTGTATTATTCGATGTCCAGGGATTTCTACTTCGGCTGGTATTACTGCTTTAGTGCCATAAACCAACAGGTACGAAGTGGCCCCATTGAAGCTCTAACAGTAGTGTGATACCCTAGTAATGCATATGGCAGTTGTTCATGCCAATCTTTATAGTTATCAATCATTTTTTTGAGGATCTTCTTGGTGTTTTTATTGGCAGCTTCCACAGCCCCATTCACTTGTGGCCGGTATACGGTTGAATTTCGATGAATGATTTGAAACTGCGCACACATTTCCTTCATCAAGTGGTTGTTCAAATTAGCCCAATTGTCTGTTATGATTGATTCTGGGATACCAAATCGGCATATGATGTTATTGTGCACAAAATCTGCGACTATTTTCTTTATTACTGACGCATAAGATGCTACTTCCACCCACTTAGTGAAGTAGTCTATGGTGACCAAGATGAAACATTGTTTTTTTGACACAGCCGACTCAATTGGTCTTATGACATCCATGCCCCAAGCGGCGAATGGCCAAGGTGACGTCATAATATTTAATTCTGTCGGGGGGACCTTTATCAAATCTCCATGAATTTGACACTTGTGGCATTTTGGACGAACTTTCTATAATCGTTCTCCATGGTCATCCAGTATTAACATGTTCTTAAGATTTTCTTTGCTAGTATGAACCCATTCATGTGTGACCCGCCGGTTCCAGCATGCACTTCTTCAATCAATCTTGTGGCTTCGATGGAGTCAACACATCTAAGTAATCCCAAATCCAGGGTTCTTTTGTACAGGGCATTCTTGCTGAGAAAGAAACCATTCACCAACTTCCTGATAGTTTTCTTCTGGTTGATGGCAATTCCTTCAGGATATTCTCCTTTCTCCAGGAACATTTTAATGTCAACATACCAAGTTTTTCCATCAGTCTCTGCCTCTACAAAAGCACAATGAGCCGATCGATCTCTGATTTCAACTTTGACAGAATCAATGTATCTACTGTCAGGATGCTGAATCATGGATGCTATTGTTGCCAATGCATCAGCAAACTCATTCTGGGTTCTTAGTACATGCTTGAACTTGACTTCTTGGAAACTATTTGCCAATCTTTACACAAGTTTGACATATGGTATGATCTTCTCATTTTTAGTGGCCCACTCTCCTCGAACTTGATGAATCAACAAATTCGAATCGCCAATTACCTGAAGGTTTTGCATATTCATGTCAAGAGCTAAACGTAGACCCAAAATACATGCTTCGTATTTGGCCATGTTGTTGGTGCAACTGAAGCTCAACTTGGCTGCCATTGGATAATATTATCCTGAGGTCTGAAACCAAAATGACTCTAATGCCTGATCCTTTAAAATTGACAGATCCATCAAAGTATACTTTCCATCCTAATTCATCTTCATTTTCTTCGCCCTCAATTGTCATTATTTCTTCATCCGGGCAGTAAGTCCATAAAGGTACGGGATTGTCATCTACTGGGCTTCCTACCAGTAGATCTGCCAATGCTTGCCCCTTAACTTCTTTCTGTGTGATGTATTGAATGTCGAACTCACTTAATAGCATTTGCCATTTGGCAAATTTCCCTATCAGCATAGGCTGGCGAAAGATGTACCTTAGGGGGTTTATTCTTGAGATCAAATGAGTCGTGTATGCAACCATATAATGTCTTAACTTTTGAGACACCCAGGTTAGAGCGCACCACGTCTTGTCCACCAAGGAATATCTGGATTCACAAGGTGTGAACTTCTTACTGATATGATAGATGGCCCTTTCTTTCTTGCCTGTTTCATCATTTTGTGCCAACATGCAACCAAAAGAATTTTTCGATAATGACATGTACAGCAGCAAAGGGCTTCCCGGCCTTGGCGGGACCAAAACGGGTGAATTTGAAAGGTATCTCTTGATTGTGTCAAAGGATTTATGACAGTCTTCTGTCCATTTAGTTGGAGCATCTTTCTTTAGGAGTTTCAGAATTGGTTCTATGATTACTGTGGACTGGGTGATGAAGCGTCCAATGTAATTCAACCTTCCTAAGAAACTCATGACCTCTTTCTTTGTTTTTGGCAGTGGGAGTTCTTGGATTTCTTTGATCTTTGTGCAATCTAATTCAATACCATGATAACTGACTACGAACCCTTTTCCAGCAGGCACTCCAAATGCGCACTTTGCAGGATTCAACTTCAGATCGTACTTGCGGAGTCTGTCGAAGAATCTTCTTAAGTACTCAAGATGATCATCGCCTACTCGAAACTTGATGATGACGTCATCCACATAAACCTCAATCTCTCTATGCATCATATTATGAAAAATGGCGGTCATCGCCCTTATGTAAGTAGCGCCGGCATTCATGAGCCCAAAAGGCATTACCCGATAATGATACACCCTCTATGGTGTGATGAATGCCATCTTTTGAGCATATTATTCATCCATTAGTATCTGATGATAGCCCACGTAAAAATTCACAAAAGATTGCACCCCATGCTTGGTGCAGTTATCAATGAGTATGTGAATGTTCGGGAGTGGGAAATTATCCTTTGGGCTAGCGCGGTTAAGATCACAATAGTCCACACAAATCCTTATTTTCCCATCTTTCTTTGGTACCGGGACTATGTTTGCTAACTATGTCGGGTATGGTGTCACCTCAATAACTCCTAATTGAATCTGTTTTTCTACTTCTTCTTTAATTCGGATGCTGACATCCGGCTTTGGCTGCCTGATTTTCTATTTTACCGTGGCAAATCCTTCAAGGATTGGCAACCTATGGGCAATAATGTTTGTACTCAAACCCGGCATATCGGTGTATGACCAAGCGAAAAACATCTTCATATTCTTTCAACAAACTCCGATACCCTTCTTTCTTAGTTTCTGTCAAATGTGCACTTATTCTAGTTTTCCGAACCAACTCTTCATTTTCGAGATTAACTGCCTCTGTTTCCTCTAGGTTTGGCATTGGTCTATTCTCGTATTCCTCTTCGACATCTATCAACCCTTCTGGTTCAGTTATCTCTTCTTCTTGATCGTCGTTTTGTTCGTCGTCATTTTTAACTTTTTTGTAACATGTCATGACATTATTTGTGGCCTGTGTTATTACTATAAAACAAAATAACACGGTTATTAATCATGTAAAAGAAATTTTAATTACGTATTTATATATAATTATATCTATATATATTTATATAGGTAAAGTAAAACGATTTCGTCTTATTGTAAAATTTGAGGCGTTTTCATTGAATTTAAAAGAGCGATACAAACTGTGGTCCTGACTCGGAATGGAACATCAAGCCATTTCCGTTATTAAACAACACGTAATAAGGAAATATGAAAAGGCGACAAGCCGAGCCTCAAAGCCGACTTTCGCCGTTTGTTCTGAAAATGAGCATTCTTTCTACCGCAGAGTGAACAGGGGGGTAGAAGTCCATCCACTTGTTGTTTCCCTTGGCTCAACTCGGCGAATCTCCAATGCTTCGATGCATTCTTCAATGATGGCTGCGCATTCCTCTTTCCAAAACAACGTCCTTAAACCCTCTTCGGATCTTTGCTATTGTGACTCAATGGCCATGCTGTGAAGGACTGGTATGGATGAGGGAATGGCTTTCTCATTTCAACGGGACCTCTTGGTCCATATTCTGCTTCTTCCTCTTCTGCCTCACATGGCTCGTATCCAACTCCAAATCAATATTTTTCATTTTTGATACTCACTGGTTATTTGATTCCTTGTAAGTTCTTTCCCAGACCTTTCTCGGGCTCAAACCCACTCCTTAGCATAGTTGTAGCAACAATTTTATAGACCAGTGGCATAGGGATATCTTCATAATCTCCCTTATGGTCTATCATGGCTAGTTCAACAGTGTGGAAATCAGCACTAACTAGTGACCTCTCTATGACGGGTAAAGAGTTATCCGGATAGTTATGGATACTTTCTTTATCGTGAATCACAACTTTCTGATCATCCCATATGAATTTGAGAGACTGGTGTAGCGAAGATGCTACAACTCTGGCGGCGTGCAACCATGGTTGTCCCAATAATAAGTTGTAGCTTGTTTTGATATCTATGATGACAAACTCCACTACGAACTCTGCGGGACCTAATTGTATGTGTAGATCTATTTCTCCAATTGGGTCGCTGGTTGCACCATCATAAGCTTTCACATTTGTTCGACTCTGGCGGATTTTGCCAACAGCATACCCGAGTTGTTTCAAAGTCGTCACAGGGCATACATTCAACCCAGCTCCTTCATCAATCAGCACTTGAAGGATAATCTTATCACGGTATTTGACTGTTATATGCAAAGCATTATTGTGGGTCTTACCTTTTTTTGGTAATTCATCATCCAAAAATGATAGCCTATGTGCTCGTACAACATATCCAATAATCGCAGCCAATGTTTCACTTGTTGTGCCTGCGGGCACTTGGACTTCATCCAAAGTTTTCATCAAGGCTAAGCGATGTTGAGACGAACTGAGTAATAATGACATTACTGATATCCTGGCAGGAGTCTTATGTAGATGCTCAACAATTGAATAATCCTTGACTGGCATTTGCCTCTAAAAATTTTGGCTTCGCCTTCAGTGATTGGTCTTTTCTGAGGGCTTTCGCGACATGGCACTTCGAGTACAAGCTCTTCTAGAGGATAATACTTTTCAGACCTGGTCATACCCTGAACCACAACATCTATCTCTTTTCCTTTATTTACCATTGTCAGATACGGTGGTTTGATCACAAAGGGTGCATTCTCAACTGGTCCTGATATTTTGAGTATGAATGGCTTGTTCTGAATTCGAGCGACTGTTGTGGGATATTTGAGCACGAAATGCTATCTCTTGGCTACAACAGATGTCTCAGATTTCTTTGTCAAAGGGCTTAATACTTTCTTTCGCTCTTGTAAAGACAACGAGGCGACAGTGCTTTCTAACCCTTCAATATCTCGACGAATTATCGTAGGGCTCTCTTCCCATTCATCACCTCTTTCTATCATGTGAATTATATTCCCTCCATGTTTTGGGAGGGGATTTGTGTCCACATTTGGAGGAGTTGGTTCAAGGATAAGCTCATGACTGTCAATCATATATTATAGCTTGTGCTTTAAGTTTATGAAATATTCAGTAGTATAGCCAACTTGGTTAGAATGATAGGCGCAAGTGAAATTTGGCCTGTACCATCGATCCGTTGGATTAGCAGGTTTTGGTGGAACAACGTTCATTCGCCCGATGTCTCTTAGCTTGGCAGAAAAACTAGCCCTTGATTCTAGTTAAGGAGTGAATACTCTCATAGGTTTCTCTTGGGGTGCCTCGTAGTTTGCTGGGGGAGGCTGGTTTTGGAAAGTCTAGTTTTGTGGAGCTTGGTTATTGGATGTTGGCATTCGATAATTTGGTCGTAGAGCTCGGTTGCTAGGTGCTGGTATTTGATAATTTGGTTATGGAGCATGGTAGCTAGCTTGTGCGTAGCACACTGATATTGGGCTATACTGGGCTGAAGTGGTTATATAGTTGGTTGGTGGAGGTGATTGGTAGTTATCTTGACTTTTGTGGGTTATCTCCTTTCCTCGGCTTTTTGGGCTACTAGTCCTAGAAAGATAGGCTATATCTTCTCTCTTCTTTTTGCCACCTACGGCGCCAGACGCACCTGATCTGTTTAGTACACTAACAATCCTGCCGGTCTTGAGGCCGTCTTCGATATCTTCCCCAATGACGACTAAATCTGCGAAGAAACTCCCTTTCATAGTTATCATTTTGTCAAAACAATCAGCTTCTTGATACCGTATAAATGTAGCTACTAGCTCAGCCTCAGTCATAGGTGTTTGTACACGTGACGCCTCGTCTCTCCAGCGATTGGCATACTCTCTGTAGGTTTCAGTGGATTTCTGACGAATTTTCTTCAACGAGAAGCGATCAGGCACATTTTCTACATTAAAGCGGAATCTTTCCATGAATGAACTTGCCATCTCTTCCCATGTCTTCCATCAACTGATATCTTGTGAGATAAACCATTCCATGGTTGTTCCTGACAGACTTCGACTAAACAACCTCATGAGCAAAGCTTCATTCCGCCATTTCCAACCAACTGGTCACAATAAGCCCTCAAGTGGGATCTGGGATTGCCCGACCCATTAAAGTGGTCAAATTTGGGAATCTTAAAGCCTTCCGGGAGACCTAGCTCTAGATGTATGCACAAATCAGAGTATCTTAGCCCTTCTTTCTTTTTAGAGCCATGTTCTAGTTCAACAATTTCCTTCCCCATCTCCTTCTCGATCTTGTATATTCTTGCTTCAAAGAACATTTCCATGTTCTCCAGTTCAGGCAAAGAGTCAATGTGGGTGACTATCACGACCCGTCTAGAGGGCCGCGACGAGCGCCCGGTGCTAGCCCACCCGGGCACCCCTGGCTTACACTTACACTTACATCTAGGTGAGCCACGTAATTAAACATACATTTCTATTCATCATTCTTGCTAGTCCCATTGGACGACAATGCTTTCATATCATGGTTGGCACCTATACCACGTCAATATACATGAGCCGACAAGGCTATCAAAATGATATACAAAATATAGGCCGACAAGGCTGGACACATCTAACCATATTCACATGTCTATGAGCCTCTAAGGAGAGTATAACATATCACATAAGCGGGACAGGACCCCGCTATGCCCATTATTATATACACAAAAGAATAAGTACCTAAAAACTATGGCTCCGAATGAAATGGAGCTCTGCTATGTAGTCTCTGAGAATACCGCTATGGATCGAGCCTGTCTCTCTGTACACCTGCGGGCATGACGCAGCGTCCACAAATAAAAGGACGTCAGTACGAAGAATGTACTGAGTATGTAAAGCATGATCAATATCGATATAGAAGCATAATAAGCAAGATAAGAAATAGCACAAGATGGGAGATGGTGATATCATCATCATAGGCACTTACCTGCCTCTCATAGGGCTTTCCATTTCTAATGCGTATTTGTGTACTTGCATCCAAATCGTATTCGTTCCATATTGTACTCGTATTCGTATACATACCCTTATCCACATTCATATCGTATCATATTCGTATTCATATCATATACATAATCATATCATATACATAGCATTTACATAGCATACCCGACCATGCCGGATCGGTGTTTCATACATACATGGCCAACCAAGGCGCAAGGTTACTCATAGTTGGCCCTACCAAGGCTTTAGGGTTACATCTACCTGGCCCTACCAAGGCGTCAGGGTTATCCGTACCATCTGCAGAGGTGTGCGCGCGTTACGTGATCATATACATACTTATTTACATATCTTACCCGGCCTCATAAGCTCGGGGTTCCATAATAGTCATACACAGACACATATACACAATAGCTCATAAGCATCTTTACTATTTACATCATTATCATATTCGTCATCAACATCATTGTTACTATTATCGTCATTCATCACATTTATCTTTATAGGCTTACTCGTCATACGAGGGATTTAGTACAACCGTAGCGTATCAAGAATCGTGAGCTTACTAGCTCGGAAGATCAAATCATTTGAAGGATATCATAGTCTCACAGAAGATTTAGATATTTGGCCAAAGAACCATGCCTTATGAAAGAAGGGTTAGCCTTACATACCTTTTCCATTCAACTATTCTACACTTGCGTTTTCTCCTCCAATGCTAACGTTTCTACCTTCATTAAAGTCATACTATCATTAGAATCGATAGCTAGCATATATGACCAAAACTAGAGAAAATCGGACAGCATCTCCTTTATTGATACGACATTCCTCCATAGCATATATCAACTCCCAAACGTCAATGATACATTCACAATACCATAACAATAATCGTTATTCATTCACATTATCCACATTTCTTAGTTTACCTTCAATCACCCATATCCATGGCTATGACACACGACTATGTCAATTCCGGTGCGTTGCTCATCTCAAATTCTCAACATCATTCATAACACATTTACATTACAATACATCAGGACTCATAACTCAATTCAAACTATTTCTCAAAATGGCACTATTCCACATTCATGACCCATTTTGCCATACCTCTCTACAATCCAAGTATTTCAACTCTTAAATACCTTAAACAACATAGAAACATCATAATTCTTACCTTAGATGTCGTAGGAACAAGCCTTGGTTGATAATACTCCACTTGAGCAAAACCCTAGTTTATCTCCAATGAGATTTCTTGACTTGTATGATCCTTAATGGGTTTTCTTATACTTGATTCACTTAGTTTATGTTGTTGATCACCAAATATCCTTGAATTTTTGTGGAATTTATGTAGAGAGATGTTTTAGAGAGAAGGGGTGTCATGTAGAAGTGAAATGAAATGAAATAATAAACTTGGTCCCCTTTTTAATAACCCAAAATCTGATCTGAAATGAACAGTCGTCGAAAGTGCACAGTGGTCGTTAACCCAGTTTACGGTCCGTATTCTAGTTTACGGGCCGTATTTCATGGTCCTATTTAAGCATAACAGAACCAGAAAGGTATGCTGGAGTCATGGTGATTTACGATCACGGTTTACGGGCCGTATTTCGATTTACGATCCGTATTCCAAGTCGTATTTAACAATTTGATCATTTGGCAGAAAGTTGAAGTTTTGGAAGCTGAAATACGATATTGCAGTTCACAGGCCGCATACCACTTTACGGTCGGTATTTCACTTTACGTCCAACTGGCCCAAGTGCAAATCTGCAACTTTCCACATTTTTAGAATCTATAGTTAGTCATCATGGAGCATAACCTATCTCTTATTGCAATCGCCTTTGGAATCTTACTTAGGGTCATCAATGTCATTTCATACTCATGGAAATATCGTATACTCGTACTCCTCACTAGTTCATTCACTTGTGCAACAACGGAGGATTTTTTTTTCCGAGGTGTAACAGTGACATGGGCTGAAATAAATGCGGGTATTTGGATCACATACTTTCTTCCGCTTCCCATGTCATTTCCTCTCGTTTACTGCTTCTTCATAGAACGTTAATTAAGGCTACCTCTTTGTTTCTAAGCCTCCGTACTTGCCTATCTAGTATGGCAATGGGCACTTCTTCATAAGTCAATTTTTCTGTCACTTGCACATCGCTTATTGGCACGATCTTAGTAGGATCTCCAACACATTTCCGAAGCATCGAGACATCTAAAACTGGATGGACTTACACCAAATGCTGAGGTAAATCTAATTCATAGGCCACTTTTCCCACTTTGCGCACAATCTAATAAGGCCCAATATACCGGGGACTAAGTTTCCCCTTTTTGCCAAATCTCATTACACCCTTCATTGGTGACACTTTCAAGAATACCCAATCTTTCACTTGGAACTCTATGTCTCTTCAATGATTATCCGCATAGGACTTTTGACGACTTTGGGCTGCTAACAACCGATTTTGTATGAGCTTGACTTTCTCTATGGCTTGTTGGACCAAGTCTGGCCCTATCAATCTAGCCTCTCCTGTTTCAAACCACCTAATCGGGGATCTACACTTTCGACCATATAAAGCTTCATATGGTGCCATTTGAATGCTGGAATGATAACTGTTATTTTAAGCAAATTCAATGAGTGGCAAATGGTCATCCCAATTTCCTCCGAAATCTATCATACATGACCGTAACATATCTTCAAGAGTCTGAATGGTACGCTCAGCCTGTCCATCCGTCTGCGGGTGAAATGCCGTACTAAGGCTCACTTGGGTCCCTAGACCCTCTTGGAAAGACTTTCAAAAATTGGCTGTAAACTGAGTCCCTCTATCTGAGATGATGGATACTGGAACACCATGGAGTCTCACTATCTCCTTAAGATAAAGCTTCGCATAATCTTCTACCAGATACGTCGTTCTGACTGGTAAGAAATGAGATGACTTGGTAAGTCTATCTACAATCACCCATATAGAATCATACTTACGTCGAGAACGGGGTAAGCCTGTAATGAAATCCATGTTAACCACTTCCCACTTCCAAGTTGGGATTTCTATAGCTTGCAACAATCCACCCGACTTTTGATGCTCGATTTTCACCTATTGACAGTTGGGACATTGAGCTACAAATTCCGCTATATCTTTCTTCATCCCGTTCCACCAATATACAGACTTAAGATCATGATACATCTTCGTCGCACTGGGGTGAACAGAGTAACGGGAATAATGAGCTTCTCTCAATATCTGGTGGCGTAGACCTACCACATTGGGAACACATAATCTGCCTCGACATCGGAGAACTCCGTCTCCAGAAAGCTCAAATGATGACTCCTCTTTCTGAGGAAGTGTATCTCTGTAATTCCTTTGCGTGGAATCTTCGTATTGTCGCTCCTTCACTTCTGTTACTAGCGACGAGACTGCTGAATTCTAGATAGTAGTTCCCTTGCTACATGAGTCCGCTACTCGAACTCCTAGGCTAGCTAACTGTTGGAGCTCACAAGTCATTTCTCTCCTCTTGGGTCGTACATCACACAAACTTCCCATAGATTTGCGGCTAAGACATCAGCTACAACATTTGCCTTTCCGGGGTGATACAAGATATCAACATCATAATCTTTTAGCAATTCCAACCATCGTCGTTGCCGTAAATTCAGCTCTTTCTACGTGAAGATATACTGTAGACTCTTATGATCTGTATAAATATCCATATGGACACCATATAAATAATGTCTCCATATCTTTAACGCATGAACCACTGCGGCCAATTCTAAATCATGGGTTGGATAATTTTGCTCATGTTTCCGCAATTGCCTTGAAGCATACGCAATCACTTTGCCATGTTTCATCAATACACAGCCTAGCCCAATGCCTGAAGCATCGCAATAAACAACATATCCTTCCAATCCCCCAAGAAGTGTCAAGACTGGGGCGGAAGTCAATCTACTTTTCAACTCTTGGAAGCTACGCTCACAAGCATCTGTCCATTGAAACTTTGCCGATTTCTGGGTCAACTTTGTGAGTGGTGCAGAAATAAAAGAAAAACCTTCAACAAATCTCTTGTAATAACCTGATAAGCCCAGAAAGCTACGAACCACCGTAGGAGTTGTGGGCCTTGGCCAAGTCTTCACGGCCTGAATCTTTTGACTATCCACTCGAATACCATCAGCTGCCACAATATGCCCCAGAAATGCCACTGAGTTCAACCAAAACTCGCATTTGGAAAACTTTGCAAACAACTCTCGAGTTCGAAGAACTCCAAGGATAGTACGCAAATGATCCGCATGTTCTGCCTCGGATCTAGAATACACCAAGATGTCGTCGATGAATACAATCACAAACAGATCTAGGAAAGGCCTGAACACATTGTTCATCAAATCCATAAATGCCGCCGGTGTATTAGTCAGCCCAAATGACATTACCCGGAACTCAAAATGACCATATTTTGTTCTAAAGGCTGTCTTAGGGATATCTTTCTCCCTAACTCTCACTTGGTGATATCCGGACCTCAAATCGACCTTTGAAAACCATTTGGCACCTTGCAATTGATCAAATAAGTCATCAATCCTCGGGAGAGGATATTTATTCTTAATCGTCACCTTATTCAATTGCCGATAATCAATGCACATTCTCAAGGTGCCATCTTTCGATCAGACAAACAATACAGGTGCTCCCCACGGGGACGAACTAGGCCTATAAATCCTTTCTCAAGCAAGTCCTTCAATTGCTCCTTCAACTCTTTCAATTCTGCGGGAGCCATTCTATAAGGAGGAATAGATATAGGCTTAGTGCCTGGCAACACATCAATGGAAAAATCAATCTCCCGCTCGGGAGGGAGGCCTGGAAGCTCTTCCCGGAACACATCCGGAAATTCATTTACTACGGGAACTGACTGAAGAGTCGGCGATTTAGCTTCTACATCTTGAACCCGAACTAGATGGTAAATGCAACCTTTCGTGATCATTTTCCGTTCCTTTAGATAGGAAATAAACCTACCGTTTGGTGACGCCGTATTCCCTTTCCATTCTAAGACTGGTTCTCCCGGAAATTGGAAACAAACCATTTTCATTCTGCAATCAACATTGTATTAACAAGAAGCCAACCAATCCATGCCCATAATAACATCAAAATCCACCATTTCTAACCCATGCAAGTCGATCATAGTACGACGATCACAAATCACAATTACACAATTTCTATATACTCGGCTTGCTATTACTGATTCACCAACGGGTGTAGACACATCAAAAGGTTTAATGGATTCCGGCTCGACCCTAAATCGACCCGCAACATACAGAGTAACATATGACAATGTGGAGCCTGGATCAATCAAAGCATATACATCATGAGAAAATACCGACAATAGACCTGTAACCACGTCAGGAGAAGACTCGAGATCTTGGCGTCCAGCCAAAGCATAAACACGGTGCTGAGGACCACTAGAACTGGGAACTCTCCTTCTGCCTCTACCATGGCCAACTGGCGCATGTGAACCTGGCCCCATAGGGCGTACAGATGCTGAAGATCCGGCTACGGACCCTGAAGGCTGGGTCCTACCTCTACCATGAACTGAGGGGCAATCACGCATAATATGGCCTGGTCGACCACATGAATAGCAAACATCTGAACCCATTAGGCATCGACCCCAATGCAACTTCCCACACAGGGAACATCGTGGTACGGGTGGCCTTACCTGACCTGAATCATCTCTAAACTGAGACCCCGAATAGCTTTGACTTGTCCCGGAACGAGGAGGTCTATCGAATCTCTGGCTTGAAAACCGTGGAGGTGTACTAGTCATAGAATAGCCTGAGTGCCTGGAAATCTGCTGTCTGTGCCCACCTCTGAACTCACTCATCGGACCTGAAGATCTGGACCTCTTGCTATGACCCCTATCCTGCTCGCGTTCACTTCTCTGCTATTGTAAACTTTCTTCTAAGTTCTGAGCATGAGCTTGAATGCGTGCGATATCCATATTGTCCTGAAGCGACGCGGTCAAACATCTATCTATCAAATATGGCCCTAGGCCTTTTACAAATCAGTGCACTTGGTCACCCATATCCGCTACCATTGCCGAAGCATACCTAGCCAAAGAATTGAAGCGGAGACTATACTCTAGAGCACTCATGCTACCTTGCCTCAAATTTAAGAACTTATCGGCTCTAGCTCGCCGAACATCCGGATGCATATAGTGTCGGAGGAAAGCATCAACAAACTCTTGCCATACCAGGGGAGGTGCATTGGCTCCCAATGAAGCCATCCAAACTGTGTACCATTGGATTGAGATATCTCTCAATCTATATGACGCTAACTCCACAGATTTGGTGTCCGGAGCAAGTATCAATCGAAGCGTCCTCAACATACCATAAGTCCTGAGGGTCCTCCTATGGCTTTGACCCAAAGAATTCCGGAGGGTTCAAAGTAATGAAGTCACGGCCTGCTGCACTAACAGCCCTGTCACCTTGCCCTGTACTTTGCCGCTGAGTCTGGCCAGCAACCAACTGAGTAAGCAAGTGTATGGCCTCTTTTACATCTTGGCCCGAAGCATCCGGTGGAAGAGCTGGAGGTGCTAGAGCTGGGGCTGAGGCTCCCTCGCGCTCCTCTAATATAGGTACTGAACGGGAGGACTAAGATTGAGCAGCACTCTGGGACTCACTTTCCTCTACTACCGGTGGCGGTGCTCTTTCAGCCCGCTTTTCTGCCACCGTCTTGCCCTTTTGGGCTGCTGTAGCCTTTCTCTTTACAGGCATTTCTGAAATACATAACACACGATGAAGGAACAGGAATTTCTTATATCATAGCTCTATCGCACGATTCTTATGAAGAAAGAAGGTCATTCACTCCTAAAATGTCCGCAGCTTCTTGTTTATAAGTGTGGCGTGCAACACACCCATAACCAAGACTCTACTAGACACGGCTTGTAGGCACATCCTAGGATTGAACTGCTCTGATAACACTTTTGTCACGACCCGTCTAGAGGGCCGTGACGAGCGCCCGGTGCTAGCCCACCCGGGCACCCCTTAGCTTTCACTTATACTTACATCTAGGTGAGCCACGTAGTTAAACATACATTTCTATTCATCATTCTTGCTAGTCCCATTGGACGACAATGCTTTCATATCATGGTTGGCACCTATACCACGTCAATATACATGAGCCGACAAGGCTATCAAAATGATATACAAAATATAGGCCGACAAGGCCGGACACATCTAACCATATTCACATATCTATGAATCTCTAAGGAGAGTATAACATATCACATAAGTGGGACAGGACCCCGCTATGCCCATAATTATATACACAAAAGAATAAGTACCCAAAAACTATGTGTCACGACCCAACCCCGTAGGCCGTGACTAGTGCCCGATCTGGGCACTCAAACACATTCTAGTATATAGCAGAAGCCGACAAGGCTTTATTTCCAATTTAGATAATTTCCAGAAAAATTTCGGCAGCACTTCCCCTATACATATAGCACCCCCGAGAATTCAACTCGGCTCACAATCATCAACAACAACCCAAACAACAACATCAACATCAACAACAAACACTAGAAACACAATATGGCACAACTAGTTCTACTTGCCGACATAATGCCATAACCTTTACTTTAACCTTAACTTTCAAACTAATCTCAACGATTTCACATTCATTATCAATATAGATCACCACAACATAGTTTAGAAGCATTTCATATCGTTTTCCTAAAATTATACACACTAAACAACTTAATTCATTTCTATCCCAAATCAAGCACACCCTACAGCCATATGCTTATTTTTCCATATCAACTAAATTCATCCAACTTTCAATTCCCATATGCATTTCATCACAATTACAACTAGAATATAACATAAATTCAACACATTATCACCACACAACACCACACACACCCACGGCTACAAGCCATATTCCAAACCCACTTTGCAAACTTCCATTTTTCCATACAATCAACACATTTCTATATACTACAACACAATCAAAACTTCATAACACAATAAAAAGGTAGAAATTCTTACCTTTTCTTCAAGTCTTCTTCACTTGGAGATATGATCACTTTGGTGATTCTAATGCTCCCCACTCCAAACCAACTATACCAAGTTATAAAGGAACCTTGACTTAGTAGGAAATCAACAAGAAATAAATTTTTAGAACAATATTTTTGGTAGCTAATTTTTCCTCCCAAACCCGAGAGCACCCCTTTCTCTTGCTCTTGTTCTTGATTTCTATCCTTGTCTATTTTTCTTGAACCTTCTTAAGGGATAAAGACCAATATATAATATAATACCTTATGTTAATTAATCACATGGAAATTTAATACAAATTGTGGGCTTGGGCCACACCATGGCCGGCCACTCCAATGCATTGGGCCTTAAATTCCATTCCATTATTTTTGGCCCAATGACTTATAGTCCACGTTTTGTAATTCCCGAAACTAATTTCCAAAATTCCAAAATTGCCCTTAGCCTTGTCCCACACTTGCATGACTCTATTCTTTCATGCATAACCCCTATGTTCAACAAAATATCAAATTTGACCTTATATCTCAAGAATCCAATATAATTCAAGTTTTTCCAAACGTGTGAAAACACAGGATATAACATCCTCCCCCCCTTTAGAACATTCGTCCTCGAATGTAAAATTAATCTTATAAGGTTGGAAAATACTCTGGGGGAGTTCATGTTTGCAAACAACACATGTGACATACGATTGGTATTGAAATGAAATTAAGCAGGGATTCAAGATTACCTGCGGGCATAGGGAACAATTGAGGATATTTCTTCCTCATTTCCTCTTCGGCCTCCCATGTCATTTCCTCCCTATTATCGTTCCGCCACAGCACCTTGACAGAAGCTACATCCTTGTTCCGGAGCTTTCTTACCTGGCGGTCTAGAATGGCTACGGGCTGCTCCTCGTAAGATAACTGCTCCGTCACCTGGATATCATCTGCAGGAAATATTCTGGAGGGGTCACCAATGCATTTACGGAGCATAGATACATGGAATACCGGATGTACCGCTCCCAAATCAGATGGCAGATCTAACTCATAGGCGACATTCCCAATTTTCCGCACAATCAAATAAGGCCCAATATAACGCGGACTAAGTTTTCCCTTTCTGCCGAACCGCATTACGCCTTTCATAGGCGATACCTTCAGAAATACCCAATCACCAACCTGGAATTCCAAAGGACGACGCCGTTTGTCAGCGTATGATTTCTGTCGACTCTGGGCTGCCAATAGTCGCTCCCGAATAAGTTTCACCTTATCAACGGCCTGCTGGATCATATCTGGGCCGATTAATTCTGTCTCGCCAATATCAAACCAGCCGATAGGTGACCTGCATTTCCAACCATATAAAGCCTCGTACGGAGCCATCTGGATGCTGGAATGGTAGCTGTTATTATAAGAAAATTCAATCAATGGCAAGTGATCCTCCCAGCTACCTCTGAAATCAATAACACAGGCCCGCAACATATCTTCAAGCATCTGGATAGTGCGCTCGGCCTGTCCGTCACTCTGAGGATGGAAAGGTGTGCTCAGGCTCAGCTGAGTCCCTAATCCTTCCTGAAAAGATCTCCAGAAGTTTGCTGTGAACTGAGCACCTCTGTCCGTGATAATAGATATAGGAACTCCATGAAGTCGCACAATTTCTTTAATATAAAGCCTGGCATAATCCTCAGCGGAGTAAGTAGTTCTGACGGGGAGAAAATGGGCTGATTTTGTCAGCCTATCAACAATAACCCAGATGGAATCATACTTCCGTGGAGTGCGAGGCAACCCTGTAATGAAGTCCATATTAATGATCTCCCACTTCCACGTCGGAATTTCCATTTCCTGCAACAGTCCACCCGGTTTCTGATGTTCAATTTTGACCTGTTGACAATTGGGACACTGGGCGACGAACTCTGCGATATCCCGTTTCATGCCATCACACCAGTATAAGCATCGGAGATCATGGTACATCTTCGTAGACCCAGGATGGACCGAATAGCGAGCATAATGTGCCTCTCTCATAACCTGCTGCCGAAGACCTGCAATATCAGGTATACACAACCTGCCCCTGAATAATAAAGTCCCGTCCGGAGTGAACTCGAACGGAGTCTTCTCCTTATCATAGGCTGTGTCTCTGTATCGTGCCAAAATAGGATCTTCATATTGATGCCGTTTGATATCTTCCTTAATAGATGATTCAGAAACCCCTCGGACAGAAATCCGTGTACCTCCAGATTCGGCCAGACGAACCCCAAGATTAGCCAACTGATGAAGGTCACGCACTATCTCTCTCCTGTCTGGCTGTAAATCTTCCAAGCTGCCCATAGATTTCTGGCTAAGCGCATCTGCCACAACATTAGCCTTTCCCGGATGATACAGAATATTCACATCATAGTCCTTCAGGAGCTCCAGCCACCTCCGCTGCCGCAAATTAAGCTCTTTCTGCTTGAAAATATACTGGAGACTCTTATGATCTGTATAGATATCAACATGAACGCCATATAAATAATGTCTCCATATCTTCAGGGCATGGATCACCGCTGCAAGCTCCAGATCGTGAGTAGGATAATTCTTTTCATGCTTTTTCAATTGCCGAGAAGCATAAGCTATAACTCTGCCGTGCTGCATCAATACACAGCCCAATCCCACGCCAAAAGCGTCACAATAAATAACATATCCATCAGGTCCCTCTGGAAGAGTCAGAACTGGGGCTGTAGTCAGCTTCCCTTTCAGCAATTGGAAGCTTCGTTCACAAGCATCAGTCCACTGGAACTTGGCTCCCTTCTGAGTTAGCCTTGTCAAAGGCGCTGAAATCGAAGCAAACTTTTCCACAAATCTTCTGTAATAGCCAGCTAACCCCAGGAAACTACGTACCTCTGTGGGCGTCGTGGGTCTGGGCCAATTTTTCACGGCCTCAATCTTCTGTGTATCCACCCGGACACCATCAGCTGCAATAATATGCCCCAGGAATGCCACTGAAGCTAGCCAGAATTCACATTTAGAAAATTTTGCATATAATTTTCGATGCCGAAGTACCCCAAGTACCGCTCTCAGATGATCTGCGTGTTCTGCCTCGGACCGAGAATAAACCAGGATATCATCGATAAATACAATTACGAACATGTCTAAGAACGGCCTGAATACCCGGTTCATTAAATCCATGAATACCGCAGGAGCATTGGTCAGTCCAAAAGACATAACTCTGAATTCATAATGCCCATATCTGGTCCGGAATGCTGTCTTAGGAATATCAGCCTCTCGTACCCGTACCTGATGATAGCCTGACCGAAGATCTATCTTCGAAAAATATTTAGCGCCCTGCAACTGATCAAACAAGTCATCAATTCTGGGGAGGGGGTATTTATTCTTTATAGTTACCTTATTCAGCTGCCGATAATCAATACACATACGCAGCGACCCGTCTTTCTTACGCACAAATAATACCGGGGCCCCCCAAGGCGAAGTACTGGGCCTGATAAAGCCTTTTTCTAACAGATCCTTCAACTGCTCTTTCAGTTCTTTCAATTCTGCCGGTGCCATTCTGTACGGGGGAATAGATATCGGCTGAGTATCTGGAAGCAAATCAATAGTAAAATCTATCTCCCGCTCCGGAGGAAGGCCTGGAAGCTCATCTGGGAATACATCCGGAAATTCATTAACCACGGGAACGGACTGAAGAGTCGGCGTTTCTGCTGTCAAGTCTTGTACCCGAACCAGATGATAAAAATAACCCTTTCTGATCATTTTCTTCGCCTTAAGGTATGAAATAAACTTACCTTTCGGCGATGCTGTATTTCCGGCCCATTCTATAACTGGCTCCCCGGGAAACTGGAAACGAACTACCTTATTTTGGCAGTCAACATTAGCATAACAGGAAGCTAGCCAGTCCATACCCATAATAACATCGAACTCGATCATATCTAACTCCACCAGATCTGCCTTAGTGTCTCGGCCGCATATAATTACAGAACAGTCTTTATACACTTGTTTCGCTACAATAAAGTCCCCAATCGGTGTGGCTACCTCAAACGGCTCTATAGGTTCAGACGTTATACCAATTTTACTAGCAACCAGAGGCGAAATATATGACAAGGTCGAACCTGGATCAATCAATGCATACACAGACCGAGAGAAAACCGATAATGTACCTGTAACGACATTAGGCGATGCCTCCTGATCCTGGTGGCTGGACAGAGCATAAATGCGGTTCGAAGGACCGCTAGTACCAGAAGCTCCACCACGGCCTCTGCCGCGACCCGCTGGTGCTGAAGTACCTGGCCCCGTAGGGCGCATAGCCACTGATGAAGATGAAGACCCGGCGGCTGATCCGGTAGGCTACGCTGCACCACCCGAACTACCCTTATACGGGCAATCTCTCACAGAATGGCCCTGACGGCCACAAGAAAAACATGCACTGGTGGCTCTGTAGCACTCCCCAGGATGGTATCTTCCACAATAAGAACACTGAGGCCTAGGTGGCCTCGTCTGACTAGAACCCCTATCTGTCCACGAACCTGAAGCCCTGGAGCTCTGTCCTGCTCCTGAATACCCTGGGCTATCAAATCTGCGACCTGTAGGCTGTGGAGGTGCGCTCTGTGCCGACTGGGATAGATGTCTGCTAGGCTGCTGCTGCTGCTGAGGCTGTCTGCCCCGAATATCTCCAGAATACCCAGACGATCTGGCCCTCTTGGGCTGTCTCCGATCCTGACTCCTATCAGGCTGACGCTCCCTATGCCGGTCCTCCATGCCCTGGGCGTGCGCCTGAATCCGGGCAATATCCATGCCGGGCTGAGCAGCCAATACCAAACAGCTGTCGACAAAATAACGGTCCAGCCCCATAATGTACCTGTGCATCCTGTCAACCATAGTAGCTACCACAGCAGGTGCGTATCGGGCCAATGAGTCGAACTCCATACTGTACTCTCGAACACTGCGACCCCTCTGTCTCAGCAATAAGAATCTGTCAGCCTTGGCCCGCCGTAACTCCGGAGGCAGAAAATGGCTAAGAAAAGCCTGAGAAAAATCATCCCAAACTGCTGGGGGAGCGCCGTCACCCCTAGATAACTCCCATGACTCGTACCAATTAGCCGCCACATCATACAACCGGTACGAGGCCAACGCAACTGACTCTGTCTCGGAAGCATTAATCAGCTGTAAAGTGCGCCGCATCTTCCTGATAAACTCCTCAGGATCCTCCTCGGGCTTAGTCCCGAAGAACTCTGGAGGACCACAAGTCAAGAACTCACGGGCTCTCGAACTGTCACGCCTGTAAGCCCGGTCACCTCCCAGTCCGTGCCCCTGAACCTGTCCTACCACAAGTCTGGTCAATAGCTGGACTGCCTCTCTCATGGACTGATCCTCAGTGCCGTGCTGTGGAGCTGGGGGCTCAGGTACTGGAATCTCGGGAGCTGGCGGTGGAGCCGCCCCTCGACCTACAGCTGCTGCTGCTGCTCCAATCTCCTCTACATGTGGCGGTGTGGAAGAGCCCTCTGCCGGGGGCAAAATATCAGGAGCAATATGAGCATGGGCCCTGGTAACCCTCTGGGCCCGACTAGTCTCACCCACAGCTGCTGCCTTGGCCTTTTGGGCCGCTGTCGCCTTTTTTGGAGGCATAACTGCAAATGTAACAATTCGTTAGGGAGGAATCATCCTGATAACACAGCTCTATCGCACGATCTAAGACAGAAAGAAGGGTAGTATCCTAAATGCCCTGTAGCCTCCTGTTTATAGGTATGGTGCACAACACACCGATAAACAAGACTCTACTAGACACGGTCTGTAGACATTCCGAGGACGAACCGCTCTGATACCACTTTTGTCACGACCCAACCCCGTAGGCCGTGACTAGTGCCCGATCTAGGCACTCAAACACATTCTAGTATATAGCAGAAGCCGACAAGGCTTTATTTCCAATTTAGATAATTTCCAGAAAAATTTCGGCAGCACTTCCCCTATACATATAGCACCCCCGAGAATTCAACTCGGCTCACAATCATCAACAACAACCCAAACAACAACATCAACATCAACAACAAACACTAGAAACACAATATGGCACAACTAGTTCTACTTGCCGACATAATGCCATAACCTTTACTTTAACCTTAACTTTCAAACTAATCTCAACGATTTCACATTCATTATCAATCTAGATCACCACAACATAGTTTAGAAGCATTTCATATCGTTTTCCTCAAATTATACACACTAAACAACTTAATTCATTTCTATCCCAAATTAAGCACACCCTACGGCCATATGCTTATTTTTCCATATCAACTAAATTCATCCAACTTTCAATTCCCATATGCATTTCATCACAATTACAACTAGAATATAACATAAATTCAACACATTATCACCACACAACACCACACACACCCACGGCTACAAGCCATATTCCAAACCCACTTTGCAAACTTCCATTTTTACATACAATCAACACATTTCTATATACTACAACACAATCAAAACTTCATAACACAATAAAAAGGTAGAAATTCTTACCTTTTCTTCAAGTCTTCTTCACTTGGAGATATGATCACTTCGGTGATTCTAATGCTCCCCACTCCAAACCAACTATACCAAGTTACAAAGGAACCTTGACTTAGTAGGAAATCAACAAGAAATAAATTTTTAGAACAATATTTTTGGTAGCTAATGTTTCCTCCCAAACCCGAGAGCACCCCTTTCTCTTGCTCTTGTTCTTGATTTCTATCCATGTCTATTTTTCTTGAACCTTCTTAAGGGATAAAGACCAATATATAATATAATACCTTATGTTAATTAATCACATGGAAAATAAATACAAATTGTGGGCTTGGGCCACACCATGGCCGGCCACTCCAATGTATTGGGCCTTAAATTCCATTCCATTATTTTTGGCCCAATGACTTATAGTCCACGTTTTGTAATTCCCGAAAATAATTTCCAAAATTCCAAAATTGCCCTTAGCCTTGTCCCACACTTCCATGACTCTATTCTTTCATGCATAACCCCTATGTTCAACAAAATATAAAATTTGACCTTATATTCAAGTTTTTCCAAACGTTTGAAAACACGGGATATAACACTATGGCTCCGAATGAAATGGAGCTCTGCTATGTACTCACTGAGAATATCGCTATGGATCGAGCCTGTCTCCCTGTGCACCTGCGGGCATGACGCAGCATCCATAAACAAAAGGACGTCAGTACGAAGAATGTACTGAGTATGTAAAGCATGATCAATATCAATATAGAAACATAATAAGAAACATAAGAAATAGCACAAGATGGGAGATGGTGATATCATCATCATAGGCACTTAGCTGCCTCTCATAGGGCTTTCCATTTTTAATGCGTATTTGTGTACTTACATCCAAATCGTATCCGTTCCATATTTGTACTCGTATTCATATACATACCCTTATCCACATTCATATCGTATCATATTCGTATTCATATCATATACATAATCATATCATATACATAGCATTTACATAGCATATCCGGCCATGCCGGATCGGTGTTTCATACATACTTGGCAAACCAAGGCCCAAGGTTACTCATACCTGGCCCTACCAAGGCTTCAAGGTTACATCTACCTGGCCCTACCAAGGCGTCAGGGTTATCCGTACCATCTGCAGAGGTGTGCGCGCGTTACGTGATCATATACATACTTATTTACATATCTTACCCGGCCTCATAAGCTCGGGGTTCCATAATAGTCATACATAGACACATATACACAATAGCTCATAATCATCTTTACTATTTACATCATTATCATAATCGTCATCAACATCATTGTTACTATTATCGTCATTCATCACATTTATCTTTATAGGCTTACTCGTCATATGAGTGATTTAGTACAACCGTGGCGTATCAAGAATCGTGAGCTTACTAGCTCGGAAGATCATATCATTTGAAGGATATCATAGCCTCACAGAAGATTTAGATATTTGGCCAAAGAACCATGCCTTATGAAAGAAGGGTTAGCCTTACATACCTTTTCCGTTCAACTATGCTACACTTGGGCTTTCTCCTCCAATGCTAGCATTTCTACCTTCATTAAAGTCATACTATCATTAGAATCGATAGCTAGCATATATGACCAAAACTAGAGAAAATCGGATAGCATCTCCTTTATTTATACGACATTCCTCCATAGCGTATATCAACTCCCAAACGTCAATGATACATTCACAATACCATAAGAATAATCGTTATTCATTCACATTATCCACATTTCTTAGCTTACCTTCAATCACCCATATCCATGGCTATGACACACGACTATGTCCATTCACGTGCGTTGCTCATCTCACGTTCTCAACATCATTTATAACACATTTACATTAAAATACATTAAGACTCATAACTCAATTCAAACTATTTCTCAAAATGGCACTATTCCACATTCATGACCCATTTTGCCATACCTCTCTCCAATCCAAGTATTTCAACTCTTAAATACCTTAAAAAACATAGAAACATCATAATTTTTACCTTAGATGTCGTAGGAACAAGCCTTGGTTGATAATACTCCACTTGAGCAAAACCCTAGTTTATCTCCAATGAGATTTCTTGACTTGTATGATCCTTAATGGGTTTTCTTATACTTGATTCACTTAGTTTATGTTGTTGATCACCAAATATCCTTGAATTCTTGTGGAATTTATGTGGAGAGATGTTTTAGAGATAAGGGGTGTCATGTAGAAGTGAAATGAAATGAAATAATAAACTTGGTCCCCTTTTTAATAACCCAAAATCTGATCTGAAATGAACAGTCGTCGAAAGTGCACAGTGGTCGTAAACCCAGTTTACGGTCCGTATTCTAGTTTACGGGCCGTATTTCATGGTCCTATTTAAGCATAACAGAACCAGAAAGGTATGCTGGAGTCATGGTGATTTACGATCACGGTTTACGGGCCGTATTTCGATTTACGGTCCGTATTGCAAGTCGTATTTAACAATTTGATCATTTGGCAGAAAGTTGAAGTTTTGGAAGCTGAAATACGACATTGCAATTCACAGGCCGTATACCACTTTACGGTCGGTATTTCACTTTACGTCCAACTGGCCCTAGTGCAAATTTGCAACTTTCCACATTTTTAGAATCTATAGTTAGTCATCATGGAGCATAACCTATCTCTTATTGCAATCGCCTTTGGAATCTTACTTAGGGTCATCAATGTCATTTCATACTCTTGGAAATATCGTATACTCGTACTCCTCACTAGTTCATTCACTTGTGCAACAACGGAGGATTTTTTTTTTCGCGGTGTAACAGTGACATGGGCTGAAATAAATGCAGGTATTTGGATCACATACTTTCTTCCGCTTCCCATGTCATTTCCTCTCGTTTACTGCTTCTTCATAGAACGTTAATTAAGGCTACCTCTTTGTTTCTTAGCCTCCGTACTTGCCTATCTAGTATGGCAATGGGCACTTCTTCATAAGTCAATTTTTCTGTCACTTGCACATCGCTGAGGTAAATCTAATTCATAGGCCACTTTGCCCACTTTGCGCACAATCTCATAAGGCCCAATATACCGGGGACTAAGTTTCCCCCTTTTGCCAAATCTCATTACACCCTTCATTGGTGACACTTTCAAGAATACCCAATCTTTCACTTGGAACTCTATGTCTCTTCGATGATTATCCGCATAGGACTTTTGACGACTTTGGGCTGCTAACAACCGATCTTGTATGAGCTTGACTTTCTCTATGGCTTGCTGGACCAAGTCTGGCCCTATCAATCTAGCCTCTCCTGTTTCAAACCACCTAATCGGGGATCTACACTTTCAACCATATAAAGCTTCATATGGTGCCATTTGAATGCTAGAATGATAACTGTTATTTTAAGCAAATTCTATGAGTGGCAAATGGTCATCCCAATTTCCTCGAAATCTATCATACATGACCGTAACATATCTTCAAGAGTCTGAATGGTACGCTCAGCTTGTCCATAAGTCTGCGGGTGAAATGCCGTACTAAGGCTCACTTGGGTCCCTAGACCCTCTTGGAAAGACTTCCAAAAATTGGCTGTAAACTGAGTCCCTCTATCTGAGATGATAGATACTGGAACACCATGGAGTCTCACTATCTCCTTAAGATAAAGCTTCGCATAATCTTCTACCACATACATCGTTCTGACTGGTAAGAAATGAGCTGACTTGGTGAGTCTATCTACAATCACCCATATAGAATCATACTTACGTCGAGAACGGGGTAAGCCTGTAATGAAATCCATGTTAACCACTTCCCACTTCCAAGTTGGGATTTCTATATCTTGCAACAATCCACCCGGCTTTTGATGCTCGATTTTCACCTGTTGACAGTTGGGACATTGAGCTACAAAATCCGCTATATCTTTCTTCATCTCGTTCCACCAATATACAGACTTAAGATCATGATACATCTTCGTCGCACTGGGGTGAACAGAGTAACGGGAACAATGAGCTTCTCTCAATATCTGGTGGCGTAGACCTGCCACATTGGGAATACATAATCTGCCTCGACATCGGAGAACTCCGTATCCAGAAAGCTCAAATGATGACTCCTCTTTCTGAGGAAGTGTATCTCTGTAATTCCTTAGTGTGGAATCTTCGTATTGTCGCTCCTTCACTTCTGTTACTAGCGACGAGACTGCTGAATTCTAGATAGTAGTTCCCTTGCTACATGAGTCTGCTACTCGAACTCCTAGGCTAGCTAACTGCTGGAGCTCACGAGTCATTTCTCTCCTCTCGGGTCGTACATCACACAAACTTCCCATAGATTTACGGCTAAGACATCAGCTACAACATTTGCCTTTCCGGGGTGATACAAGATATCAACATCATAATCTTTTAGCAATTCCAACCATCGTCGTTGCCGTAAATTCAGCTCTTTCTACTTGAAGATATACTGTAGACTCTTATGATCTGTATAAATATCCATATGGACACCATATAAATAATGTCTCCATATCTTTAATGCATGAACCACTGCGGCCAATTCTAAATCATGGGTTGGATAATTTTGCTCATGTTTCCGCAATTGCCTTGAATCATACGCAATCACTTTGCCATGTTGCATCAATACACAGCCTAGCCCAATGCCTGAAGCATCGCAATAAACAACATATCCTTACAATCCCTCTAGAAGTGTCAAGACTGGGGCGGAAGTCAATCTACTTTTAAACTCTTGGAAGCTACGCTCACAAGCATCTGTTCATTGAAACTTTGCCGATTTCTGGGTCAACTTTGTGAGTGGTGCAGAAATAGAAGAAAAACCTTCAACAAATCTCCTGTAATAACCTGCTAAGCCCAGAAAGCTACGAACCTCCGTAGGAGTTGTGGGCCTTGGCCAAGTATTCACGGCCTGAATCTTTTGACTATCCACTCGAATACCATCAACTGCCACAATATGCCCCAGAAATGCCACTGAGTTCAACCAAAACTCGCATTTGGAAAACTTTGCAAACAACTCTCGAGTTCGAAGAACTCCAAGGATAGTACGCAAATGATCCGCATGTTCTGCCTCGGATCTAGAATACACCAAGATGTCGTCGATGAATACAATCACAAACAGATCTAGGAAAGGCCTGAACACATTGTTCATCAAATCCATAAATGCCGCCGGTGTATTAGTCAACCCAAATGACATTACCCGGAACTCAAAATGACCATATTTTGTTCTAAAGGCTGTCTTAGGGATATCTTTCTCCCTAACTCTCACTTGGTGATATCCGGACCTCACATCGACCTTTGAAAACCATTTGGCACCTTGCAATTGATCAAATAAGTCATCAATCCTCGGGAGAGGTTATTTATTCTTAATTGTCACCTTATTCAATTGCCGATAATCAATGCACATTCTCAAGGAGCCATCTTTCTTTTAGACAAACAATACAGGTGCTCCCCACGGGGACGAACAAGGACTATAAAGCCTTTCTCAAGCAAGTCCTTCAATTGCTCCTTCAACTCTTTCAATTCTGCGGGAGCCATTCTATAAGGAGGAATAGATTTAGGCTTAGTGCCTGGCAACACATCAATGGCAAAATCAATCTCCCGCTCGGGAGGGAGGCCTGGAAGCTCTTCCGGGAACACATCCGGAAATTCATTTACTACGGGAACTGACTGAAGAGTCGGCGATTTAGCTTCTACATCTTGAACCCGAACTAGATGGTAAATGCAACCTTTCGTGATCATTTTCCATTCCTTTAGATAGGAAATAAACCTACCGTTTGGTGACGCCGTATTCCCTTTCCATTCTAAGACTGGTTCTCCCGGAAATTGGAAACAAACCATTTTCATTCTGCAATCAACATTGGCATAACAAGAAGCCAACCAATACCTGCTCATAATAACATCAAAATCCACCATTTCTAACTCATGCAAGTCGATCATAGTACGACGATCACAAATCACAATTACACAATTTCTATATACTCGGCTAGCCATTACTGATTCACCAACGGGTGTAGACACATCAAAAGGTTTAATGGATTCCGGCTCGACCCTAAATCGACCCGCAACATACAGAGTAACATATGACAATGTGGAGCCTGGATCAATCAAAGCATATACATCATGAGAAAATACCGACAATAGACCTGTAACCACGTCAGGAGAAGACTCGAGATCTTGGCGTCCAGCCAAAGCATAAACGCGGTGCTGAGGACCGCTAGAACTAGGAACTCTCCCTCTGCCTCTGCCATGGCCGATTGGCGCATGTGAACCTGGCCCCATAGGGCGTACATATGCTGAAGATCCGACTACCGACCCTGAAGGCTGGGTCCTACCTCTACCATGAACTGAGGGGCAATCACGCATAATATGGCCTGGTCGACCACATGAATAGCAAACATCTGAACCCATTGGGCATCGACCCCAATGCAACATCCCACACAGGGAACATCGTGGTACGGGTGGCCTTACCTGACCTGAATCATCTCTAAACTGAGACCCCGAATAGCTTTGACTTGGCCCGGAACGATGAGGTCTATCGAATCTCTGGCCTGAAAACCGTGGAGGTGCACTAGTCATAGAATAGCCTGAGTGCCTGGAAATCTGCTGTCTGTCCCCACCTCTGAACTCACTTATCGGACCTGAAGATCTAGCCCTCTTGCTATGACCCCTATCCTGCTCGCGTTCACTTCTCTGCTGTTGTAAACTTTCTTCTAAGTTCTGAGCATGAACCTGAATGCGTGCGATATCCATATTGTCCTGAAGCGACGCGGTAAAACATCTATCTATCAAATGTGGCCCTAGGCCTTTTACAAATCGGTGCACTCGTTCACCCATATCCGCTACCATGGCCGAAGCATACCTAGCCAAAGAATTGAAGCGGAGACTATACTCTAGAGCACTCATGCTACCTTGCCTCAAATTTAAGAACTTATCGGCTCTAGCTCGCCGAACTTCCGGAGGTATATAGTATCGGAGGAAAGCATCAACAAACTCTTGCCATACCAGGGGAGGTGCATTGGCTCCCAATGAAGCCATCCAAAGTGGGTACCATTGGATTGAGATATCTCTCAATCTATATGACGCTAACTCCACCGATTCGGTGTCCGAAGCATGTATCAATCGAAGGGTCCTCAACATACCATAAGTCCTGAGGGTCCTCCTCTGGCTTTGACCCAAAGAATTCCGGAGGGTTCAAAGTAATGAAGTCACGGGTTGTTGCACTAACAGCCCTGTCACCTTGCCCTGTACTTTGCCGCTGAGTCTGGCCAGCAACCAACTGAGTAAGCAAGTGTATGGCCTCTTTTACATCTTGGCCCGAAGCATCCGGTGGAGGAGCTGGGGCTGAGGCTCCCTCGCGCACCTCTAATATAGGTACTGAACGGGAGGACTATGATTGAGCAGCACTCTGGGACTCACTTTCCTCTACTACCGGTGGCGGTGCTCTTTCAGCCCGCTTTTCTGCCACCGTCTTGCCCTTTTGGGCTACTGTAGCCTTTCTCTTTACAGGTATTTCTGAAATACACAACAAACGATGAAGGAACAGGAATTTCTTATATCATAGCTCTATCGCACGATTCTTATAAAGAAAGAAGGTCATTCACTCCTAAAATGTCCGCAGCTTCTTGTTTATAAGTGTGGCGCGCAACACACCCATAACCAAGACTCTACTAGACACGGCTCGTAGGCACACCCTAGGACTGAACTGCTCTGATACCACTTTTGTCACGACCCGTCTAGAGGGCCGCGACAAGCGCCCGGTGCTAGCCCACCCGGGCACCCCTTAGCTTACACTTATACTTACATCTAGGTGAGCCACGTAGTTAAACATACATGTCTATTTATCATTATTGCTAGTCCCATTGGACGACAATGCTTTCATATCATGGTTGGCACCTCTACCACGTCAATATACATGAGCCGACAAGGCTATCAAAATGATATACAAAATATAGGCCGACAAGGCCGGACACATCTAACCATATTCACATATCTATGAGTCTCTAAGGAGAGTATAACATATCACATAAGCGGGACAGGACCCCGCTATGCCCATAATTATATACACAAAAGAATAAGTACCCAAAAACTATGGCTCCGAATGAAATAGAGCTCTGCTATGTAGTTTCTGAGAATATCGCTATGGATCGAGCCTATCTCCCTGTGCACCTGCGGGCATGACGCAGCGTCCATAAACAAAAGGACGTCAGTACGAAGAATGTACTGAGTATGTAAAGCATGATCAATATCAATATAGAAGCATAATAAGCAACATAAGAAATAGCACAAGATGGGAGATGGTGATATCATCATCATAGGCACTTATCTGCCTCTCATAAGGCTTTCCATTTTCTAATGCGAATTTGTGTACTTACATCCAAATCGTATCTGTTCCATATTTGTACTCGTATTCGTATACATACCCTTATCCACATTCATATCGTATCATATTCGTATTCTTATCATATACATAATCATATCATATACATAGCATTTACATAGCATACCCGGCCATGCCGGATCGGTGTTTCATACATACTTGGCAAACCAAGGCTCAAGGTTACTCATACCTGGCCCTACCAAGGCTTCAAGGTTACATCTACCTGGCCCTACCAAGGCGTCAGGGTTATCCATACCATCTGCTGAGGTGTGCGCGCGTTACGTGATCATATACATACTTATTTACATATCTTACCCGACCTCATAAGCTCGGGGTTCCATAATAGTCATACATAGACACATATACACAATAGCTCATAATCATCTTTACTATTTACATCATTATCATAATCGTCATCAACATCATTGTTACTATTATCGTCATTCATCACATTTATCTTTATAGGCTTACTCGTCATATGAGTGATTTAGTACAACCGTGGCGTATCAAGAATCGTGAGCTTACTAGCTCGGAAGATCATATCATTTGAAGGATATCATAGCCTCACAGAAGATTTAGATATTTGGCCAAAGAACCATGCCTTATGAAAGAAGGGTTAGCCTTACATACCTTTTCCGTTCAACTATGCTACACTTGGGCTTTCTCCTCCAATGCTAGCATTTCTACCTTCATTAAAGTCATACTATCATTAGAATCGATAGCTAGCATATATGACCAAAACTAGAGAAAATCGGATAGCATCTCCTTTATTTATACGACATTCCTCCATAGCGTATATCAACTCCCAAACGTCAATGATACATTCACAATACCATAAGAATAATCGTTATTCATTCACATTATCCACATTTCTTAGCTTACCTTCAATCACCCATATCCATGGCTATGACACACGACTATGTCCATTCACGTGCGTTGCTCATCTCACGTTCTCAACATCATTTATAACACATTTACATTAAAATACATCAAGACTCATAACTCAATTCAAACTATTTCTCAAAATGGCACTATTCCACATTCATGACGCATTTTGCCATACCTCTCTACAATCCAAGTATTTCAACTCTTAAATACCTTAAACAACATAGAAACATCATAATTTTTACCTTAGATGTCGTAGGAACAAGCCTTGGTTGATAATACTCCACTTGTGCAAAACCCTAGTTTATCTCCAATGAGATTTCTTGACTTGTATGATCCTTAATGGGTTTTCTTATACTTGATTCACTTAGTTTATGTTGTTTATCACCAAATATCCTTGAATTCTTGTGGAGTTTATGTGGAGAGATGTTTTAGAGAGAAGGGGTGTCATGTAGAAGTGAATTGAAATGAAATAATAAACTTGGTCCCCTTTTTAATAACCCAAAATCTGATCTGAAATGAACAGTCGTCGAAAGTGCACAGTGGTCGTAAACCCAGTTTACGGTCCGTATTCTAGTTTACGGGCCGTATTTCATGGTCCTATTTAAGCATAACAGAACCAGAAAGGTATGCTGGAGTCATGGTGATTTACGATCACGGTTTACGGGCCGTATTTCGATTTACGGTCCGTATTCCAAGTCGTATTTAACAATTTGATCATTTGGCAGAAAGTTAAAGTTTTGGAAGCTGAAATATGACATTGCAATTCACAGGCCGTATATCACTTTACGGTCGGTATTTCACTTTACGTCCAACTGGCCCAAGTGCAAATCTGCAACTTTCCGGATTTTTAGAATCTATAGTTAGTCATCATGGAGCATAACCTATCTCTTATTGCAATCGCCTTTGGAATCTTACTTACTGTCATCAATGTCATTTCGTACTCATGAAAATATCATATACTCATACTCCTCACTAGTTCATTCACTTGTGCAACAACGGAGGATTTTTTTTTCCGAGGTGTAACAGTGACATGGTCTTGAAAAGTGACATTTGGTTGTACGGGATGGATCACAGGAGCTCCTGTTGCTCAAGGGGCTTGATAAGCATTTATGTTTGTAGCGTGAGCAGGTGTTTGAAAAGCTGGGGTTTGGTCGAAGGAATTCCCCACGTGGGTGGTGTTTCGGCGTAGTGGAGTTTGAATAGTAGCCCCAGTCCGGGTTTGCGAGAAATGGTCAGGAATTGGTAAGTCCAGATTTGGGAAAACAGGTGGAGGTCATCTAGCCTCAGCATTAGTAGCATTTTCCTTTTCGGCCCTCAGGCGGGCCGCTTCTTCTCTCGCTTCAACTAATTGCCTCTTCCAAAGGCATTCCAGCTATGTCAGCAGTTAGGATACGCTCGACTAAAGCAGTTTTGTTTGGTGGCGAAGTTTCAGGCATTTTTTCTTTTTTAGGGTTTAAGGACGCTGCGGCAACTTTTGATTGGTTAACCGGTGCCAGCGAATCGACCCCTGTCTATAAGAGAAAACAACTCAAAAGCTCCGAAGTTAGTGTTAGGTTTAAGCACGAACACAATATATCACGTTGTTTGCCGTTTATAGCACATAGATTCATATATTTTATTTCAACTCTTGACTGATTCACATTCCAAGGGCATTTTGGTCTTTTTTGTAGTTTTTGGGAATATTGATTTTTCGGTAAGTGATTTTTATGGTTGATTTGCTTCTACCCATCCTGTACTAAGGGGGATTTAGATTTTTATTATAAAAGGACCGAGTCTTAAATAGACTGCCTGCGTATCCCACCAAAGGGAAATCAGGTCCATCTGTAGTTAAGCCATACACAGAAAAGTTTTTACCTATGCTACCCAAAACTTAGTTTTCTATCCTGACCAGGCCTTATGTAGGCTTCTCACGTATCCCCAATGGGACATCAGGTCAGTGTGGTTCCGTTTACATAAAAGGGGAAAGGAATATTCTATCTTATTAACAGCAATAAATGGATACTTATATTTTTCTATCCACCCATACTAAGCAGGTCTTCATTGTCTTCTTCATCTTTATCTTCTATCCTTGTCTTCCTACGACAATCCAAACATGTCCTTCATTCATGAGGCGTTCCAATTCTAGCTTGAAATCCACACTTTCTTTAATATCGTAGCCAAGGCGGCCATGGTGATACACGCAGACCCTTTCTCTTGGAGATCCTGGGCGACCCTGATAGGTTTGTGGTACTGCTCTTATCTTCTTCACGCTACACAGTAAGGAGTGAATCCTGGCATATGACTCCTCGAATTTAAAGAAGTCGCTCCTCCATAACCTAACCTTTGATATCCCTTCTGGATGATTTCTTCCTTAGTCAGTCAGGAAAGACTGGGGCGCCCACAATTGGCTAATCCTCCCTTGGTCAATCCATTGGATAAGCTTCCTTTCCAATGCTCCACACTCATTGGTTGTATGTCCTGATTGACTTCGATAGTAGAGGCACTTTCTGTAAATAATAGAAGGAGCACATGGCAGCAACAGATTTGGGCTTTGCGCATACACTCCAAAACTTCCTAAAGTCTCCAAGAGTTCTTGTTTGGACAATTCTACTTACATACTCCAATTATGTGATCTTGTGCCCTTAAGAACAATTGTGCACGAAACTGGAGGTTTCTCGAGCTGAGATTCGCGTGGGTCTCCATAGAGTTTCAGATTGGCGATAAGTAATTTGTCGTTTCCATAAAGTATTAGGTAAAGCCCTTCTTGTTGACCGAGAGGGACATAACTCCTAAGTGGTGCTTCAGGTGCCTTTCCCCGTTTTACTCGATTGGCAGGGTGTTGCTTAGTTTGCTCCTCAACATAAGCTAGGAGAGTTTTTGCTTCTTTCATTTTCTCATTGGCTGCCTTAGTGGTTCTTTCATTCTAGCAGTGGCCAGGGCCGTTCTATCATCCCATTGTCGGGTTTTCTCACTTGTCGCTTACATGTTCTCATCGTCACTTGCTAGGTTGACGTAAGGAGAAGTTGCACTCATGCTGTCTGGAGTCTCTATTCCCTATTAGCAAATCAATCTTTTAAAAGTGAAGCTAAATTTGGTTTTAGGGGTTATTTTCTTGGTTTTTCTTTTGGGTAGTGACCGAAATATGGACCAATCAAGAGTTTCAACAACATATATGATTTTCATGCAAAGCCGTTATATCAAACAAGCATTTAGACAATACATAATTCACTTTTCTATACCTCGTTGCTCCGAGGCTACTAGCGTATGAAGCAGAATTGTGCCATATGTAAAACAAATATATTATTCCCGAAAAATAAAAATCCCTGTGCTTTTCACTAATAGTATTTTCCCAAGTGGGATTACAAAGATTTTAAAGTAAATGCAATAATAATAAAAAAATCCACCCTACAGACAGAAATCTGCTCTATATCATCTCGTGCCTTCTAGGCTCTTCGAAGAGCGGTCTGAATGCCTACATGGGCTGGCATCAATGCTGTCCCAATCCATTTACCCCTCTGATCATCAGGAAATGACGTCCCCGTATCTATGGCTCCTCTAACAAAAGTGTCAAGCCATTCCAAACTTTTCAATGAGGCATCTGCCTTGTGTGTCAAACTTTTAATTACCTCTTGATCATATTCTATTTTTGCTTGATGATCCATTTCTCTTCCTTCCATTCGTCGTTTCATTCTTCTAACCTGAATTGCATTTGCGGCTTCTCTATCCTCGGAGAATTTGTATAGATACGGTCCTGGGTTAGCAGTACCAACTAGCTCAGCCCTAAGCCACTTGTAGTAGTTTTCATCATGACTAGGATTGCTTGGATCTTCATCCAACTTATCTTCCTTTATCACATTCTTCTAATCTTTCTGAGCATCTTTTATACCTTCGATACGACCTTCTTCATAATCTCGTACAAACTTTCCCATATTACCCACATTTGGAATAACCGCTCTCATACCAAACTGTCTAAGTATTCTCAATGGTGCGTAGGGTCTGATCCCCCTAATGCCCATTAGCGGTAAATATGGATGCCAACGGCTCTTAACACAAACAGTCTTGGAATGAAAATCAGGTACTCCCCACCTGATGTGTTCTTCCCTTAGTCTGGAAAAGATGTGAGCCCGTCCTCTTTTATCTTGAACCCCACAAGGCGTAGCAGCGACTCCCAAATCATCCTCTCTCAGGGCCAGATCTCGGCGTGTAGATAAACTGCTCCTATCTAAGTGCTTAAGTATCACCAATTGACTAAGAGGTTGCTGTTGACACCCAATTTTGCCCCTCCATTATTCCAAATTAATAAATCAATATCTTATTTTCACCCTTACTTTATTATAATTTCTACTACTATATTAATATTGTTAAGTATTAATACGTCGTACATCGCTACTTACTTATTATGTATAACTTAGGTAATATTTTTACTCTATTATTACTTTGCTCATATTTTATATATTAACGTTAATTATGGAATTTATTATTATCGTTATTATTATTGTTATTACTACATAATATATTTGATCTAATTTAGAAATCCATACTTTAAATCCATTAACCCCACCAGCTCATACTTTAAATTCATTAACCCACATATTCGGACCAACAAATCAGTCCACCAAACGGACCAGCCCATTACCACTAAATCAGCTTACCCGATCCAGCCCAAATAACCATCCACGACCCGGCCCACTTATCATTTTCATCATCTACCCTAATGAACAAAATAAGACCTAACCCCTTTCTCTTGGCAGCGCAGCTCTTGCCCTCTCTCTCCCATCTCTTTCTCTTTTGGACAAAGCTCCATTTTTCTCCTACAATGGCAGGTTGAAATGTTCCATTTTCGTGCAACACTGCTGCTCTCCTATCCCCTATTCTCTTCTCTCCCTTTCTTCCTCCATTTTTAGCAAAAACCTCAGCCTTCTTTAACCGATCACAGACCTGTCCACACAATTTCTACACTAAAATTGTTGCGACGCCTGTTTCATCTGCGTTTGCTCTGTCGTTGACAGAGAAAAGGTTTCCCATTTTCGCTTCAAGATGCAATAGATCTTCAAAAACAAAATGGTCGAACCATTTTCGGAAAATACCAAAGGTGAATCACGTGAAGATCGTTGGGTTTTCAACGGATCGATTTTGAATCATTTTGAAAAACCTAGACCAGAAAATCCCGCTCAAAAGACCAAAAACCCTACTATATATGCGAGCATTTGTAGTTCGTGAAAGGAGGTCTCTTTTTGGAGGCTGCGACCCTTTGTGTTTTAAAAAAATAAAATCCTTTGTGTCTTTTTTGTTCATCTTCACTGGAAGTTCTTTTTAACAGCTTGAATTTTCTAAAAAAGAAAAAAAAAGAGATAAAAAATCCTCAGCATTTTTTTTACTGGTATTCAAAACTTTAAATATTGCTCAAACTCTAGTTCTGTCTCGGTGAACTTTAGCCGTGACTGAGATATTCGGTTACACAACTCTAGTTTCGAAATCGTTCGTTGTATTCGAGAATAGATTTGAGGCCTCGACGCCCTTGTTCACTGTACCCAAAACAGGTCGGCACTGTCCCACTTTGCTCTATTTATTTTGAATATTGTATTCTGGTACATAATTAGTTTACTTGAATTTGGATATAATGAAATGATTATACCCTATGTCGATGTGGTTTGTTGATTTGATCTGATCTCTATCTTATGTTTTGTGTTCATCTCTGTTCTGTGAAAATTTATGTAGTTAGATTAGTTTAGTTTAGTTTGGTTCTAATCTGGTACGTTTAGATTGCTCCTTTGTGTTCCTTAGTGTAACATCCCTTTCTTTCATTTGTAGCATTTTGTTTCATGTTCTCTAGTCCTAATTAGCTAGCTCATTAAGTTAGATGATTAGTGTCTGTTTATTTCCACTTTTGCTTTGGATTTAACTTCATGTTTATTGCGAGCTGAAGATGAAATTCAGATTTGTCGTCCCTTTAAATTTTATTAGAAGTGATGATTTCGTTCTGATACGCTTTGCGTTAATTTTATTATTGTCATTCTCATGATAAAGAATAACTAAATCTTGAGTTAGAGACTAGTGGATGAATACTCAACGAATGCCTTTCACTGTCTGGTGTGCTTGCATCTACTTTAAGTTAACATATAAAGAGTTTATGATTTGAGATACAATCAATGTGGTCTTCCTTCATTTATCAACACATTATTTCTTTGCTGATTAAGTTTAACGTATAGTTTTGAATTCAGTTATTCACATTTTATTACTTCCCTGTCCTCTCTGTTTTCAGTTCCTTATTTTTTTTTATAGATTAGCTTATGTTGTTCGGGTTATCTAGCTAAATGAGCTTCCCTTTATTGTTTGTGCCAAAGTATGATGTTTGTTCTTCATGTGTCCTTTGTTTAGTTGAAGTTTATGTTAGATTAAGTTTTGTGTTATTTAAGATATGCATGTGAATGCTGATTATGGTCCATTTACTGGGATTTCTTCCTTATTTTCCTTCTTGTGAACCATGCACCATTTAGTATTTAGTTTACCTCCATTATTTCCAGATTAAATAAAATCAGTCCTTTAGTTATTACTTTCCCTGCATTTCATGCAATTATGCTTAGACTTGGAATTTCTTTAGGCATTAGTTAGTAGAAAAAGCATGAGTTTTTGGTCCATTTTTGTTGATTAAATAGGTCTGCTCCTAATTTGAAATATAGCTAAGTGTGTTCTCCCAAATCAAGTTTGGTCTAGCGATTAAGGATCTAATGTTGCTTGATATTCATCACCCCTAATGGCTACTGCCTCTTTCAAAAAATGGTATTTCTCATTACATAATACAAGCTGGGGTAAAAAATACAACAGAAAAAATGAATGTGCAAATCATATGGTTTTGCTCTGTACTTCTCTATATGATTATAGATTCATGCTTTATAGAGTTAGCCCATGCGACATACTAGAATGATCTGTAGTATTCTTCTAGTCATGTTTGCTACTTTGGTCTGGACTTGCCAATAAGGTCATAGTTGACAATAAGATTTTCACCAATAGTCATTGCAGAAACAAAGTCCATTTTAATATGGTGAAAACGATTAGAATCTTTAATGATCGTTTCTCTTCCCAAAACACAATAACTAGAATGAATTTTGATACCTTCTTAATATGCCGTACTACATTCCATATCCTGCAGTATGCACTATCTTGTTTTATTTTCTTACTCGATTTTAAGATCATTTGTGAGACTAGTTACCACTTAGTCACTCATTCCTGAAATACATTTGACTTTCAACGTGTCTATATCCCGTTAACTCCTCTTTTTTTTTTTTTTTGCATGTACACATCGGAGAAAAATGGAGTCCCAATTCAGGACTCATCCTTTTCCACATCCGGCGTTGGGCTAAAGCCCAACATTGCTTCCTCTCGAGTCAGCCCATCCGCAGCGGAATCTATTCAAATTTCGCTGGGCCTAAGCCCAACAGCAGTGGACGGCAGCAGTCCTGAAATGGGCTGAGCCCGTTTAAACCATATTTACTCTTCTAATTTATTTCTTGTGCCTTTAATTTGTATTGTGCAACTAGTAATTCACTCTGTTTGTTTGTCTTAGCTAGAATGAACCTTAGCGGAATTAGTGGATTAGTTCAGTATGATGGGAGTTAATTTAAAAGCAAAACTAACAATTATTCCTATAGGTTTATCCTTTTTTTTATGATAAATTATTTATAGTATCTAAAGTATTCTTTATTAGAGTGATTAATTTCCAAAACTGCATGACTACACATTTTGAGTTAGAAGAATCAAGATTCACTCTTACTATCTTAGAAATTGGAAACGTCATAAATTTTACACTAAGTTAGCTTATTTTGAGAAATAATAATAATAAAAAAAACGAACTAGTTTTCATAGATAACAGTTCCACTTTAGCTCCTTTCCAACATTTGAAATACGTATTCCTTAAAACAACTTTTGTACAGTTTATATTGAACTAATAGTCTTTCTATAAAACCTTTTAAATTTTATTAATATTAATCTTACAATAACTCTTTTAATTATAGGTCGGTATAGCTTATTTTTTAAAAATATTTATAAAATGTTGCACAGTTTCTTTACTTTACCTATAACTAAACTGTTTTATACAAATTAGTATATTTCTACCAGCCCTATTTTAAATAGCATTCCTACGTGTCTAGCTATAACTTTAGCAATACTTGCAAAGCTATCTTCTTTTCCATAATACTATATTTGCATTTAGCCTAATTAAATTCGAGTCCGGTCGGTTAACCATTATTAATGGAATTTAGAGGATGCCTAATACCTTCCCTCTAGATTAGTTGAACCCGTACCTAGAATCATTTGGTTTCGTAGACATTAAAATAAAATCAACTTTAGATAATTACTTTAATTAATTTTAGGTGCCCTAATTCACCATAAATAATTTGGTGGCGACTCCCAACTTTAATTAACCCCGGAATTACCGGAATGTTATAAACTATTTTGACCCCGGTTAAAATAGGGTATAACAGCTTGGCGACTCCGCTGGTGACTACTTAGGTTCTAACCATAACGGACTTAGTTTAATTAGGCTTTGTGTGCTTGTCTGAATTACATTATTTGTTGTTAACTGTTTTACATGCTATTATTTCCTTGTTTGATATAAACTGTCATTCTGTATCACTTTTCTCCATATTTGGAAATTCACACTATCACACGTACACGCGAGGTGTGTTTTGCGCACCCGCAAATTTCTTTCAAAAACCCAAATTTTAGGAGAGTTGGCGTATGCGTGGGGTGTCCGAATACCGGTGACCGCGTAGCGTTCTCACTCGAGTAGTCCACTCGGAAACCTTGCGTCTAGTAAACCCGCTCTTAGTCAACCTAGGATAGAGCTAAACCAACACCCTTTATTAAGAGCATACATTTCATGACCTATGAGATTTAATACCCTTGGTGTATTAAACTCATTAGATGACTTTACCTAAACGTCTAAGTGGGTTCACGACCCCAAGTGACACTAATCATACTTTATGTGCATGTTTGAAGGTAATTGTGCCTAAATATTGACTACTTGCCTCAATTAATTAAACATTAGGAGGGAGGGAACAACTAACGTTTCTATGACAGGTATGGAGTACATATGTGATCAACAATTGATGAAGACCAAGGACGTCACAAAATGGAGCTGGAAGTTAGACATAGGAAATTGTATTTACTTTACCTAGATTAGGAGACACTTTATGTTGTATTCATTTGATATGTAATAAATACTACATTACTTTTGTACTTTATCTTGGGAAATAGAATTTGTGTAATTAATTAAAAGCAATGGGATGACGTATTATGGCACACTTTACCCTTTAAACAAACGTTAGGCCTACCGCTGGCACAAAGAGGTCACATGCATATTAGGACGCGTTATTTTTTGATATACTCGTTTACATTTGTTTGACAACTTGTTTGACTTTATTTGCTTCATGACTCACTTGACTCTACGTGATCATGACTTTACTTACATTTTATGTTTTCTTATTCTGTTTCTTTGTTTTTATTATTCCCACAAAAGAGTTGATTCGTGTTGACACTCGAGCTGGCCGACCATCCTTACCTCACAAGGTCAAAGACGTCATTGTTACCTCGACGTAGTTGGGTTGTTCAAGGATGGATATTATCATGTCTGATCCAGCCGCATCCATTTCAACTAGTGTGAAAAACATCGTGATCTCTAGTGATCCCCCCGAGACTTCTGAACATAGAACTACTGTTCAACATGATGAACATATCGCCCGTCTGACTCAAGAAATTGAGGGCCTACGTGGAGAACTGAATCGGGTTAGGGACCTGACCAACTTATCCGTCACACTCCAAAGTCCACCTTTTAAACCTAGAAATGTCGCACCAAATCCACCTCGTTTTCCATCACTTGAATCTCCAATGCCTGAACACTTTCCTCCACAAAACATTGCACCCACCAACAACAACTTTCCTCCAATCACCCTCGCAAATCCACCAAATCCATCATACGTCTATATTCCTCCACAAAGTAAACCACCCACCTACACTACCTATGCTACTCCAAATCCACCACCCGTCAATCCACCAAATCAACCGCCAACTCACACTCCTTATATTCCTTTGCCTACCAACACTAATCCACCGCCTACAACTACTCCTCTAAACCCGCCAAACCAACCACCTACGAACACTACTTATAACACGCCACCTCCAGTCCAAAACACTCCCACTGTCCAAACTTATCTAACCCAGCATATACAAGGGGCACATTTTGTCACTCCTAACGCACAATATGTTCCTCCGGTATATGCGGCGGAAACACAAGCCTTTACCAACCCAGTAACGGTCAGGTTCTAGCCCGAGGTGGATCAATACGAGGAAATGGAAAAGGAGGCAAAAGCGAGGGCAGATGACATGTTGTTAAAAGAGATCCACAGTCTCAAAGAGGCAATGAGAAACCTTCAAGTTGCTCGAGGAAGTAAGAGCATAGAATACGAAGATCTGTGTGTTCAGCCTGACGTCGATTTGCCCGTAGGCTACAAACCGCCAAAATTTGACACATTCAATGGAACAGGCGACCCCCATACACACTTAAGGGCTTATTGTGACAAACTGGTTGGAGTAGGTAGAGACCAGAGCATAAGGACGAAGCTATTCATAAGAAGCTTATCTGGTGAAACTCTTACTTGGTATACACAACAAGACGTCCGTAAATGGCGTGGTTGGAGTGATATGGCACAAGACTTTATGGACAGATTCAGTTTCAACACCGATATCACACCAGACAGAGTCTACATGACTAAGTTAACTAGGAAATCAACTGAGTCGTTTCGCGAATACGCACTGCGTTGGAGGTCAGAAGCAGCCAGGGTTCAACCCCCGATGAATGACAGAGAAATGACTACTACCTTCATTGAATGCCAAGCTGGCATATTTTATGAGAAAATGATAGGCATGATGGGGCAGAAATTCACAGAAGTGTCAGAATGGGAGAAGCCTTAGAAGAAGGCATCAAATCAGGAAAATTCAGGATCTTACAGCTTTGCAAGCTATAAACAATGCTATTCAATCTGGTTCCATCAGCGGGGTTAAAAAGAAGAAAGAAGATGTCGCTGTAGTCATGAACATCCAAGGACATAAGCCGAGCCAAGCCATTACATACTTTAACCATCCATAACAACCTTTCTACCCTAACCAATACGCTGAACCCTACCAAGCTCCATTATCTCCTTACCCTGTCTACAACGCCCAAGCAAACTACTACCAACCCCGAGCACCTCAAAATCCACGTCCATATCAATCCGTTCAAGCTCCAACTTACCAAAACTGATCACATGCTACACCCAGAACCCGTCCAAACCCTGACACCAAAAACACCCATAATTACACTCGGTTCGCTGAACCCTTGGCTCAATTGTTTGAAAGAATGAAAGCAGCAGGCGTGATACGACCGATTGAAGGGAAAATTCCCGATCCTATCCCAAGATGGTTTGATGGCTCCAAGCGTTGTGCATATCATTCTGGAGTTGTCGGGCACGACACTGAAGATTGCTATGGGCTTAAAAACAAAATCGAAGCCTTAATTAAGGAAGGAGCAATCCAGCTCACTGGAGCTCGGCCCAATGTGGACAACAATCCTTTACCTACTCACGACAATGCTAACGTGAACATGATAACTATTGAGAAAGATGGGGATCTGAAAAGAAACATTACGCCCATTGGAAAAATGGAAAAAGGCACGTCATCAACTTTTGTTGCTCCCGTGGGAACAATCCAAAAACCAGCATCAATGAAGATTACTGCTACAACTACTCATAACACCGAGACACCGACCATCTGGGGTGCCGAACCAGGAGAGACTTTGAAGAATTGGACTTGTACTCCGTCCCTGGTTCGCGGAAGTCTTGGTAGATTGAACTGTAGTGAACTTTTTGTGATAGCACGATTTTAAAATTGAGGCTTAAATCGTGCCCCAAAACTTTTGTTGCTTTGCCTTATCTTTTGGAAGTTTAGTTGCAAAACTATGAATGCATTTCTGATTTTCCTCAATCATCTATTATTGTTATTTTCTACTTTATTTTTCAAATCTGCCAACTCTATGATTGTGACATAAGATGAGCAAATGAATAACGTACATCTCGAGAGAATAACTAAGAAATTAGAGGACAAGACAAGATTTCCCCTGGAAGAATTGAAATAGCCAATAGACAATGACACAAACATGTAAGCTATCAGTCCAGAAGAAATCAAAGGACGACATCAGGTTAGACAGCCTAGTTTGCAGCCTTTCCTTAAATACATACGAACTACGCTGACCTGATTCCCGTGGTGGGATACGTAGGCAGCCCACATAGGGTTCGGTTGCATTATAACAGAAAATCCCAAAAATCCTTATATAAGGAGAATTGCGCATGGCCTGATTCCCTCGGCGGGATTCGTAGACTATCAACATACGGACAGTCGTATTTAGGTAGAAATCCAACAAGCCTTTTACCATTTACATAACAGAACTACGCTGACCTGATTCCCTTGGTGGGATACGTAGGCAATCCACATCGGGTTCGGTCCCTTTATTAGAAAATTTCAAACTATTTCATGTACCTTATGAACTACGTTTTGACCTGATTCCTTGGCGGGATACGTAGGCAACCTATATAAGGTTCGGTCACACCACAACATAAGTCTAGTATACCCTTCTGAGCCTAAAACTGGGGCATATTTTGAAAGATTAGACAAGAGAAGAGTTGGACATCGACAAGATTAAGGCTATCAGACAGGAAGTATGACCTTTCAACTGTTTCAGAAGTGTCACAATCTGAAGTTGGCAGAAATATTTTACAACTTACATACATATATGTCTTTCCTTACATACATACATTTACATATATATATTTCACAACTTATATACATATAGTTACATTTCCTTATACATATACTTACAAACATACCTTTCAAATGAAACACTTTCTTTCAATTGTTTCACTACTGTTCATCTACCGAGGTTTGAACGGAGATCACAAGATCCAAACAAACAAGACGAATGGAGTGCCAACAACGTCAAAATTCGAGTCAACACGAATTAACTTCCCCCTCCCAAACTAAGAATTTTTCTTTGAGTGCAGGAATTAAAAGACCGCGAGACCAACAGACTAGTCTATCAATCATGGCCGAAAAGCATCACTTGGATCATTACGGCCTCGACTTAAAAGCTAAACGGCTTTATTTCCAACTTTATCTTCAATTTTATTTTTATAACTTTATGACTTTATTGACAAATACACCTGTTTTTGTAGGTTGACGAGATTGAAGGCGAATTAAATCAGGATTACGTGTCATTAATTCGGCCTGTCACGACACCATCAAACATCATCAACCAAACGGCTACTCTATCACTTTACTCCATACTTTATCAATTATTTTATCATTTACTTTACCTACTTTAACCACTTATCCTGAACTTTACAGGAATCAACATTAAGTCTCCGAAGACAACTGGAGGCATCATTTGGCTATTCAGCCTCTTCCGCATTAGTCAAACATCTACACCATCACTTTACTTTACTCTCTACTTTATCATTCACTTTACCAACTTTAACGACTTTATCCTGAACTTTACAGAGATTATCATTAAGTCTCCGAAGACAACCGGGGGCATCATTCGGCTACACAGCCTCATATGCATAAGCCAGACGGCTACACTATGACTCTACTCTCTACTTTATCATTCACTTTACCAACTTTAACGACTTTACCCTGAACTTTACAGGAATTATCATTAAGCCTCCGAAGACAACCGGAGACATCATCCACTTTACGACTTTACCCCGAACTTTACGGGAATCTGCATCAAAGCCTCCGAAGACAACCGGAGACATCATCCACTTTACGACTTTACCCCGGACTTTACGGGAATTTTCATCAAATCTCCGAAGATAACCGGAGATATCATATGGCTATACAGCCTCATTTTCATAAGCCAGACGGCTGCACTCTTACTTCACTTTCTACTTCATCAATTGCCTTATCATTCACTTTAATAACTTTACCTTAATTTCACAGATATCATCGAGTCCCCGGAACAACCGGAGACATCGTTTGGCTGTACGGCCTCATCAGCATATCATTTACCATCAAGTCCCCGAGGACTACCGAAAACATCACATGGCTACACGGCCTCATCTGCATAAGCCAAACGGCTACACTTTTACTTTACTCACTACTTTATTACTTTACTTTATCATCCACTTTACCTACTTTAACGACTTTACCTTAAAATTCCACAGACATCATTTGTCATCGAGTCCCGAAAGACAACCGGAGGCCTTATTATTAGCATTAAAATCTCCAAATACAATTGGAGATATTATTACATCCTCGGCATACACGTCACATATTCACTAAAGTACCTGAAGACAACCAGAGACAATATTTGGACAAACGACCTCATTATAAGTCACACGGCTTCATCTTCATTCTCATACTCATATTTACTTTACATTTTCAACTTTACCCCAGACTTTATTACTAATTTTGACATGAATTTCAGTTTTGACAGAAAGTACAATCTACAGAGATACAGCGCAATGTGGAACTTTATCTTACGCAGTGAACTGGGGCAAATTTGCTGAAGAGGAATATCAAACTCACAAGCAAAGGTCACGAATCTACTCTCAAACTCAATTCCGCCTACGACCACAAACACGTGATACGTAAGTTAATTTTTCTTTCATATCCTCCGCTAAAACTCTACTAAATGTAATCCTTTCACAATCTTGCAAGCTTTACTATATCCCAGTCTTACCATAATTAAACGTTGGGGCAAAAGTGTAGGTAGGTGTCGACCTGCTTCTTTCGTACTAAATGGAACCCGAGAGGTGTAGGCAATTCGAAACGGGTTCGGCCATAATTTCATTCCATCTCATAATATTTTCCATCAATTCTCCTAACCCATATTTTCTCAAGTTCTTCCAAGTCATATTTGTGGGTCGGAACAAAATTTGGCTACTACGTCAACTTCTTCGCCCGAAAAACTCTTACATTGTCTCCGGTGGAAGAGGGGCATCTGTTAACACCCAATTTTGCCCCTCCTTTATTCCAAATTAATAAATCAATATCTTATTTTCACCCTTACTTGATTATAATTTCTACTACTATATTAATATTGTTAAGTATTAATATGTCGTACATCGCTACTTACTTATTATGTATAACTTAGGTAATATTTTTACTCTATTATTACTTTGCTCATATTTTATATATTAACGTTCATTATGGAATTTATTATTATCGTTATTATTATTGTTATTACTACATAATATATTTGATCTAATTTAGAAGCCCATACTTTAAATCCATTAACCCCACCAGCTCATACTTTAAATTCATTAACCCACATTTTCGGACCAACAAATCAGTCCACCAAACGGACCAGCCCATTACCACTAAATCAGCTTACCCGATCCATCCCAAATAACCATCCATGACCCGACCCACTTATCATTTTCATCATCTACCCTAATGAACAAAATAAGACCTAACCCCTTTCTCTTGGCAGCGCAGCTTTAGCCCTCTCTCTCTCCCATCTCTTTCTCTTTTGGACAAAGCTCCATTTTTCTCCAACAATGGCAGGTTGAAATGTTCCATTTTCGTGCAACACTGCTTCTCTCCTGTCCCCTATTCTCTTCTCTCCCTTTGTTCCTCCATTTTTAGCAAAAACCTCAGCCCTCTTTAACCGATCACAGATCTGTCCACACCATTTCTACACTAAAATTGTTGCGACGCCTGTTTCATCTGCGTTTGCTCTGTCGTTGATAGAGAAAAGGTTTCCCATTTCGCTTCAAGATGCAATAGATCTTCAAAAACAGAATGGTCGAACCATTTTCCGAAAATACAAAAGATGAATCACATGAAGATCTTTGGGTTTTCAACGGATCGATTTTGATTCATTTTGAAAAACCTAGACTAGAAAATCCCGCTCAAAAGACCAAAAACCCTACTATATATGCGAGCATTTGTAGTTCGTGAAAGGAGGTCTCTTTTTGGAGGCTGTGACCCTTTGTGTTTTAAAAAAATAAAATCCTTTGTGTCTTTTTTGTTCATCTTCACTGGAAGTTCTTTTTAACAACTTGAATTTTCTAAAAAAGAAAAAAAAAGAGATAAAAAATCCTCAGCATTTATTTTACTGGTATTCAAAACTTTAAATATTGCTCGAACATCTCGTTCTGTCTCGGTGAACTTTAGCCGCGACTGAGATATTCGGTTTACACAACTCTAGTTTTGAAATCGTTCGTCGTATTCGAGAATAGATTCGAGGCCTCAACGCCCTTGTTCACTGTACCCAAAACAGGTCGGCACTGTCCCTCTGTGCTCTATTTATTTTGAATATTGTATTCTGGTACATAATTAGTTTACTTGAATTTGGATATAATGAAATGATTATACCCTATGTCGATGTGGTTTGTTGATTTGATCTGATCTCTATCTTATGTTTTGTGTTTAGCTCTGTTCTGTGTAAATTTATGTAGTTAGATTAGTTTAGTTTAGTTTGGTTCTAATCTGGTACGTTTAGATTGCTCGTTTGTGTTCCTTAGTGTAACATCCCTTTCTTTCATTTGTAGCATTTTGTTTCATGTTCTCTAGTCCTAATTAGCTAGCTCATTAAGTTAGATGATTAGTGTCTGTTTATTTCCACTTTTGCTTTGGATTTAACTTCATGTTTATTGCGAGCTGAAGATGAAATTCAGATTTGTCGTCCCTTTAAGTTTTGTTAGAAGTGATGATTTCGTTCTGATACGCTTTGCGTTAATTTTATTATTGTCATTCTCATGATAAAGAATAACTAAATCTTGAGTTAGAGACTAGTGGATGAATACTCAACGAATGCCTTTCACTGTCTGGTGTGCTTGCATCTACTTTAAGTTAACATATAAAGAGTTTATGATTGGAGATACAATCAACGTGTTCTTCCTTCATTTATCAACACATTATTTCTTTGCTGATTAAGTTTAACGTATAGTTTTGAATTCAGTTATTCACATTTTATTACTTCCCTGTCCTCTCTGTTTTCAGTTCCTTATTTTTTTTTATAGATTAGCTTATGTTGTTCGGGTTATCTAGCTAAATGAGCTTCCCTTTATTGTTTGTGCCAAAGTATGATGTTTGTTCTTCATGTGTCCTTTGTTTAGTTGAAGTTTATGTTAGATTAAGTTTTGTGTTATTTAAGATATGCATGTGAATGCTGATGATTGTCCATTTACAGGGATTTCTTCCTTATTTTCCTTCTTGTGAACTATGCACCATTTAGTATTTAGTTTACCTCTATTATTATTTCCAGATTAAATAAAATCAGTACTTTAGTTATTACTTTCCCTGCATTTCATGCCATTATGCTTAGACTTGGAATTTCTTTAGGCATTAGTTAGTAGAAAAAGCTTGAGTTTTTGGTCCATTTTTGTTGATTAAATAGGTCTGCTCCTAATTTGAAATATAGCTAAGTGTGTTCTCCCAAATCAAGTTTGGTCTAGCGATTAAGGATCTAATGTTGCTTGATATTCATCACCCTTAATGGCTACTGCCTCTTTTCAAAAATGGTTTTTCTCATTACATAATACAAGCTGGGGTAAAAAATACAACAGAAAAAATGAATGTGCAAATCATATGGTTTTGCTCTGTACTTCTCTATATGATTATAGATTCATGCTTTATAGCGTTAGCCCATGCGACATACTAGAATGATCTGTAGTATTCTTCTAGTCATGTTTGCTATTCTGGTCTGGACTTGCCAATAAGACCATAGTTGACAATAAGATTTTCACCAATAGTCATTGCAGAAACAAAGTCCATTTTCATATGGTGAAACGATTAGAATCTTTAATGATCGTTTCTCTTCCCAAAACAGAAAAACTAGAATGAATTTTGATACCTTCTTAATATGCCGTACTACATTCCATATCCTGCAGGATGCACTATCTTGTTTTATTTTCTTACTCAATTTTAAGATCATTTGTGAGACTAGTTACCACTTAGTCACTCATTCCTGAAATACATTTGACTTGCAACGTGTCTTTATCCCGTTAACTCCTCTTTTTTTTTTTTCATGTACACATCGGAGAAAAATGGAGTCCCAATTCAGGACTCATCCTCTTTCACATCCGGCGTTGGGCTAAAGCCCAATATTGCCTCCTCTTGAGTCAGCCCATCCGCAGCGGAATCTATTAAAATTTCGCTGGGCCTAAGCCCAACAGCAGTGGACGGCAGCAGTCCTGAAATGGGCTGAGCCCGTTTAAACCATATTTACTCTTCTAATTTATTTCTTGTGCCTTTAATTTGTATTTTGCAACTAGTACTTCACTCTGTTTGTTTGTCTTAGCTAGAATGAACCTTAGCGGAATTAGTGGGTTAGTTTAGTATGATGGGAGTTAATTTCAAAGCAAAACTAACAATTATTCCTATAGGTTTATCCTTTTTTTATGATAAATTATTTATAGTATCTAAAGTATTCTTTATTAGAGTGATTAATTTCCAAAACAACATGACAACACATTTTGAGTTAGAAGAATCAAGATTCACTCTTACTATCTTAGAAATTGGAAACGTCATAAATTTTACACTAAGTTAGCTTATTTTGAGAAATAATAATAATAAAAAAAACGAACTAGTTTTCATAGATAACAGTTCCACTTTAGCTCCTTTCCAACATTTGAAATACGTATTCGTTAAAACAACTTTTGTACAGTTTATATTGAACTAATAGTCTTTCTATAAAACCTTTTAAATTTTATTAATATTAGTCTTACAATAACTCTTTTAATTATAGGTCGGTATAGCTTATTTTTTACAAATATTTATAAAATGTTGCACACTTTCTTCAGTTTATCTATAACTAAACTCTTTTATACAAATTAGTATATTTCTACCAGCCCTATTTTAAATAGCATTCCTACGTGTCTATCTATAACTTTAGCAATACTTGCAAAGCTATCTTATTTTCCATAATACTATATTTGCATTTAGCCTAATTAAATTCGAGTCCGGTCGGTTAACCATTATTAATGAAATTTAGAGGATGCCTAATACCTTCCCTCTATATTAATTGAACCTGTACCTAGAATCATTTCGTTTCGTAGACTTTAAAATAAAATCAACTTTAGATAATTAATTTAATTAATTTTAGATGTCCTAATTCACCATAAATAATTAGAGGGCGACTCCCAACTTTAATTAACCCAGGAATTACCAGAATATTGTAAACTATTTTGACCCCGGTTAAAATAGGGTATAACAATTGCAACCTTAGAAGTAGTAATAATGGTTGCAGAACTTTCCCAAAGCCCGTTATATATCTGGTAGGATAATAGAGATGATGTCAAAATATTTGGTAAGCCCATTCATTGTAACTCCCCTAAGAATAGCATAGGCAACCAAAACAACCCGGGTGTCAATAGCTAAGGAGGCATTTAGTGGAAATACCATTGTTCCCAATAGGCAGGTGATAAAGGCTAGTGTTTGGTTAGCTTCCCAGGACTGGAGTGAAGAAAACTCAAAGATGTGGTTTTCGTACCCCTGTTTGGATGAGTACCTCCTATATAACTCTCTAAAGGTTATAGTGGGTCCCTGTGGCCAATCGACTTTGTTGACAGCAAACCTGTCTTTGATTTCCTTTGGGGTAGGTTTGTGAGGGATAAGGATATTTTGAGCTAACTTCTTTTTGGATCTGTTAGCACTTCTTATGCTTTCCAAGACATCTCTAATCTCTTCTAAAGTGGGAGTCATCTCTATCTCTCCAAATCTGAACACCGTTCTGTCGTTGTCCCAATAACCAGTAATAATCTCTAGCACACCTGGATCCCCAATCATATCCATCAACGAAGGCAAATGCCCTATACAACCCTTCATCTCTTTCTTCTGATCATTAGTCAACCCTTCCCACCACATCAATAAACTTGGTGGTGGACCCACAACCATATCAAACTGCATATCAGGAGACATCTGCAAGACAGAACACTATTAGTTCCCCACCCCCAGGAACAGTAATTTATTTCACACATGGCATAGTAGTGCTTCCAAATAGCAAATGGTGGGATGCAGTGTCTTCAGGTTTTTGCACCATCTGAACACAGTAAGGTGTCCTTCCTCTCCGATTCAGGTAGGTCTGAGATACCCAAACTGGTCTATGGTCAGCATGTGCTATATCACTAAGGATTTGGCTACGCTCTACGATAATTATTCTAAAGTGGTTTTTCAAAGCAAATGACACAGGTTACCCAAGCGGACAAGGTGGGGTGGGCTCTCTAAGGCTGTGGGATGACCGCATGCCCACTCGACCTTAAAGACCTTCAAAGAATATAGCAAAAGGTTTTTTAGTGAACGTATGACCGCAACTCATCCCATGTCATCATCCTTTAGAGAAAATGTAAAATAAACGCCAGGAGTGGCGGAGTATGCATGAATGAATGACAGTTATATTTTGCGGAAATTTAAACACATAGACAATTTGTATCACTTTAAACAATTTATATCATACAAACACACAAATTATTGGAACCTTTATGGTTAGAACCTTAAATTTTCCCCAGTGGAGTCACCATCTGTAGCGGTTCGATATTTTTTCCGATTAGTATTTGCACTTGCCTCATTTAAAAAGAAAAGTGTCCCGGAGAAGTACGGTTGTCAATCGTATGGGAAAAAGAAAAAATATACCTCTACGTGATGGTGCTCTAAATGGACTTTATTTTTTAGAGTCGCCACCTAATTTTTAAGAAATTAGGAAAAATCAATTCGAAAAAGTTTCATTAAAAACGGCTAAATTTTAAAAGAAACCTAATCTAACCAAAGTGTGGGTAAGGGTTCTGGTGATCCCCCGGGGAAGGTGTTAGGCACCCCGGTATTAAAGATCCGTAAAATACGGTTGACCTACGGGTTCTAATAGTATGCCTTTGTATATATGAATTGTTTATAGTGAAAAAATTATTTTGGCTTATATTCCCGCAACGAAGGAGTTCAGTCATTCATACAAAATATGTCATATTTCAAGAAACGAAAGGGGTAAAATTCTGCCCAAAATTAAGCATTTGGGTGTCGGACTAGAACACTTAGGCTAATACCCGAAGGCTCTTAACCTAGGTAGGACTCTACGTAAGTCCACCCAAAATAGTGTTGAAAAAAATATTTTTTAGTATGGAAAATAGTTTTTTGGAAAATAGTTTTAGGCATACTATTATAGTCCGTATATTAATCGTATTTTTTATATTATATATTTTTTAGTCCTTTTAGTCCAATATCAGTCAAAGGTCATTTTGAGTCCATTTGTCCAAATTGTCCATAGGTACAGTCCCAATTTGTCTCAATGCCCATAAATTTCCAAGTCCTTTTTGGTCCAAAATTTATATTTTTAAGTTTGAGAAAATGTCCGTTTTTACCCACAAGTTCGTTTCTATCTCCAAAAATCAACCTTTTACCCGCCAATTACTATCAAAAATAGTTTTTGTTTCATGGAAATGATTTTTAGCAACTCTAAATTTGTGACAATTATTAAAAGGTTCCAATAATCCTATAATGGCAAATAGACAATGTAAAGTAAAGAGTTGGGCCTACTAAGCCCAACAGAGAAATAAAATAACATGATTGACTTAATTCGCTCCAAGTTATGCTCCAATGCATATGCTTATCCATGGTTGAAGTTGACTCGATCTAAATGAGTTGGTAGGCATCGTTGAACCCACCAACGGATAGGGAGGTTTACAAATAACAAAGGGTATATAATACATTAGTACTTGACCAAAGGACATAAATTAAATTTACATGGCCAAAAATTAAATTACAATATAACTGGGCTAGGCTCATAATTACTAAACAAATAGGGAGGGGGACATTTATGCAAAAGAGGACAATTTTCAAAAGATAGATATCGGCTAAACTAGTGTATAAGCCCAACTGGCCCAAACTCTGAAGTGTGCATGAAATTTCTAAGTGTTGAACCATGATATACATGATATACTAGGTGATATACTTGTATATAGAGAGCAAAACCCTTTAGAAGGGCATACCCTCCATATACACAAATATACACTACACGTCCCCAATATTCCTCCTTCAAAATAACTTATCCAAACTGCCCAAAAACACATCAAAGTTCCCAGAAAAAAACACTAAGATTTCCATGTTTAAATCACCCAGAATCCAGCAGTTGATCAAGCAAAATGAACAGTCAAATTTGTAGTCTAAAATAACAAGTTTTAGGCACAACAAATCAAGCAGTATTCTAGTTAATCAAAATAGGAAAAAATGAACAGTTTTTGCTAAGCAAATGCATATATGACAGCCTCTAAACTCAGCAAAATTTTGGAGTCAAATGAATACTCAAAGTTCATGGTTAATCTAGTCCAAAGTGAAAACAATCTTTATGCAACAAGGTTTTCCAAAATCTTAGTTTTAAGAGGTTGGTGCACAGGTTGTACAAACATAGCTCACAAGAAAAGCTTTCAATCCAAATCTAGTTAATTCAATGAGGTTCAAAGATGAACCAAGCACCCAAGTTTTTATGGTGTCCAAAACTACAGTTTTCAAACTGCTTTTTCAAGGTTTACACTCATACAACTTCTCATTACTAACTTAAAGTGAGTCATTTTACAAGCTAAGGCAGTTATGAGCAAGTATCGGGCAAGAAAAGACCACAAAGAAACCAGCAGTTATGGTTAAAAATAAAACTAAGAAAGAAACAGGAGATGCATCATGGTTTGGCAGGTTTCAGGTCTGCAAAACAAGCAAGGCTAGGCTAAACTGTCACGACCCGACTAGGGGGCCATGACGGGTACCCGGAGCTGACTACCGAGCACCGCTCGTTATGCTAATCATCATACCCAACCTGAACATACATAATCTCCAAGATTCTACATAAATATAGATAAGACCTCTTGGCTTCTCTAATATTCTTAATACCATTTATAACAAGATTATACTCATAACATCTCAAGAATTATGGTTCATGTCAACTATTAATCAAGAACACCATTATTTCACATTTAAGCTCCATATTCTACCTTCTTCCATAATCTAAGTCTTTCAACCCTTCAATATTTTAAATAACATGAAATAATCATAAAACTCACCTTTGATTGTGTAGGAATGGGTTTTGGATAGAAATGCTTCACTTGAAAAAAACCCTAGTTCCTCTTACCAAGAAATTCTTGACTTCTAGCAACTCCAACGAGCTTCTTGCACTTGATTTCCTTGGATTAATGATGTTGATCCTTGAGTTTCCTTGGATTTATGCTAGTGAAATATGTAGAACCTTCTAGAGGTCTTGAGAGAAATGGAGAAGTGGGAAGAATGAAAAATTAGAAGTGGGAACGTGTATTTATACTTGGAAATTATTCAGCCCGTCGGGACTTATACGGACCCTTATACGGTCCGTATAACATTATACGGTCTGCGTAAGTTTCCGTATTTCACCATCAGGAAAACATCTTTTCTTTTGGGTTATACGGACCATATAAAGTTATACGGACCGTATAAGTGGTCGTATAACTCCACTTTTCTGAAATTATTTTCGTCGTTTCGTTTGATCTCCAATCCTTATGGAACCTTCTTAGAACTTGTTTAGCACTTCATTAACAACTTGAGCGTTATAACTTTTCCTCAAGACATCATTAGCTCAACATTAGCTCGGTACTTGCAACCCTTTTCAAAACACGACTTATACTTAACATTCTTCAACGAACTTTATTTCTCTTGCTTCAAATGTGTTTGGAACCTTAATTAGAGCCGTTAAGTAACCTTTCTTACTTGTAAGGACATCATATTCATCTCACCCTGCGTTAGTCTATCCAACACATGATGACATGAAATTTTCTGAGATGTAACATAAACATCCTAATGTCAAGAATCACACAAGCAGCAGTTACATGAACAAGGTAAGAGTCCAAGTGAAGATAGGGGAAGACAGTAGCAGAGAGAAGAAAAGAAGCAATGGAGTGTCAATCAAGCCAAAGAGATAAACAGAGGAAGGGTATGAACACCAACTATTTTTTGGTTTCAAGAAATCCAAGTAAAAAAAGGAGGATAAGAGTATCAAGTTAAACAGGAGTGTATTTTTTTAGACTTTTCTAGATTAAACTAGTGTCAAGTTCATTTTGTCCTTGATTACCTAAAATAGGATAGCACAAAGCAATCATAAGTAGAGGAATCAATTTCCATCTAATCTTTAGCCTATCACATGATTAGATGCCTAAATGATTCAAACAATAGGCTCAGGTAATTCCAGATTTCCCACTTTCATTAGTTAAGATCAAAACAAGTTCAAGTTCAGAGTTTTGTTTCAAGCAAAGGTTTAACTGCAAATCACAAGGTGCCTCTAGAAACATCAGGTCTTATAGAGACATTGGTGAGGTACTCAAGTGATAGTCTAACTCAGCTTTACTCCCAGAATCACATAAATGATCCAAAGGCACAAGTAGGAATCAAGTAGGTACATATGGTGATCAGAGCTGTCACGACCCGACTAGGGAGGGCCATGACGGGTACCCGGAGCTGACTACCGAGCACCTCACATTAGGCTAATCATCATACTCAACCTGAACATATATAATCTCCAAAGCAACACAAGTTTATATACATAAGCCCTCACGGCTGCAAAAATTATATACAAGAGTACAATGTGCTCATCAACGGACATCGACTACCCACACGTACGTTTCTACGAGCCTCTACTAGAGTACTAGACATAAGGACTGGACAGGACCCTGTCGTGCCCAAAATATATACACAAAAGAATATGATCATAAGTAGCACCTCCGGAATAATAGAGTGCTCCTGTGATTCTGCTGATAAGCTCCTACGGATCCGCACCGTCTCCCTGTCTACCTGTGGGCATGAACACAGAGTCCATAAAAATAAAGGACGTCAGCATGAACATTGTACTGAGTATGTAAGACATGAATACTAATTGCATAACAAATAAACAATGAAGCATGAGCTGAAGATATAACCTGCTTAACCCTTTAAGAAAACACATGTATGCATATCATATATGTATCATCATTGTTAACCCGCGTCCGGGAAACTATCACACGCCGCCCACTAGTGGTGTCATGTCCGGCCCTCTAGGCACGGTGTAATCATATGAAGCCCGCCTTTGCGGTGACATGTCTGGCCATCTAGGCACGGTGTAATCTCATCATCATATACTTGTCATAAAGCATGCATTAGAATTCATAAGTAATCTATAACTATATCGGGGTGACGTAAGGTCGAGAACCCTCGATTCCATTATGGAGTAATCGTAATCATCATACCTCACCTCGAAGGAACTAGCATTATAAGGTGGGTCTAACAATAATGAATAGCATCAAAGAAACGTACAAGGATCATTTGCTTCATGGAAATATCATATCATAAGCTTTTGGATCTCTAGGCTTAGACTCATCATTATTGTTATCATCTTCGTAACATATGTCTTATATTTACCTCATATGAAGCTCTTTATAAACATCGACTCATATTTTCCGGAATGTAAGAAGGTCATGGAACAATAAAGGAAGTCATGTCGTAGGAGTCATGCCTTAGAAAAGAAGGGACTAGCCTTACATACCTTTACGTTTCGCTAAATTTCTCTCTTGAACGCTTCCCTCCAATGTTCACGTTTCTACCTTCAAGAGAATTCATACTAAAATTAGATAATTGAAGACACACTTAGGCTTAAGCTAAAGCTAACGAAATTTGGGTAACATCTCCTTTATTTCGATGACTTCCTCCCCATAATAAACAATTCCCAACATCAATAACAACACCCACAATATTGTTACACCTCGGAAATCTCCCCGTGAACGTACAGTGAAAAGTTGCAGGTTTGCACTTTGGCCCAGTTGGTCGTAAAGTGGAATACGACCCGTAAAGTAGTTTACGGACCGTAAACTGCTATAGTCCTCCAACCTTCCAAGATTTTAACTTTCTGCCAAATGTCTAAATGGTTAAATACAACCAAGAATACGGACCATAAATCGAAATACGGCCCGTAAACTGTGACCGTAAACTACCATGACTCTAGCAAACCTTTGTGGTTCTGTTATGCTTAAATACGGTCACGAAAAACAGACCGTAAACCAGAATACAGGCCGTAAAGTGGGTTTACGACCACTGTGCATTCCGACTACTGTTCATCAAAATCAGATTTTGTGATTAATATTATGGACCTTTTTCAATCATTTCCATTTCATTTCTCATCTACACCACTCAAGAACTCTCTAGAAAATTCTCCAAACACTTCAACCATAAGACTAACAAGGAAATCAATGATCAACAACATTAAATCCATGAAACAAAGTGTGTGAAACTCAAGTGAAGTTCATCCAAACCAAGAAGTTCCAAGAAAGGTGAAGTAGGGTTTTGGTGCAAAAGGAAGGATTCCACCCTAGGCTTGTTCCACCATCATCAACGGTAAGTTTCATGACTCCATCATGTTGTTTAAGGTATTGCAAAGCTAAGATGCTTGAATGGTAGGAAAACATAGAAGATGGGTCTTAAAATGGATGAATAGTGTCACAATTGAATGGTAGTAGAATGAAATCATGAATGTTGATGTGCTATGATTATGAATATGTTGAAAAGGATGCTTAGACCATGAAATAAGTATTATAAAGGAGGAAACACGATAACTAGTTATTAGTATAAATGTGGAAAAATTAGAGAGAAATGGTGGTTGTGGTTAGTGCATGTAAATGATGATTGTTTATTTCAATATTGCGAGCCTTTGGGAGTTAATATAGAATATGGGAAAAGTAGTATAAACAAAGAAAGTACCGCCCAATTTTCCTAGAAATAATAGCGCGCGTTCTTATAGTCGATTCACTAACGTAAATGCGAATTCTCTTTTGAAGGTAGAAACGCGATATCGAAGGAGAACAAGCGAACGATAGCTTAGTTAAACGTCAAAGGTATGTGAGGCTAGTCCCTTACTTCTAATGGCATGAATCCTATAGCGTAACTTATTTCTTATCCATGAGCCTATGTCTATAATTAGCTACATAAGGTAATGAGTTAAAGTATAGAAAGCCTAATGATGTTATTTAGCGCTTACACTCACCTTATATGCTAATTCCTTCAAGGTGAGACAGAATGTCCATGATTGTTCCATAAAGCAATCGGGGGATCATGACCTTACGTCACCCCGATAGAGTATGGTTGATCTTGAGCCTTATGTATGTATTATTATAAGCTAAGCATATTGTGATGAGCATATGGCGATATTACTATTACACCGCGCCTATTTGGCTGGGCAGTCACCGCCAAGGCGGGCAACTATGCGATACACGTCAGATGGCATGGGCAGACACCACTAGTGGGCGGCATGAGATGTTACCCCGGACGTGGCAGGCCTGGGCGCAGGCTAATGTTATGATTATCACACCGATCCGATACAGACGGGCTGTTTGTACATGATGCATTTATGGTATGATGATGAGCATGAGTAAGATAACATGACTTGTTTTCCTTATACTTGATAGTCAGATTCAGATGTTCTATACTGATATCTTTTTTTTACATCATTGTCTTATTTCGTTGTTTATGCCTCTCATACTCAGTACAATATTCGTACTGACATCCGTTTTTTTTGGGCGCTGTGTTCATACCCACAGGTAGACTGGGAGGAGAGCTCGACCCAAATCTGTAGTAGCTGTCAGCTAATTGGAAGCCCTCCATTGTCCCGGAGGTTCTCATCATTATCTTTTTGTGTACATATAGCCATGTATGTGTATTTTTGAGCACGACGGGGTCTTGTCCCGTCCCTATGTTCAGTACTCCAGTAGAGGCTCGTGGGTAGGCAGCGCGGGTTAGATAGTCTCACGAGGTCGCCACTGTATATATATATATATATATATATATATATATGTATGTATTATTTTGATAGCCTAAAGGCACATGTATATGAAAGTATTTTATGTTTTCATATGAAATATGATTTTCCTGCGCTAAGAGTATAAAGACGATAAAAAGAGCATTAAATGAGTAAAATGAGCGACAGAACGAGCGGTTCTCGGCGGTTAGCCCCGGGTACCCATCGCGGCCCCTAGTTGGGTCGTGACAAAAGTAGTATCAGAGCAGTTCGGTCCTAGGAAGTGTCTACGAGCCGTGTCTAGTTGAGTCTTGTTTATGGTGTGTTGCGCGCCACATCAATAAACAAGAGGCTACAGGGCATTTAGGAAAAAAATGACCATCTTTCTTCTATGGGATCGTGCGATAGAGCCATGTGTAAGATTTTATCCTCTCTAATGGTGTGTTATGATTTCAGAATGCTGCCAAAGGGAAAGGCTACAGCCGCCCAGAAGGGCAAGACTACGGCAAAGAGGCGGGTAGAAAGAGAGCCTCCGGTGAATATAGATGAAGGCGAATTGCATAACGAGGCCCCATCTAATACTTCCTCTACCCCGCCCGATGTGGGAGAGCAAGGAGGAGCCCCAACTCCAATTCCTCCGCCGGTTGCTTCGGGTCAACAAATGACCGAGGCCATTCAGCTATTGACACAATTGGTTGCCGCATAGGCACAACGACAAAATGTGAGTTCAAGTGACCGGGCAGCAAGTACCAAGGTCCATGATTTTATGAGCCTAAACCCTCCGGAGTTCTTCGGGTCAAAGCCGGAGGAAGACCCACAAGGTTTCATTGATGAAATGTTGAGGACATTGAAGATTGTCCATGCCTCCGAGACCGAATCCGTGGAGTTGGCATCATATAGACTCCGGGATGTGGCGGTGTTATGGTACAACAATTGGGTATCATCAAGAGGAGAGAACGTGCCTCCTCTGGTTTGGCAAGAGTTTGTAGATGCTTTTATTCGTCACTATTTGCCACCCGAAGTCCGCCGAGCTAGAGTGGACAGATTTTTAAATTTGAGGCAAGGGAATATAAGCGCCCGGGAATATAGCCTTCTATTTAATTATTTGGCTAGATATGCCCCGACTCTTGTGGCCGACATGAGGGATCGGGTACATAGATTTGTAAGTGGCCTAGGGCCACATTTATTCAGAGATTGCTTGACGGCTTCCTTGAAAGACGACAACAACAACAACAACAGAGAGGTGACCGTGATAGCGATAGAAGGCAAGGCAAGAGGGCCAAATCCATGGGAGCTAGCAGTGATCATAGAGGGGGATCAAGGCAGACATATTCTAGGTACTCAGGCCAGTCAGTGACGAGTGCACCTCCTCAATTCGCAGGTAGGAGATTTGATCGCTCTTTCCGTTCAGGACAGGGCCAGAGTTCGAGGGCTTCAGATTCCCAGTTCAGGGAAGATTATAGTCAGAGGAGACCCCCAGTGCCGCGATGCAACCAATGTGGAAGATTACATTTCGGACAGTGTCATCAGGGTTCGGATGCCTGTTATACTTGTGGTCAGGTGGGGCATATGATGAGGGATTTCTCGTCGATGAGTGGCAGAGTTGGAGTTCAGCCTACAGGTTCAGCAGCTGGCTCTTCATCAGTACGCCCGGTAGGGCAGACTCCCCAAATGACAGCAGGCCGAAGCAGAGGCCGAGGGGCAGCATCTACTTCAGGTGCCACTCAGCCCCGTGTATATGCTTTAGCCGGACGACAGGATCTCGAGACCTCTCCGGATGTAGTTACAGGTATATTGTCTATATTCTCCCGTGATGTGTATGCATTGATAGATCCGGGTTTTATATTCTCTTATATTACTTCATATGTCGCTGGTTGTATTGGGGTGAAACCCGAGTCAATTAGACCCTTTGAGGTACTCACTCCTGTTGGTGATCCCGTGATAGCAAGATAAGTGTACAAAAATTGTGTCGTTGTGATATGTGATCGTCAGACCAAAGCTGACTTGATTGAGCTAAAAATGGTAGATTTCGATGTAATCATGGGTTTGGATTGGTTGGCGTCGTGTTATGCAAATGTTGATTGTCGCACAAAAGTGGTTCGATTTCAATTTCCGGGAGAGCCCGTGCTTGAATGGAAAGGTAATGCAGCATCGCCAAAGGGTAGGTTTGTTTCCTATCTTAAGGCAAGGAAGATGATAGCCAAGGGTTACATTTATCACTTAGTTCGGGTTCATGACACAGAGGCAAAGCCGCCAACTTTCCAGTCAGTTCTGGTAGTAAATGAATTCCCAGATGTGTTCCCAGATGAACTTCCAGGACTTCCCCCATAAAGGGAATTTGAATTCGCCATTGATGTGTTGTCGGACACCAAGCCCATTTCTATTCCTCCTTACCGAATGGCCCCGACAGAATTAAAAGAGCTAAAGGCGCAGTTGAAAGACTTGCTTGAAAAGGGGTTTATTAGGCCCAGTTCATCACCGTGGGGAGCACCGGTCTTGTTTGTAAGAAAGAAAGATGGATCCCTACGAATGTGTATCGACTACAAGCAATTGAATAAAGTGACGATAAAGAACAAATATCCTCTTCCCAGAATTGATGACTTGTTTGATCAACTACAAGGTGCCAAGTGGTTTTCCAAAATAGATTTGAGGTCGGGTTACCATCAAGTAAGAGTTAGAGAAGCAGATATTCCTAAAACAGCCTTCAGAATGAGATATGGCCACTATGAATTTCAAGTGATGGCATTCGAGTTGACACTCAGAAGATTGAAGCAGTGAAGACTTGGCCGTTATTATCGAAGATTCATAGAGGGATATTCGTCTATTTCATCCCCATTGACGAAGCTAACCCAGAAGTCAGCCAAATTTCAATGGAATGACGCTTGTGAACGCAGCTTCCAAGAGTTGAAGGACAGATTGACCTCAGCTCTAGTTTTAACACTTCCAGAAGGGTTAGATGGTTATGTTGTGTATTGTGACGCTTCCGGTGTCGGATTGGGATGCGTATTGATGCAGCACGGTAAGGTTATTGCATATGCTTCGAGGCAATTGCGGATACATGAGAAGAATTATCCAACTCATGATCTTGAATTAGCTGCAGTCATTCATGCCTTAAAGATGTGGAGACATTATTTGTACGGTATGCACATTGATATCCATACAGATCACAAAAGTATTTAGTACATTTTCAAACAGAAGGAGTTGAATTTACGGCAGAGGCGGTGGTTAGAATTATTGAAGGATTATGATGTGAACATTTTGTACCACCCCGGGAAAGCAAATGTAGTAGCCGATGGTTCAAGAACTTCGCCAACTGGCTAGTCTTGGGGTACGTGTAATAGATTCGGGTGATGCAGGGATTAGTATCAACAATCCCACAATTTCATCCTTGGACATGGAAGTGAAAGAACGGCAATATGAAGATCCTCAATTGTATCGTTACAAAGACACGTCTCATGGAAAAGAAAAATCTCCATTTGAACTTTCCACGGACGAAATTCTTAGGTACCGGGGCAGATTATGTGTGCCGAATGTAGCAGAATTACGCAGATGAATTCTTGAAGAAGCACATTGTTCTCGGTATTCTATTCATCCAGGTACAACTAAAATGTATCATGATCTCAAGATGATGTATTGGTGGGATGGCATGAAGAGAGACATAGCTGAATTTGTAGCACAGTGTCCAAATTGCCAACAAGTAAAAGTTGAACATCAAAAGCCAGGAGGCTTATTGCAAGCAATAGAGATACCCACCTGGAAATGGGAAGTGATCAACATGGATTTCATCGTGCGATTACCTCGTTCCCATGGCAGGTATGACTCTATATGGGTGATGGTGGATAGATTGACAAAAGCAACCCATTTTCTTCCAGTTAGGACCACGTACTCAGCCGAAGACTATGCGAGGTTGTATCTCAAGGAAATTGTGCGAATCCATGGAATTCCATTATTTATTATCACAGATAGAGGGGCACATTTTACAGCTATGTTCTGGAAATCTTTTCAAGAAGGTTTGGGCACGCAAGTGAAGTTTAGCACGACATTTCATCCGCAAACTGATGGGCAGGCCGAGCGTACCATTCAAACCTTAGAAGATATGCTACGGGCGTGTGTGTTGGATTTCGGTGGTAGCTGGGGCGATCACTTACCCCTTGTTGAGTTCACATACAACAATAACTACCATTCTAGTATACAAATGGATCCATATAAAGCTTTATATGGAAGGAAATGCAGATCTCCAATCGGATGGTTCGAAATAGGAGAAACACAATTAGTGGGCCCTGAATTGATCCAACAAGCAATAGAAAAAGTCAAGGTGATCCAAGATCGGTTGTTGACAGATCAAAGTCGCCAAAAGTCCTATGCGGACAATCGTCGACGAGACTTGGGATTTCAAATTAATGATTGGGTATTTTTGAAAGTGTCACCAATGAAAGGGGTGATGAGATTTGGTAAGAAAGGGAAGCTAAGTCCCAGATACATTGGACCCTACAAAATCATCCGTAAGGTGGGTCAGGTAGCCTATGAATTGGATCTACCTTCGGAGCTTGAATCAGTCCACCCCAGTTTTCCACGTTTCGATGCTCCGCAAGTGTATAGGAGATCCCACGAAGATTGGTCTGATAGATGATCTGCAAGTAATAGAAAAGCTAACCTACGAAGAAGTGCCTATTGCTATCCTCGACAGGCAAGCGCGAAAAGTCCGAAACAAAGAGGTGGTTTCAGTTAAAGTCTTGTGGCGAAACAATAACCGGGAAGAAATGACGTGGGAAGCGGAAGAGAGTATGAAGTCGAAGTATCCACATTTATTTCGACCCCCAAGAGAGATTCAAGATGAAACACCAACGATATGAGGTACATATGCTTATTTTTCATGTTTTTGGTCGCGTGTGGCCATAGATATGTCGATGTTGTGATGTAGCCATAGACAGGTTGGTAGTTTCAAATTACAGGGGAAACTCTGGAGAAATTTTTCTAGAATCCCCGATGACTTAACATTCGAGGACGAATGTTCCAAAAAGGGGGGAAGAGTGTTACACCTCGGAAATCTCCCTGTGAACGTACAGTGAAAAGTTGCAGGTTTGCTGTTACACCTCGAAAATTTTTCCGTTAGTGTACAGTGAGTAGGCTAGCAAAGGACATAGCGTATGCGGCGTTTTGGAGACGAGTGATAACGTCCTGTAGATTGGTATCGAAGTGTTGAACAATTGTTAAGAAGGTTCCATAAGGAACGGAGATGAAACGAAGTGAAGAAAATGAGATTCAGTGAACTGGTGGGTCATACGGTCAACTATACGGACCGTAAAAGGGTTTTACGGTCGTATAATGAACTGCAGAAGTGTCACAGAAGAGACTGCTGAAGGGTGAGTTTTACGGTAGGTTATACGGACTGTATAATGGTTTGACAGTCTGCAAAATGAACCGTCAAGTTGACACAGAGAAGAGTGTCCACTGGATCAGTTTTACGGTCAATTATACGGACCGTATAAATTTATACGGACCGTATAATGGACCGTAAAATGGCATCGGGACTGATTTGCATTTTATAAAAATATGATCCAAGTTTCATTTTCTCATTTCCTCTTCTCACTCCACGACCCCCTCTCTCTCTAGAACATTCCATACTCTTCCAAAACAAGACTTCAAGTAGAAATTTAGGATCAATATCATCAATCCACAAAAACCTAGTGTAAGAACACATCAAAAGGATCATTTAAGGCAAGAAATTCTATAGAAGGTAGAACTAGGGTTTGGCCAAAGTGAAGCATTCCAACTCAAGACTTGTTCAACTTTTGTCTAAGGTATGTTTCATGAATTTATCATGTTATTTAAGGTATTAGGTGGCTAGGAAGCTTGAATGGTAGAAAGACATGGAAAATGGGTCTTGAATGGATGAATAGTGTCATCATTGGATGGTGGTGGAATTGAATCATGAATGTTGAAGGGTTAGGATTATGAATACGATATTAATGATGTTTATATCATTAAACAAGTATTAAAGGTGCGAGAACACAATAATGAGCTATACGGATAAATGTGGGAAAATTGGAGGGAAATGGTGAAATATGGTGAATAGATATAAATGATGGTTGTTGGTTGTAATATTGTGAATGTTGTGGTGAACATTGGGAATTGATATAGACGATGGGAAAAGTAGTTCAAATAAAGGAAGTGCTGCCCAATTTTCTCTAGAAATAGTGACGTATTCTCTTAAGTCGATTAACTAATGTTAGTCCAATTCTTTCGTGAAGGTAACGACGTGACCTTGAAGGAAGACAAGGGATCGATAACGTAGCTAAGCGACAAGGTATGTGAGGCTAGTCCTTTCCTTCTAACGGCATGAATCTTATAACTCGAATCCCTATCTTCTTCATGAGTTCCTATATTCCGAAAAGTTAAAAGCCTACTTCCATAAATTCTTATATGAGATAAGAGACACGATATGATGATGCTAGAATGATGATGATGTTATTCATTGCCTACACTCACCTTATGTGCTAGTTCTTTCAAGGTGAGGCAGAATGTCCATGATTGCTCCATAATGTAATCGGGGGATCACGACCCTACGTCACCCCGATAGAGTAAAGTCAATCTCGAGTCTTATGCAGGTACTATGATAAGATAAGTATGTTATAATGAGCACATTATTATGATTATTTTATGATAAGCATGGTATGAGCATTTCACACCGGGCCTAGTTGGCCGGGCAGTCACCGCTGAGGCGGGCAGCTATACGGATACACCATGACCTTCTGGCATGGGCAGACACCACTAGTGGGCGGCATGAGATGGTAACCCGGACGCGGGAGGCCTGGACACGGGCTAATGTTATTGATTATCACACCGTTCCGACATGGACGGGCAGCTTGCATATGATGCATACATGTTATGATGATAAGTATGAGTAAGACAACATGCATTATTTCATTTATGAATGTAAGTCGGGTCCAGATGTTTCACATTGATGTTCTCATTATACTATTAATGTCTTTCTTCATTATTTATGCCTCTCATACTCAGTACAATATTCGTACTGACGTCCATTTTCTTTGGACACTGTGTTCATGCCCACAGGTAGACAGGGAGGCGAGCTTGATCCAGATTCTTAGGAGCTGACAGCGGACTGAAAGCACTCCATTGTTCGGAGGTGCTTATGATTATTCCTTTGGTGTATATACATTTTGGGCATGACGGAGTCCTGTTCCGTCTATATGTACAATATGTCAGTAGAGGCTCGTAGATGCACAGTGTGGGTATTATGGTCTCACATTTTTCATGTATATGTGTACTTATTATTTTGATATACTAAAGATATATATATATATATATATATATAAAAGTATTTATGTTTCCCTATAAACTATGACTTTTCCGTGCTTGAGTTAAAAGAAATGAAAGGGGCATTACTCGAGTAAGGTGAGTAGTAGAGCGAGCGGTGCTCGGTGGTTAGCCCCGGGTACCCGTCGCGGCCCCCAGCTGGGTCGTGAAAAAAGTGATATCAGAGCAGTTCGTCCTAGGAAGTATCTACGAGCCGTGTCTAGTAGAGTCTTGTTTATGGTGTGTTGCGTGCCACGCTAATAAACAAGAGGCTGCAGGGCATTTAGGAAAATGACCATCCTTCTTCTCATGAGATCGTGCGATAGAGCCGTGCCTAAGATTACATCCTTCCTAAAAGTGTGTTATGGTTTCAGGAAAAATGCCGCCAAAAGGAAAAGCTACCGCCGCCCAGAAAGGCAAGGCTACGACAAAAAGTCGGGCAGAATAAGAGCTTCCGCTGAATGTAGAGGAAGGTGAATCGCAAAATGAGGCTGTGCCCGATGTAGAAGAGCAAGGAGGAGCCTCAGCTCCGATTCCTCCACCGGGTGCTTCGGGTCAACAAGTATCCGAGGTCGTACATTTATTGACATAATTAGTTGCCGCTCAGGCACAATGACAGAATGTGGGCCCAAGTGATCGTTCAGCTAGTATGAGAGCCCGTGATTTTATGACCTTAAATCCCCCGGAATTCTTTGGGTCGAAGCCGGATGAAGATCCGCAAAACTTCATTGATGAAATGTTGAGGACCTTAAAGATTATTCATGCCTCCGAGACCGAATCTGTAGAGTTGGCCTCTTATAGACTCCGCGATGTGGCGGTGTTATGGTACAAAAATTGGATGGCATCAAGAGGAGAGAATGCACTACCTCCCGTTTGGCAAGAATTTGTGGATGCCTTTATTCGTCATTACTTGACACCCGAGGTCCGCCGAGCTAGAGCGGACAGGTTCTTGAATTTAAAGCAAGGAAGCATGAGTGCCCGAGAGTATAGTATGCAGTTCAATTCATTGGCCGGGTATGCTCCAACTTTGGTGGCCGACATGGGAGACTGGGTCTATAGATTTGTGAGTGGTCTAGGGCCACATCTGTTCAGAGATTGTTTGACGGCCTCCTTGCAAGACGGGATGGATATTTCCCGGATACAGGCTCATGCTCAGAATCTTGATGAACGAAAACAGCAGCAGAGGAGTGATCGCGATAATGATCAGAGACAAGGTAAGAGGGCTAGATCTATAGGAACGAGCAGTGAGCATAGAGGGGGACCGAGACAGATGCATTCTAGGCACTCAGGTCAGTCAGCGACCAGTGCGCCTCCCAGATTCTCAGACAGGAGGTTTGACCGTTCTTTCCAGTCGGGACAGGGCCATAGTTCGAGGGCCCCAGATTCTCATTTTAGGGGAGATTCTAGTCAGAGGAGACCTCCAATACCGCGGTGCAGCCAGTACGACAAATTGCATTCCGGGTAGTGTCGTCAGGGTTAGGATGCTTGTTATGCCTGCGGGCAATTTGGTCATATGATGAGAGACTGTCCTTCAGCAAGAGATAGGGTTGGGACTCAGCCTACAGGTTCAGTAGCGGGTTCTTCTTCGGTATGCCCGACAACACAGATTCCCCAGACTTCAGCAGGTAGAGGTAGAGGCAGAGGGGGAGCATCTACTTTAGGTGCTGTCCTACCCCGCGTATATGCTCTAGCTGGGCGGCAGGATCTTGAGTCCTCCCGGATGTTGTCACAGGTACATTGGCTATATTTTCCCGTGATGTATATGCTCTGATTGATCCGGGCTCTACTTTCTCATATATTACTCCGTATATTGCTGATTGTATTGGGGTGAGACCCGAGCCAATTAAACCTTTTGAGGTGTTCACTCCGGTTGGTGATCCCGTGATAACGAGACAAGTATATAAAAATTGTGTAGTTGTTATATGTGATCGTCAGACAAAAGCTGATCTAATTGAACTCGAGATGATAAATTTTGATGTAATTATGGGTATGGATTGGTTGGCATCGTGCTATGCTAATGTTTGTTGCCGGAAAAAAGTAGTTCGATTCCAATTTCCGGGAGAGCCCGTACTTGAATTGAAGGGTAATACAGCTTCTCCAAAGGGTAGGTTTATTTCCTACCTTAAGGCAAGGAAGATGATAGCTAAGGGTTATATTTGTCACTTAGTTCGAGTTCATGATACCAAGGCAAAGCCACTAGCTTTTCAATCAGTTCCGGTAGTGAGCGAATTCCCAGATGTATTTCCAGATGAACTACCAGGTCTTCCTCCAGAAAGGGAAATTGATTTTGCCATCGATGTATTGCCGGGCACCAAGCCCATTTCTATTTCTCCTTATCGGATGGCCCCAGCAGAATTGAAAGGGCTAAAGGCACAGTTGAAAGACTTGCTTGAGAAGGGTTTCATTAGGCCCAGTTCATCACCGTGGGGAGCACCAGTCTTGTTCGTGAGAAATAAAAATGGGTCCCTACGAATGTGCATTGATTATAGGCAGTTGAACAAGGTGACGATAAAGAACAAATATCCTCTCCCAAGGATTGATGATTTATTTGATCAACTACAGGGTGCCAAGTGATTTTCTAAATTAGACTTGAGATCGGGCTATCATCAAGTGAGGGTTAAAGAAGAAGATATCCCCAAAACGGCTTTCAGGACGAGGTATGGGCACTATGAGTTCCGAGTAATGTCATTTGGATTGACGAATGCCCCGGCGGTGTTCATGAATTTAATGAATAATGTGTTCAGGCCATTCTTGGATCTCTTTGTGATAGTATTTATCGATGATATTCTGGTGTATTCTCGCACAGAATCGGAACATGCAGATCATTTAAGAATTGTTCTTGGCGTTCTTCGAGCTTGGGAATTATATGAAAAGTTTTCAAAGTGCGAGTTTTGGCTTAATTCTGTGGCATTCCTGGGTCATGTTATTTCGGATGACGACATTCGAGTTGACACTCAGAAAATAGAAGTCGTGAAGACTTGGCCAAGACCTACAACACCTACGGATGTACGTAGTTTTCTTGGTTTAGCAGGATATTATAGAAGATTTGTAGAGGGCTTCTCATCTATTTCAGCCCCATTGACAAAGCTAACCCAAAAGTCAGCCAAATTCCAATGGAATGATGCTTGTGAGCACAGCTTCCAAGAGTTAAAGGACAGGTTGACCTCAGCTCCGGTCTTAACTCTTCCAGAAGGATCGGACGGCTATGTTGTGTATTGTGACGCTTCCGGCGTCGGATTAGGATGTGTATTGATGCAGCATGGTAAAGTTATTGCATATGCTTTGAGACAGTTACGGAAGCATGAAAAGAATTATCCAACTCATGATCTCGAATTGGCTGCGGTTATTCATGCCTTGAAGATATGGAGACATTATTTGTATGGTGTACGTGTTGACATCTACACGGATCACAAAAGTCTTCAATACATTTTCAAACAGAAGGAGTTGAATCTGCGGCAGAGGCGATGGTTAGAGTTACTGAAGGATTACGATGTGAATATTTTATACCACCCCGGAAAGGCAAATGTGGTAGCCGATGCACTTAGTTGTCGGTCGATGGGTAGTTTGTGTGGAGTTCCTCTGGAAAAGCGAGAAATGGTTCGTGAGCTCCATCGACTATCAAGTCTCGGCCTACGTGCAATTGATTCGGGTGATGTAAGTATCGGCATCAATGACCCCACAGTTTCATCTTTGAATATGGAAGTGAAGGAACGACAATACGAAGATTCCCAGTTAAGCTGCTACCGAGATCTATCTTATGAAAAGGAAAAGTCTCCATTTGAAGTTTCCATAGATGGGATTCTTAGATATCGGGACAGGTTATGTGTACCGGATGTGGCAAATTTGCGCCGACGGATTTTAGAGGAAGCACATTATTCCCGGTATTCTATTCATCCAGTTGCAACCAAGATGTACCATGATCTTAAATTGATATATTGGTGGGATGGCATGAAGCGGGACATAGCAGAATTTGTGGCACAATGTCCGAATTGCCAGCAAGTAAAGGCCGAGCATCAAAAGCCAGGAGGTTTATTGCAAGCAATGGAAATTCCTACGTGGAAATGGGAAATCATTAACATGGATTTTGTTGTGGGATTACCCCGTTCACGAGGGAAGTATGATTCTATATGGGTGATTGTGGATAGATTGATAAAAGCAGCCCATTTTCTCCCAGTTAGGATTACCTACTCAGCCGAAGATTATGCGAGGTTATATCTCAAGGAAATTGTGCGACTTTATGGAATTCCTTTGGCCATTATCACAGACAGAGGGGCACAGTTTACAACCAAGTTTTGGAAGTCTTTTCAAGAAGGTCTAGGCACTTAAGTAAAGCTTAGTAAGACATTTCACCCGCAGACTGATGGACAAGCCGAGCGCACTATTCAGACCTTAGAGGATATGCTGCGAGCATGTGTGCTGGATTTCGGTGGAAGCTGGGATGATCACTTACCGCTAATTGAATTTGCGTACAACAATAGCTATCATTCCAGCCTTCAAATGGCTCCATACGAGGCCTTATACGGAAGGAAATGTAGATCTCCAGTTGGATGGTTTGAAACAGGAGAAGCACAATTGATAGGCCCCGAATTGATTCAGCAAGCGGTAGAAAAAGTTAAGGTGATTCGAGATCGATTGCTAACAGCCCAAAGCTGCCAAAAGTCTTATGCAGACAATCGCCGACGAGACTTGGAATTTCAAGTTGGCGATTGGGTGTTCCTGAAAGTATCACCGATGAAGGGAGTGATGAGATTTGGCAAGAAAGGAAAGTTGAGCCCAAGGTATATTATACCTTATAGGGTTGTCCGTAAAGTGGGTCACGTGGCATATGAACTGGACTTACCCTCAGAACTTGAAGCAGTTCACCCAGTCTTTCATGTTTCTGTGCTCCGCAAGTGTATCGGAGACCCAACAAGAATAGTTTCGGTTGATGATGAGCAAGTGACGGAGAAGCTAACATACGAAGAAGTGCCTATTGGTATTTTAGATAGACAAGTACGAAGCCTTCGGAATAAAGAGGTTGCTTCAGTCAAAATTCTATGGCGGAACAACAATCGGGAAGAAATGACTTGGGAAGCAGAGGAGAAGATGAAATCTATGTACCCCCATTTGTTCCAATCCCCGGAAGAGATTCAAGATGAAACGTCGACGAGATAAGGTATGTATGCTTTATTTTTTTTATATGTTTTTGGTCGTGTGTTGCCATAGATGTATTGATATTGTGATGTAGCCCTGTGAGGCAATGACATTTTGGGTTGCTATGACAGGTTAGTAGTGCCAGATTACAGGGGAAACTCTGGCGAAATTTTTATAGAATCTCGAGTGTTTAACATTCGAGGACGAATGTTCCAAAAGGGGGGAAGAATGTTACACCTCGAAAAATTTTCCGTTAGTGTACAGTGAGTAGGCTAGCAAAGGACATAGCGTATGCGGCGTTTTGGAGACGAGTGATAACGTCCTGTAAATTGGTATTGAAGTGTTGAACAATTGTTAAGAAGGTTCCATAAGGATCGGAGATGAAACGAAGTGAAGAAAATGAGATTCAGTGAACTGGTGGGTCATACGGTCAACTATACGGATCGTAAAAGGGTTTTACGGCCGTATAATGAACCGCAGAAGTGTCACAGAAGAGACTGTTGAAGGGTGAGGTTTACGGTAGGTTATACGGACCGTATAATGGTTTGACAGTCCGTAAAATGAACCGTCAAGTTGACACAGAGAAGAGTGGCCACTGGATCAGTTTTACGGTCAATTATACGGACCGTATAAATTTATATGGATTGTATAATAGACCGTAAAATGGCATCGGGACTAATTTGCATTTTATAAAAATATGATCCAAGTTTCATTTTCTCATTTCCTCTTCTCACTCCACGACCCTCTCTCTCTCTCTAGAACATTCCATACACTTCCAAAACAAGACTTCAAGTAGAAATTTAGGATCAATATCATCAATCCACAAAAACCTAGTGTAAGAACACATCAAAAGGATCATTTAAGGCAAGAAATTCCATAGAAGGTGGAACTAGGGTTTGTCCAAAGTGAAGCATTCCAACTCAAGACTTGTTCAACTATTATCTAAGGTATGTTTCATGACTTTATCATGTTATTTAAGGTATTAGGAGGCTAGGAAGCTTGAATGGTAGAAAGACATGGAAAATGGGTCTTGAATGGATGAATAGTGTCATCATTGGATGATGGTGGGATTGAATCATGAAAGTTGAAGTGTTAGGATTACGAATACGATATTAATGATGTTTATATCATGAAACAAGTATTAAAGGTGCGAGAACACAATAATGAGCTATACGGATAAATGTGGGAAAATTGGAGGGAAATGGTGAAATATGGTGAATAGATATAAATGATGGTTGTTGGTTGTGATATTGTGGATGTTGTGGTGAACATTGGGAATTGATATAGACGATGGATAAAGTAGTAAAAATAAAGGAAGTGCTGCCCAATTTTCTCTAGAAATAGTGACGTATTCTCTTAAGTCGATTAACTAATGTTAGTCCAATTCTCTCGTGAAGGTAACGACGTGACCTTGAAGGAAGAAAAGGGATCGATAACGTAGCTAAGCGACAAGGTATATGAGGCTAGTCCTTTCCTTCTAACGGCATGAATCTTATAACTCGAATCCCTATCTTCTTCATGAGTTCCTATATTCCGAAAAGTTAAAAGCCTACTTCCATAAATGCTTATATGAGATAAGAGACACGATATGATGATGCTTGAATGATGATGATGTTATTCATTGCCCACACTCACCTTATGTGCTAGTACTTTCAAGGTGAGGCAGAAGGTCCATGATTGCTCCATAATGTAATCGGGGGATCACGACCTTACGTCACCCCGATAGAGTAAAGTCAATCTCGAGTCTTATGCAGGTACTATGATAAGATAAGTATGTTATAATGAGCACATTATTATGATTATTTTATGATAAGCATGGCATGAGCATTTCACACCGGGCCTAGTTGGCCGGGCAGTCACTGCTGAGGCGGGCAGCTATACGGACACACCATGACCTTCTGGCACGGGCAGACACCACTAGTCGGCGGCATGAGATGGTACCCCGGACGCGGGAGGCCTGGACGCGGGATAATGTTATTGATTATCACACCGTTCCGATATGGACGGGAAGCTTGCATATGATGCATACATGTTATGATGATAAGTATGAGTAAGACAGCATGCATTATTTCATTTATGAATGTCAGTTGGGTCCAGATGTTTCACATTGATGTTCTCATTATACTATTAATGTCTTTATTCATTATTTATTCCTCTCATACTCAGTACAATATTCGTACTGACGTCCATTTTCTTTGGACGCTGTGTTCATGCCCACAGGTAGACAGGGAGGCGAGCTTGATCCAGATTCTTAGGAACTGACAGCGGACTGAAAGCACTCCATTGTTCGGAGGTGCTTATGATTATTCCTTTGGTGTATATACATTTTGGGCACGACGGAGTCCTGTTCCGTCTATATGTACAATATGTTAGTAGTGGCTCGTAGATGCGCAGTGTGGGTAGTATGGTCTGACATTTTTCATGTATATGTGTACTTATTATTTTGATATACTAAAGATATATATATATATATAAAAAATTATTTATGTTTCCCTATAAACTATGACTTTTCCGTGCTTGAGTTAAAAGAAATGAAAGGGGCATTACTCGAGTAAGGTGAGTAGTTGAGCGAGCGGTGCTCGGTGGTTAGCCCCGGGTACCCGTTGCGGCCCCCAGCTGGGTCGTGACATTTGCACTTTGGCCCAGTTGGTCGTAAAGTGGAATACGGCCCATAAAGTAGTTTACGGACCGTAAACTGCTATCGTCCTCCAACCTTCCAAGATTTTAACTTTCTGCCAAATGTCTAAATGGTTAAATACGACCCAGAATACGGACCGTAAATCAAAATATGGCCCGTAAACTGTGACCGTAAACTACCATGACTCTAGCAAACCCTTCTGGTTCTATTATGCTTAAATACGGTCGTGAAGGACGGACCGTAAACCAGAATACGGCCCGTAAAGTGGGTTTACGACCACTGTGCATCCCGACTACTGTTCATAAAAATCAGATTTTGTGATTAATATAAGGGACCCTTTTCATTCATTTTCATTTCATTTCTCATCTACACCACTCAAGAACTCTCTAGAAAATTCTCCATACATTTCAACCATAATAATAACAAGGAAATCAATGATCAACAACATTAAATCCATGAAACAAAGTGTGTGAAACTTAAGTGAAGTTCATCCAAACCAAGAAGTTCCAAGAAAGGTGAAGTAGGGTTTTGGTGCAAAAGGAAGGATTCCACCCTAGGCTTGTTCCGCCATCATCTAAGGTAAATTTCATGACTCCATCATATTGTTTAAGGTATTGGAAAGCTAAGATGCTTGAATGGTAGGAAAACATAGAAGATGGGTCTTAAAATGGATGAATAGTGTCACAATTGAATGGTAGTTGAATGAAATCATGAATGTTGATGTGCTATGATTATGAATATGTTGAAAAGGATGCTTAGACCATGAAATAAGTATTATATAGGAGGAAACGCGATAATGAGTTATAAGTATAAATGTGGAAAAATTAGAGAGAAATGGTGGATTGTGGTTAGTGCATGTAAATGATGATTGTTGATTTCAATATTGCGAGCGTTTGGGAGTTAATATAGAATATGGGAAAAGTAGTATAAACAAAGGAAGTACCACCCAATTTTCCTAGAAATAGTAGCGCGCGTTCTTATAGTCGATTAACTAAAGTAAATGCGAATTCTCTTTTGAAGGTAGAAACGCGATATCGAAGGAGAACAAGCGAACGATAGCTTAGTTAAACGTCAAAGGTATGTGAGGCTAGTCCCTTCTTTCTAATGGCATGAATCCTATAGCGTAACTTATTTCTTATCCATGAGCCTATGTCTATAATTAGCTACACAAGGTAATGAGTTAAAGTATAGAAAGCCTAATGATGTTATTTATCGCTTACACTCACCTTATATGCTAATTCCTTCAAGGTGAGGCAGAATGTCCATGATTGTTCCATAATGCAATCGGGGGATCCCGACCTTACGTCACTCTGATAGAGTATGGTTGATCTTGAGCCTTATGTATGTATTATGATAAGCTAAGCATATTGTGATGAGCATATGACGATATTACAATTACACCGCGCCTATTTGGCCGGGCAGTCACCGCCAAGGCGGGCAGCTATGTGATACACCATGGCCAGATGGCATGGGCAGACATCACTTGTGGGCGGCATGAGATGTTACCCCGGACGTGGGAGGCCTGGACGCAGGCTAATGTTATGATTATCACACTGATCCGATATGGACGGGCAGTTTATACATGATGCATATATGATATGATGATGAGCATGAGTAAGACAGCATGACTTATTTTCCTTATACTTGACAGTCAGATTCAGATGTCCTATACTAATATCTTTTTTTTACATCATTGTCTTATTTCGTTGTTTATGCCTATCTCATACTCAGTACAATATTCGTACTAACGTCCGTTTTCTTTGGACGCTGTGTTCATGCCCACAGGTAGACAGGCGGGAGAGCTCGACCCAGATCCGTAGTAGCTGTCAGCTGATTGGAAGCCCTCCACTGTCCCGGAGGTGCTCATGATTATTTTTTGTGTATATATAGCCATGTATGTGTATTTTTGGGCACGACGGGGTCTTGTCCCGTCCCTATGTTCAGTACTCCAGTAGAGGCTCGTGGGTACGCTGTGCGGGTTAGATAGTCTCACGAGGTCGCCACTGTATATATATATATATATATATGTATTATTTTGATAGCCTAAAGGCACATGTATATGAAAGTATTTTATGTTTTCATATGAAATATGACTTTCCTACGCTAAGAGTATAAAGATGATAAAAAGAGCATTAAATGAGTAAAACTAGCGACAGAACGAGCGGTGCTCGGCGGTTAGCCCCGGGTACCCGTCGCGGCCCCTAGTTGGGTCGTGACAAATATCTTAATCAACAACTTCATTAAGCTAGACATTATCAAATCCTCAACATTCCCTATCAATCCTTCGTAATCCTAGCTATCTCACCATACCGTATCCATCTTGATACAATGCCCTTACAACATCTTTAATACTATTCATAGCAAGATTATATTCATTACAAGTCAAAAACTACGATTTAAGTCAAGTCATGATTCAAGAATACCATTATTTTCACATTTGCACTCCATATTCTTCTCCTTTCCATAACCCAAGTCTTTCAGCCCCTCAATACTCTCAATAATATGAAATAAACATAAAACTCACCTTAATCCCCTGGGAATAAACCTTGAGTCACTCTACTCCATTAGAATGAAATCCTCCACTTGCATGCCAAAGAAATTCTTACTCTTCACAAACCCTAATAGGCTTCCTTGTATATGAATCTCCTAGTCTTTGCTTTTGATATTGGTTTCTTGGTATAGATTTGTTGTAGAATTAGAGGGAGGGTTTTGGAGAGTTCTAGAGAGATGGAGAATCTGTTTTTGGAGGAAATAATGGAATAAAACGTGGGATCTTATATTTATAACCAGGGCTGGAAAGTTCCAGATCCGCGGGTCGACGAGCAGGGTCGACGGTCCATCGACATGCCCCGTCGAACTGCCACCTGAAATGTCTGATTGCAGAACCTTGTCGACGGTGCCAGATGACGGCTCATCGACGTGTCGACGGTCCGTCCCTTGGGCCGTCGACGCTGACTGGTTTCAGCAGTTTTCTGAATTACTTCGTTTTGCTCCGATTCGATTCCTTTCACTTCTAATTCCCTCATAATGTCAAGAATGCATACTTATACTCCTGTACACATACAAAGTAAAATATCTCGTGAGAAAAACTCTGGTGCGGACTACCGAACCGAAGGTGTACACTACCAATAAGCCAAAATCTTCTTGCAATAAAACGGGAGGTGTAACAAGAACTAATCTTCTATGTTGAAATACTAGGTACAACAGTTTCAAGAAACTATATCCACGAACCAACTTGAAAGAGTATAATTTATAAGAAGGAATAGACTACAGGATATTCTAGGTAAATAACAGGTAAAAAGGGAAGACAAGTCACACAGTAGTCTCAAAAACTAGTTTAGACTTATTATACTTTGTTTTAACAGAAATTTGACCTCCAACCTCCCTACACTTCTACCTCTTCTAAATAAGTTAACAGAATAGGTATTGACAACACACACAATGTTCAAAATGATACTTAGATTGTCTCAGAAATCAGTAATACTGGCAGCAGGTGACATAGAACATCAAAAACAGTGTTTTGCTCTCAGGTTCTTATTTTAAAGACCACATATTTCACTAATAGTTTATAGAATTTCAAATAGGTTTCAAAGTCTAACAAACCAAGTCCAGAATCCAACTCAACCCTTTAAAAGACACTTAACAAGATCAAAGAGAAACAAAACAGTATCTCAACAAGGAAAAATCAATTCCATAAATCATTCAAGTTCTTCATCCCTAAGTTTTAACAGCCTTATAACCACACAAGGGATCAAATGTATAGGTTCTTAGAACATTCATGTAAACACCATGCAAGTTTTCCATTTGACAACCCAAAAAAAAAAAATTCAAGTTATCTAAATATCTTCCAATTAATCAATCTTGAAAAGTTCTTATAACACTAAAAGGACTCAATCCATACAGATTTTCAAAATTAATCAGCCCAAATTCAGACAAAACACATAAACAAAGTAACACATATTCATCTTTCAAATTTTCAAATTAAAACAGTTACAAAATGGAAGGAATACCACCAGAAACCAGTGAATCATCTTAAGGACCCTATCAGATTTTTAAAGTCCATCCTTTAGACATAACAAACCAAGTCAAACAAGCACTCTCAAACATACCCAACTCATAAGTGGTATGTCAAGGATATTAGTGAGCTAAATTAGCAAAACAAGATCAAAAACTCAAAAAATTCACATGACATAGTAACAAAGGATCAAAACAGACCCCTTTCTCAGCTAGGAGGAAAAAAAAAAGAGAAAGGATTTTTCCTTTCTTGAAGACACAAATCCCTTAAATAACATTATAATGGACTAATGAGACTTTCAATACTTTAAACAAACTCAAAAACACCTCAATATCCCAAGAAATGCAATGGAACAGTAACTAAGAACACAAAATCAGTTTCATTTCCTATATTAAACCTCAAATATCACATTATAGTACTAAGAATCACGTAACAATCTCATCATTCCAAACATATATTTGATAAGCAACTTTATAAGAAAGAAAGCAATAATATGATCTAATCAAACCTTAAAACACCTAATAAGCAGTTTCACAAGCAAAGGCAATATCATGATCCAAACTAGCTTTAAACACACTCAACAAGCAGTTTTATAAACAAAAAAGCAATAACATGATACAAACAAACTTTAAATACATATCATACCCCAAAAATAGAGTAAATAGGCTAAAATGAGGTATTACCTCTTTGTAGGGCAACAAAAATATCAAAATGGGGATTGAGTCTTCAAACTTCAAACACCAACAACCAAGCGCCCTTAAACAACCCTTAACTTTTATGTTTTTTCTAAAAATAGTAGTAATTTGTATAGTCTTGTAGTTTATTGATGACTATTGTGTATATTAAGTTCTATTATATTTGTATAGATATTTTGGGGGTAGTCTAAGCTAGTGTAGAAACTTAGTGAGAGTTTCAAACTTAGCCGTGAAAGGAAACAAAATTCGGGATCCCTTTTTAAGTCATGAACATTATCTATTTATAGGATAGTAGTGGGAAGCCTAAAGACCAAAATAGAATGTTCTAGGTGCTCTCCCAAATAGATTTTCCCCCCCAATTCCAAAAATATCCCAAATAGTTTCAAAATAAGATAGGACAAAGGAAATTTTCAAAAATTGTACCAATTCGTACTATTTGCAATCACAATTTCAGATAAAATCCCCTAATACAACTAAGAATCGAACTAATTATACCCAAAAAATTCCAATAAAATCAGAAAAATCTAGGGTAGTACGCCTTGTCACAAATAAAATAGATTCACCTCATCCTAACGGTATAATAGTACAAAAATCATACAAACCAAGAGAAAATCCCCAAAGCATGGTACTCAACTTGAACGGACTCATGGGAAATTATCCCTGGGTCCTTTATTTGTTGTATGTGTGGTGCACAAGATGGCCAAGAGCTTTGAGGCTCCTCCCATGGCAACCACACACATGAAGGAACCGAGCAACATCCCAATTCGAGTCAATTTCAAGATAAAAAAAATGAATTATATGAAAATAAACCTGGAACCCAAGAAAACTTGGTAGAGGACAGAAGCCCTCAAAAATCCGGCGTACAACAACCATGAAACACCGCCAATTTGACTGATAAGCAAACCCTAAAGGCGTCGCCATTTTTGCCCGAGAAGGGGAAAAGAAAAGGTCGGGTCGGGAAATGAGGCAAAGGGGGTGAAAGTATATTTTATTAAACTTTCACTCCCTTTTTAATAACCCCCCCCCCCCCCCTATTTTCCCAATTTAAATTAAATAAACTAAGCATTATGAATACACATATAACTACATAAAAATAATTATTTGGGCTAATTAAAATTTGAATCCCGTAAATTTAAAATATTGGCTTCAAAAAACGCCTAATATTGATATAGTTCCGGGGAATATTTAAAAATGTGAAAAATGCGGTCAAAATGAGCCGTAATTCATATGTCGTCTTAATTAACAATTTTCCCGAGCTAGACGGGGCAAGATACATGTTTTCTTTTTCAATTATATTTATGACAGTAAATAACTCGTAATTTTCTCGCAATTATCAATTTTCATAGAATAATAATTAAATGTCAATTTTTTGCAATTCTCTCAGGATTTTGAAATTTTAATTTTTTGAGGGTCCATCCTTGCTCCGTCTTTCACTCAGGAATTTTTAAAATTAAAATATGTGTCTTATGAGGTGAAAATTAGGTGTCAACATATGTAACATATATATGACTCACTAATTAATGTCTCACTCAAGTAAACCATAACCTACCTCGAGGCCGAGCAGGTGCCACGAACAAGCACGGTCTTCATCCCTTGCTTCCAAATCCGGAGACCACGACGGAGAAATCTAGGAGTAGCACGAATTTCAATATCGAGATTCAAAATAAATAATGCGTAGCAATCTAGATTCTATAGTTGACTATCTTGCCTTTGTATTTCCAATTCAAGAGCTCCATGTTTGTTATCATCGTGAGGAAAAACCTAACGGTGAGGAATTAACTTGTAGAAAAGATAGTGAAAGAAAGGGTTAGAAGGGTTACTTTACCCAAGACTCCATGTGTTCTGCCCAGGAGATCTCTCAAGTGACGGCTTAGAAGCAGGTTTGGTGGAAAAGTGAGATTTAATCCCGTAACAAGGTTTTTAACTGGGTCTGGTCCGCATTGACCGCTGCAGCAGTTTGCTTGTGCGTTATGGCGGACCCGCTGCGGCTGTTCCTCGGCTGCTGCAGCGAAGCAGTCCTACCTGAGCCCACACCATTTTAACTCCAACCAATTTACTCCCGATTAAAACTACATGTGAAACTTCCCTGTGAACTAATTTTATAACAAGAAACTTGGTTTTTCATACATGGGCTGCGGAAGGTCCAATAACGACTTGGTTGTTCATTACAGCTAACTAAACATGCATACCAATGTAAAAACACGCTACAAACTCATCTGTGCTCTCGTAATTCTTAACGGATGTCATCTTGACCCGGTCAACCCCAAAACCCCAAAACCCCAAAAATAAGTTTCTGACCAAGGGACCAAAAATGCTCCTGAGTGGCTCGGGAACTGAATCTATCACCCCACCAAGTAATAAATGACTCTCCGGACCTCATGGAATTGACAAAATTCCTTAGAATTTCATTTACCCAAAAGTCAACTATTGGTCAAAGATTTTTCTCTTTAAGCCTCTAATTTCCTCAATTTAGACCAAGACTCGCCCGACTACCTCGAGAACCTTTCCACCCATCCCCACAAGTCAAATACGCTCTGATAAAGCTAGGGGAAGGGTCAACAGGGGTAAAAGGGTCAAATGCCTAAACGACCAAATGGGTCATTACAGTTCTAGATCTACTAATTGTGTTCTTGAAATCACCTAAGTTTGAATGCACTAGTACAACCAATTATGTTTTTCTATTAGGGACAGACTTGAAAGGCTTTTGCCATGTTTTTCTTCTACACAAACTGGGAATGTAGAAAATTCATCAACATTCATCGCAAAAATTAAACTCATATTTATAAGTCTTTTAATAAAAGCAATATTAACATGACCCAGCCTACCCTACCACACGTCAATGGACTCAGTAATACAAACAGAATTGAGAGTACTTTTCATTATAATTTATCCCATAATGTTTAGAGTAATTCACATTTTCAGTTATCAAACACACTTCACAAGAGACATTAAAATTATCATAAAGGTTCACTAGCCTCAAAGATAATATTTATATGTAAATATCATTTATCTGCATGGTCAAAAAATAAACTAGTAACTTTTAACTGTAGATATGATCCTCCCAATTTAAATAATTCATCTCATTCCACGACATGAAATTAAATTCCACATTATCTCGCACATTACATATTTACGTTAAAAAATGATGAGATCGCAAATCATCATAAGCATATCATATATGTTAGTCCAACACTTAGTATGCATTTTAAGATCATCATGAAAATTGATCATCTACATTAACACTTATATCACTAGCATTTCATATGAAACACAGGACTAGATTCATAGATAAATAAGAGCGGAGTTTTAAGAAAATAGAACCCGATTTTTGCAACTTTCTTTTCTTGCACTTTGGAGTTTTCTTTGTCTTGCCGTTGAAATATGACAATTCTATTTCCAACAAAAAAGTATTGTTGTCTTGTTTCCATAGCTAGCCTCGCTTCCCATTGCCTCCATTTTTTATTTTTTTTTGTAATTAGCATGTCTTCAAAAATACAATTATTTAACAAAGATAACTTTCGTCACCAGAATATATATAAAATTATTTTACCTCTCCATATGCTACTGATAAATATTGTTATAAAATAAATCTCTTTCAAATTGTTGGAAATATTAATAATATTAATCAACAAAATGAACAAAAGGATAGAATCAACTTATCAGATTAACGCTGCATTGTGGCTAGCTACTTCCTTGAAAGCGATTTCTGCCTGACTCTGGTGCAAATCGTTAAGACTGGTCATTCCGCAAGGTTTCACAGCACTTTCAAACACTTACACTAGTGGCTGGAAGTTTGGAGTTTGCATACAATAATTGCCTAGAAAATAACTCAAGAAGAAGAAAGGAAGAAGATATTTTGGGTGTGTATGTAATTCACAAGAAGGTTGGTTTATATAGACCAAGAATCTGGAGGGGTCAAAAGAAGACTTAATGAGCCATTAATCGGTCATTATAGAGGACATAATCACCATTAATCTGACTATTCAAATTAGCCAATAAATCAGTCATTAAAAGGGAATTGAAAAGTCGATTACAAATATAAAATAATAACTCATTAGATCAAATAAACTCACAGTTAATGTCAAGAGAATAAATCAAGATATTTTCATAGTAAGCATTGCATTACTAATGCAGGAATTTTACCATAAGAAATCAACAACAAACAAATGTACTTCGGCAACTCTATACACTTTCTTGTCAACCAACAACTTCAAGCAAATCTTTGTCAGTTCCAGGACTTTGCTTAACAAGCTAATAATTCAAAAGGAAAATTCATCAGACTACTTCCAAGGATGTAACATAAGATGTCTTTTATTTATTTAATTTTTTTTTACCGTAGCATATGATGTCTAAGAGTGCATATGATCAAATCTCATTTGGAAATAAGAATATCAGACCAAAATAGCGGAAAAAAATACTAGTCATCAAAAGGACCAATGCATATGTTAATGAAAGGGTTAAAATCATCCCCCCCCCCCCCCCCCAACCCCCAACCCCACCTTTGCATTAAAATAACCTCCCCCTTCAATTTTGAACAATACACATTCTCCCCCTTTACCTAATTTATTTTTTAAAATGCCTATTTTATCCTTTACATCATTAACCTTTGTCTTTTTCTTTTTTTTACTTATGTAAAAAAAATCTTAGAGAAAAAATAAATATTACTTTTGAGATGAAAAAAAAAGGTGAGAAATATTAATTAAGTGTATAAGCTAATAAGTCTATGATGAAATAAATTAGCAGAATGAAATATTTTAATTTTATTAATAACAATAACATTATAATACCTATTTACACAAGTGGAAATAGTTAAGAGTGATAGCTTTATAAACATATTTAAATGCTATAAATATAAAAAAACAAAATGATAAAAAAGAGGTACATTTTATAATAAATTTTTAAAACATTATTTATTTATATTGTAAATAAAATTTTAAATTATAATTTATAGAATATTTCATTAATAACAGCCAAAACTAGTTTATCTATATGGAAATAAAGAATAAGAGATAAGTGACACTTCAATATAAGCGTACATACATACATACTTAACGCATGTAATGTTAAATAACAATCACAAAAAATAGCATTAAACATATTTTAACACATCCATAAAAGAACTTATGTAACGACCCGTTAGGTCATTTTGGTTGTTTTTCCTATTTTACCCCTATTGACCATTCCCCTAGTTTCCTTAGAGCATATTTGACTTTCAGGGATGGTGAAGCGATTATCGACACATTCGGATGAGATTTGGGTAAGAAAAAGGGATTTTTGGGAATCCTTAAGTGGTTGGTTGACCAAAGTGAACATCGGGGGCAAATAAGTCTTTTTGGAAGTTTCATCAATTCCATTAGGTCTGAATTGTCGATTATGACTTGGTTGAGTAGTTGGTTCAATTCCCGAGAGACTCAGGGGTATTTTGGACCTTTGGTTGGAAATCTAGTTTTATGGGATTTGGAGTTGCCAACAGTCAACACGGGTCAAGATGACTTCTTTTTGAAATTTCGAGTCACGAGTGAGTTTGTAGCGTATTTTATGATCGAAATGTATATTTGGTTTGTGTTTGGCGGTTCCGGATGATTTTCGGGTATTGGATCAGGATTTTGGTGAAACATGATTTTTCTGGTTTCAGCTATTGTTGGTGTTATTCTTCACAATTGGGATCCCACATGGCACAATCTTGATCTACTGCTCGTCTGGTCATCGCAGTCGTGAGGCACTTTCCCTCGATCGCGAAAGGTGATATTTTCGGTCACACAATCGTGGGATTACTGGGCAGAAACTTAAAAACCATATTTCGAATATTATCACATCAATCACATATTTTGAACTTGGGACCTTGTTTTGGAGAACCCTTGTAGGGGCTTATGAAGATTCTTCTCAAGAATATGTTTCTAATCCTTCTTTTACCATTATACCTTTGAGTATTAAGGAAATTCGTCACAGAATTCATGATCTAGTTTTGGAGAATTGGGGTTTATGAACCCTAGGTAGGAATTGGGGATTTCTTTAATTGAGTATAAAATTGAGGTTGGATTTGGTTTGTTTTTTGGGATGAATTCCCATTTTGTCCTTCGGGACTCGAAATCCTATTTTGAGTGGCTTTTAAGTCCGGAACTAAAATATAGCAATATGGGTATCATTGGATTCGTATAACTTCCTAGGGTAATAATTTTACTATGATGAACCTAATTATGCAATGAAATTACAGTTTCGGTCTTCGAGGTTTGGAGCAGGGTTTTGGGTTGGCTTTCTTGGCCCGATATTTTATATGGCAATATAGGTACCGATTGACTCGTATTCCTATGCAATACCATATTTGAAAAAATTGGGATAGTTCGGAGGCTCTACATAAGGGCAAGGTTGTGTTGTGACCGTCGGACTTCAATTTAGGCAAGTTGAGACTTTTTGTGCTTAATTAAAGCGTCGTGGTTGGTCTAATTGGATTAATAAGAGGGGATAATGGGTAAATAAAGGGGGTCCCGATACTTGTTAGGTAATGAGCACTTGTATCAGGAACCGGTGCCATGATATGGGTATTTGTGTAATTTCTATTATATAGTCCGATCTGAATGTCATGCTTTGGTCATTAGCTGATAGCATAGATACATTTATGTGTGTGATTGGGATATGAGGTCCCTTATTTAATGCATCTCTTCTTATGACCTATCATATTTGTGATTATGTATTCTCATCACTCCTAAGTACTCGTTTAAAACGTGGAAAGAGCTCAAGATTGAGTCTTTAATGCTTAGCTTGATTACTTATTGTTGTGCATGCCATATTCATGCTTTATATAGTATCTCATGTACAATTGAGGACCTTTGAGGTACCTCAAGATCCTGTATACTTAGAAGCTTTTACATAGGATCATAACCTGAGATTATTGTGCTTATTATGATTATTATTTTGGACTAATAGCGGTTAAGTGTAGAAGCAGTAGTCGTAGACAAACCTCGCACTCACTCTACACTTGATGCACCTTTTTTGTGTGCAGATTATGTGCCCGGTACAAGTGGATCTCGAGACTACACGGTAGCTTGTTGAGGAGGATATCTGGAGAGTTAGGGGTGAGCTAAATGATGATCCGTAGCCCCAAATTCTGCCTCTACCATTTACTTTCTGTCATTTTCTTATCTAGACAGTATTTTGGGTTGTATCCCAGATTTGTACTTCCTTCTAGTCAATTCTTGTACTAGTGACACTAGATTTTTGGGGTTGTAACACTTTTCTTATGTTTTATGACTATCAACTTTATTAAGACTTTAAAAATGACTTGTTTGATTTCTCTTCCGCATTAATTTCCTTATTATATTATTCTAATGGGTTGTGGATGTCTTACCGACTTGGTGGGAGTTGGTGCCTTCGTGGTTTAATGATTTGGGTCGTCACAAATTGGTATCAGAGCTTTAGGTTCATCGATCTCACAAGTACAAGAAAAATGTCTAGTAGAGTCTTGCGGATCGATACTATTAGCTCTGTACCTATCTTCGTCTAGGAATCCTTCATTCCTTATCATGTGTACTTGACTCTAATGGATTTTAAGAGTTTCTTTGTTTCACTCTCTCACAGATGGTAATGACACGATCGATTGCAGTTAGAGACCAGGAGCCCGCACCCGCACCCATACCCACTGCTATTGTTGCTTGTGGGAGAGGCTGGGGACGTTGTAAAGGGCGAGGCAGGGCTAGAGCCCCCATTGCTAAACCAACCAAAGGCTGAGCACTGGTTGCTGCTCAAGTCCATGCCTGAGACGTGACTTCAGATCGGGGGAGATTTCGAAGGAGGACACGGATCAGGCGGATAAGGTTAGAACCTCCCAGGAACCAGCTGGATTCATTGCTACTCTTGTTCTTCAGGACACTTTGATGTGCATCCTAAGCTTCTTTTAGGTTATGGCCTAGGCGAGCATACTACCGGCTACTACAGAGGGTTGTCAGACCAGAGTTGGAGCTCAGACTCCCAATTCGATAGATGCTGCAGGGTATAGGTCCCCAGGGGCACAACCAGCTGCTGCTGTGGATTCTCAGTCTCAGGGTTTGCCAATACTGGGTGTTGCTATCCGCCTAGTTATCCAGCCCACTATAATAGTTGAGGAGCAAAAGAGGAGGGATAAGTTTGAGAAGATGAAGCCACCACGGTATGATGGGTGTCCTGAGGATAAGCGTATGAGTTTCTAGTTAGTTGTGATGAGCAATTGCACAATTTGGGGTTGGTTGAGTTCAATGGAGTTGACTTTGTAGCTTTTAGATGGTTGGCCTCTCCAAGTAGTGGTGGAGGTTTTTTATTGAGACTGGGTGTCACGACCCAACTGGAGGGCCATGACGGGCACCTGGAGTTAACCTACCAAGCACCTCTTAACATGCTCTCATAATTGTATCAAGGTGAGCCACATGGTAATTCATAGTTACCACGAACCAAAAAAAATACACAAGTTCCATTGAACATAGGCACATATATATAAACATCATTAACTATGCCCATCTATACAAGCCGACAAGGCTACCAAAATAAAATACAAAATGTGAACCGATAAGGCTATGGAATATCTAGCTATATACATCTGTCTATGAGCCTCTACATGGAGTATGAAATACCATAAAGACGGGCTCTGACCCCGCCATGCCAAAGTATGTACACAAAAGAATAGTACCCACTAATTTGCAGCCCTGGATCAAATGGAGCACCTCTATGCAATCACTGATGAAGCAACCTAGGAGTCTGGTCTGTCCCCCTGTCTACCTACAGGAATGAACGCAGCGTCCACAAATAAATGGACGTCAGCACGAACAATATACTGAGTATGTAAGGCACGAATAGAAACATGATGAAAGCATGAAGATAACATAAGATAAAGAGAACAACTTATACCTCATAATACCTGTTAAGACGATGGTAAAACATACTTAGCCTTTCTCTAAAGGGAACATTTCATACATATACATATACGATACCATACCTGGCCATATAGGCGCGGTGTCGCTCATACCCACCCACAGAAAGGCTCGGTGTTATCCGTACCCAACCATAGTAAGGCTCGGTGTTATCCGCACCCAACTGCAGTGGTGCGCACAATAGATATCATACCCGGCCATAGAAGCTCGGTGTCAGAAAATAGCTATATATATATGACATACATGAGTATCTAAAGGAAGCATCACAACTCTATCGGGGTGACATAAAGTCGGTAAACCCCCAAATTCTGTTATGGAATCACCCACATCATCATCATTATTATCATAATCAATATAGGGAATATTTGTCAACAATATCATGAGAACATTGAGAATTATGAGCTTCTAGAGTTTTTAGGAAATAGGACATTATGGACATCTTAGATGAATTCTCAATAAGGAAATCATGCCTTTAGAAAGAAAGGTTTATCCTTAACATACCTATACGTATTCTTAACTACTTAATGTTCTCCTCCCAAACCCGCAAATCTACATTCAAGAGGATTCATACTAAGGTTAAGTCTTAAAAACACTGTTAAGTTCAAACAAGTGTAATTGGGGAGTGTCACAACCCGACTAGGGGCCGTGACGGGTACCCGGGGCTAGCCACCGAGCACTACTCATTCTACTACTCATCATACCCATTAAGTGTTCTTTTATCAAATTCATACTCAAATCATAGAAAAATCATTTTTCGTTTGGAAACATAATTACTTTTATATACATAAGCCCTTCGGCTATCAAAATAATAATACATACACGTTAGTAGCATCGTGATACCATACTACCCACACATGCGTATCTACGAGCCTCTACTAGAGTACTAGAAATATGGACGGGACAAGACCCCGTCGTGCCGAAAATACAAACATATATATATACACAAAAGAATCAACCAAATAGCAACTCCGGAATAATGGAGTGCTTCTGTCAATCTGCTGATAACTCTTACGAGTCTGGATCGCCTCCCTGTCTACCTGTGGGCATGAACACAGCATCCAAAGAAAACGGACGTCAGTATGAATATTGTACTGAGAATGTAAGGCATAAAAAATAATGATATATCAATGAAATACGGAGACATCGAATAAAGAGTGATCTGTAACCGTCTGTCACTTAAAACTGAAATAATGCATGCTAACTTACTTCATAGTCATCATCATATCATGTATGCATATATGTATAAGCTGCCCGACCATATTGGTACGGTGTGATAATCATTAGCCTACGTCCAGGCCTCCTGCGTCCGGGGTACCATCTCATGCCGCCCACTAGGGCTGTCTGCCCATGCCATCTAGACATGGTGTATACGCTGCCCGCTTTAGCGGTGTCTGCCCGGCCATGTAGGCGCGGTGTGATATCATCATGTACATCTCATAGACTTATCATATTCTCATCATACTATTATCATAATGCATGACTGGGAACTTAAGACATCTATACTCTATCGGGATGGCATAAGGTCGTGAACCCCCGATCCCGTTATGGAGCATTCATAAGCATTCTGCCTCATCTTGAAAGAATTAGCATATAAGGTGAGTGTATACGATGAACAACATCAATGGATCATAATAAGAATCATTAGCTTGTAGAAACATAACATCATGGCCTTAGACTCTTTAGACATAGACTCATCATCATTATCATACGCATAGCATATCTCTTATCTTATCTCTTATGACTCTCTTTACTAGGATTGACTCATAATTTTTAGATGTAGGAAAGTCATGAAGAAGGAGGAAATATCATATCATAAGCTTCATGCCTTAGAAAGAAGGGACTAGACTTACATACCTTTTTGGTTTAACTAATCTATCGCTTGCTTGTTCTCCTTCAATGTCCACGTTTTTACCTTCAAGAGAATTCACATTAACATTAACTAATCGATTACTTAAACGTGCTTACTAAAGCTAAAGAAAATTGGGCAGCATCTCCTTTGTTTATACTACTTTCTCCCTATCATATATCAACTCCCAAACGTCGATAATAACATTTATAATATCATCATCAATGACTTTAGCCAAATTCATCATTATACGATCCCCACAATTTCGTCTCAAGGTCATCTATAGTCATAATCATAATACAACGTTACATTATTTCTCATCTAGTGTTTCTCTCATGCTCCTAACATCGTTCATAACGTAATTACAATCACAACGTATCAAGAATCGTGATTCTTATTAATCTACTATTCACAATTTTCACTAATCTCATATTTTGTAATCCATTTTCCATCTTCTTCCATAATCCAAGTTTTTCAACTTTTCAATACCTTAAACAACATAAAATAATCATAAAACTCACCTTTGAATGCGTAGGAATGGGTTTTGGTTGACAATGCTTCACTTGAAGAAAACCCTAGCTTCAACTTCCCAGGGATTTCTTGACTCTAGCAACCCCAAGGAGCTTCCTTGCACTTGATTCACTTGAATTTATGGTATGAACCTTTGATTTCCCTTGTATTCTTGAAAATGAAGTGTATGGAATATTCTAGAAGCTTGGAGAGAAGTGAGGAAGCGAGGAGAATGAACATAATGAGGTGGGATCACATTTAAATACTTGGAAATACTCAGCCCGTCGGGACTTATACGGACCACTTATACGGTCCGTATAAATGTCCGTGGTTCACTACCATGGAAAACATTGTTGATGTTGGGTTATACGGACCGTATAAAATTCCACGGGCCGTATAATGTGGTCGTGTAACTCACAGTTTTTCCGACGTTGTCCTCGTCGTTTCGTTTGATTTCCAATCCTTATACAACCTTCTTAATACTTGTTTAATGCTTCATTAATGATCTAAACATCCCTATAACTCACCCTCAAGGCCTTACCAAACAATCCTTAAAACAATAGTTTACGAAACCTTTCCTAAACCCCACTACTACACCACTTATCCTTATAAATCCTTATTTCATCAATTCATATTATTTCAAAATCTTAACGTATGCATCCTAGGACTTACTAAATATCCATCTTACAGCCTTAAGAACTTCATGTCATCCTTATGTTCACTTTGGTCCATTCACTATACAACGACATGAAATTTCCAAGGTGTAACACTCTTCCCCCCCTTTTGGAACATTTGTCCTCAAATGTTAAGCACTCGGGAAGTCTACTAAAATTTCGCTAGGGTTTCCCCTGGAATATGGCACTACCGTCCTGTCACAACAGCCCACAATAATATTGCCTCATAGAGCCACAATACAATATCAATATATTTATGGCCATACATGACCAAAAGCATGAAAAGAAAGCATACATACCTTATAATGTTAATGTTTCATCTTAAATATCTTCTGGGGTTGGAATAAGTGCGGGTACTTGGATTTCATACTTTCTTCTGCTTCCCAAGTCATTTCTTCCCGGTTGTTATTTCACCATAAGACTTTAACTGAGGCCACTCCCTTATTTCGCAGTCTTCGTACTTGCCTGTCTAATATGGCAATGGGCACTTCTTCATATGCTAGATTTTTTGTCACCTGAACATCATCTATTGGAACAATCCTCATAGGATCTCCAACACACTTGCGGAGCATGGAGTCATGGAAAATTGGATGAACCGATTCCAGTTCTGGAGGTAAGTCCAATTCGTAAGCTACATGACCCACCTTGCAGATAATGTTATAGGGTCCAATGTATCGAGGACTTAATTTCCTTTTCTGCCAAATCTCATCACCCTTTTCATTGGTTACACTTTCAAGAATACCCAATCATCAACTTGAAATTCTAAGTCTCGCCAGCGGTTGTCTGCATAAGATTTTTGGCCCGGCGGTTGTCCACATAAGATTTTTGGTGACTTTGGGCTGTCAATAATCAGTCTCGGATCACCTTGACTTTTTCTACTGCTTGTTGAATCAACTCAGGGCCTATTAGCTGTACTTCTCCTATTTCAAACCACCCAATCGGGGATCTACACTTCCTTCCATATAGAGCTTCATACGGAGCCATTTGGATGCTGGAATGGTAGCTATTGTTATATGCGAACTCAATCAGAGGTAAGTGTTCATCCCAACTACCACCGAAATCTAGTACACATTCCCGTAGCATATCCTCCAAAGTCTAAATGGTACGTTCGACTTGTCCATCTGTCTGCGGATGCAATATGGTGCTAAGCTTCACTTGAGTACCTAGACCTTCTTGGAAGGATTTCCAAAACTTGGCTGTAAACTGCGCTCCTCTATCTGTGATAATGGATAGTGGAATACCATGGAGTCGCACAATCTCTTTGAGATACAACCTCGCATAATCTTCTGCCGAGTATGTAGTTTTGACTGGAAGAAAATGTGCTGCTTTCGTTAATCTTTCCACAATCACCCATATAGAATCATACTTGCCTCGAGAACGAGGTAACCCCACGATAAAATCCATGTTGATCACTTCCCACTTCCAAGTAGGGATCTCCATTGCCTGCAATAATCCTCCCGGCTTTTGATGTTGAATTTTCACTTACTGGCAATTTGGGCATTGAGCTACAATTTTTGCTATGTCTCTCTTCATGCCATCCCACCAATATATCAATTTGAGATCGTGATACATCTTTGTTGCACCTGGGTGTATAGAATACCGAGAATAATCGGCTTCTTCTAGAATTCGACAGCGCAATTCTGCGACATTCGACACACATAGTCTGCCTCGGTATCTAAGAATTCCATCCATAGAAATTTCAAATGGAGACTCCTCTTTTTCATGAAATGTGTCTCTGTAATGGCATAAATGAGGATCTTCATATTGACGCTCTTTCACTTCCATATTCAGGGACGAAACTGTGGGATCATTATTACCAATCCCTGCACTACCTGAATCAATTAGACGTACCCCAAGATTACCTAGCTGGTGAAGCTCATGAATCATCTCTTTCTTTCCCTGAGGAACTTCATATAGGCGGCCCATTGATCGGCGGCTAAGCACATCAGCTACTACATTTGCTTTTCCGGGGTGGTATAAAATGCTCACATCATAGTCTTTCAATAACTCTAGCCACCGCCACTGCCGCAGATTTAACTCCTTCTGTTTGAAAATGTATTGAAGACTCTTGTGATCTATATAAATATCGACATGCACACCATACAAGTAATGTCTCCACATTTTTAATGCATGAATGGCTGCGGCCAATTCGAAATCATGGGTTGGATAGTTCTTTTCATGTTTCCGCAGCTGTCTCGAAGCATAAGCAACGACTCTACCGTACTGCATTAACACACACCCTAACCCAACACCGGAAGCATCACAATATACAACATAGCCATTTGGCCCTTCTGAGAGCGTTAAGACTGGAGCTGAGGTTAATCTGTCCTTCAGCTCTTAGAAACTGCGTTCATAAGCGTCATTCCATTGAAATTTAACCGACTTCTGGGTTAGCTTCGTCAATGGGGCTGAAATAGAGGAAAATCCCTCTATGAATCTTCTATAGTACCCTGCCAATCCCAGAAAACTACGGACTTCTGTAGGCGTCGTAGGCCTTGGCCAAGTCTTCACAGCTTCAATTTTTTGAGTGTCGACTCGAATGCCATCATCTGAAATAACATGACCCAGAAATGTCATTGAATTCAACCAAAACTCGCACTTTGAAAATTTTGCATAGAATTCTCGGGTTCGAAGAATTCCAAGAACAATACGTAAATGATCTGCATGCTCTGATTCTGTGTGAGAGTACACCAGAATATCGTTAATGAATACTATTACAAATAAATCCAAGAGAGGCCTGAATACATTATTCATCAAATTTATGAACACTACCGGAGCATTAGTTAACCCAAACGACATCACCCGGAACTCATAATGGCCATATCTCGTTCTAAAAGTTGTTTTAGGAATATCTGCCTCTCTAACTCTCACTTAATGATAACCCGACCTCAACTCTATTTTAGAAAACCACTTGCCACCCTATAGTTGATCAAAAAAATCATCAATCCTTGGGAGAGGATATTTGTTCTGTATTGTCACCTTGTTCAACTGCCTATAATCGATGCACATTCGTAGGGAACCATCTTTCTGTCTCACGAACAAGACTGGTGCTACCCACGGTGATGAGCTGGGTCTGATAAACCCCTTCTCAAGAAAATCTTTCAACTGTGCCTTTAGCTCTTTCAATTCTGCCGGAGCCATTCAATAAGGAGGAATAGAAATAGGCTTAGTGTCCGGCAACACATCGATAGCGAAATCAATCTCTCTTTCTAGAGGGAGACCTGGAAGCTCATCTGGAAGTACATCCAGAAATTCATTCACTACCGGAACGGACTGGAAAGTTGGCGACTTTGCTTCGGTGTCATGAACTCGGACTAAGTGATAAATATAACCCTTAGCTATCATCTTTCTTGCTTTAAGGTAGGACATAAACCTACCTTTTGGAGATGCTGTGTTACCCTTCCATTTAAGCACGGGCTCTCCCAGAAATTGAAATCGAACTACTTTCATTCGGCAATCAACGTTAGCATAACATGAAGCCAACCAATCCATATCCATAATCACATCGAAATCTAACATTTCCAGCTCAATTAAATCAGCTTGGGTCTGGCGATTGCATATCACAACTACACTGGTTTATACACTTGTCTAGCTATCACGGGATCACCAACCGGAGTTAATACCTCAAAAGGTTTAATTGGAAAAGGTTTCACCCCTATACAACTAGCAACATACGGAGTAATATAAGACAAGGTAGAACCCGGATCTATCAATGCATACACATCATGGGAAAATACTGATAATGTACCTGTAACCACGTCTGGGGAGGACTCAAGATCATGTCGTCCGGCTAAAGCATACATACGGGGCTGAGTGGCACCTAAAGTAGATGCTCCCCCTCTGCCTCTACCTCGACCTGCTGGAATCTGGGGAGTCTGCCCTACCGGGCGCACTGAAGAAGATCAAGCTGCTGATCCGGTGGGCTGAGCCCCAACTCTACCACTCATCGACGGGAAATCTCGCATCATATGCCCAACCTGGCCACAGGCATAGCAAGCATCTGAACCTTGGCGACACTGTCCGGAATGCAATCTACCGCATTGGCTGCATCGCGATACTGGGGGTCTCCTCTGGCTATAATCTCCCCAAAACTGCGAATCTGAGGCCCTCGAACTCTGACCCTCTCCTGAAGGAAAGGAGCGATCAAATCTCCTACCCGTAAATCGTGGAGGTGCACTAGTCACCGACTGGCCTGAGTGCCTAGAATGTGTCTGCCTTGATCCCCCTCTATAATCATTTCCTGCCCCTATAGATGTATCCCTCTTGCTTTGTTTTCTATCGATATCACGATCACCCCTTTGTGGAGGTTGGTGTCCTTCTAGATTCTGGGCATGGGCTTGTATTCGAGAAATATCCATCCCATCTTGTAACGAAGCCGTCAAACAATCCTTGCATAAATGTGGCCCCAAGCCACTCACAAACCTATGTACCCTATCTCCCATATCAGCCACCATAGTCGGGGCATATCTAACCAATGAATTAAATTGAAGGCTATATTCCCGGGCACTCATATTTCCTTGTTTTAGATTTAAAAACCTATCCGCTCTAGCTCGGCAGACCTCGGGTGGCAAAGAGTGGCAGATGAAGCATCTACAAATTCTTGCCACATGGGAGGAGGGGCATCCTCTTTTCTTGACGATAGCCGATTATTGTACCATAATACCACCAGATCTCGGACTATATAAGATGCCAACTCCACAGATTCAGTTTCAGAGGCATGAATAATCCTCAATGTTCTCAGCATCTCATCAATAAAATCTTGCGGGTATTCATCCAGCTTTGACCCGAAGAACTCCGGAGGATTCAAACTCATAAAATCACGGGCTCTGGTACTAGCTGCCCGATCACTTGATCTGACATTTTGTCGCTGTGCCTGGGCAGCAACTAACTGTGTCAATAGATGAATAGCCTCGGTCACTTGTTGACCTGAAGTGACGGGTGGAGGAACTGGATCTGAAGCTCCTCCTCGTTCTTCTACATTAGGCGGGGTGGAGGAAGTATTAGATGGGGCCTCATTATAGACTCGCCCTCTTCTACATTCATTGGCGGCACTCTTCTATCCGTCTTTTCGTCGTAGTCTTGCCCTTCTGGGCGGCTGTAGCTTTTCCTTTTGGCGGCACTTCTGAAATCATAGCACACTATTAAGGAGGAGAAAATCTTATAATACAACTCTATCGCACGATCTCTTAAGATGAAAGATGGTCATTTTTCCTAAATGCCTTGTAGCCTCTTGTTTATTAGCGTGGCGCGCAACACACCATAAACAAGACTCTACTAGATACGGCTCGTAGACACTTCCTAGGACTGAACTGCTTTGATACCACTTTTTTCACGACCCGACTAGGGGCTGTGACGGGTACCCAGGGATAACCACCGAGCACCACTCATTCTACTACTCATCATACCCAATAAGTGTTCTTTTACCAAATTCATACTAGAATCATAGAAAAATCATTTTTCGTTTGGAAACATAATTACTTTTATATACATAAGCCCTTCGGCTATCAAAATAATAATTCATACACGTTAGTAGCATCGTGAGACCATACTACCCACACATGCATATCTACGAGCCTCTTCTAGAGTACTAGACACATGGATGGGATAAGACCTCGTCGTGCCGAAAATACACACACACACATATATATATATACACAAAAGAATCAACCAAATAGAACCTCCGGAATAATGGAGTGCTCCTGTCAATCTGCTGATAACTCCTACGAGTCTTAATCGCCTCCCTGTCTACCTGTGGGCATGAACACAGCGTCCAAATAAAACGGACGTCAGTACGAATATTGTACTGAGTATGTAAGGCTCAAACAATAATGATATATCAATGAAATACGGAGATATCGAATAAAGAGTGATCTGTAACCGTCTGTCACTTAAAACTGAAATAATGCATGCCAACTTACTTCATAATCATCATCATATCATGTATGCATATATGTATAAGCTGCCCGACCATATAAGTACGGTGTAATAATCATTAGCCTGCGTCTAGGCCTCCCGCGTCCGGGGTACCATCTCATGCCGCCCACTAGTGGTGTCTGCCCATGCCATCTAGACATAGTGTATACCCTGCCCAATTTAGGGTGTCTGCCCGGCCATGTAGGCGCGGTGTGATATCATCATGTACATCTCATAGACTTATCATATTCTCATCATACTATTATCATAATGCATGACTGGGAACTTAAGACATCTATACTCTATCGGGATGGCATAAGGTCGTGAACCCCCGATCCCGTTATGGAGCATTCATAAGCATTCTGCCTCATCTTGAAAGAATTAGCATATAAGGTGAGTCTATACGATGAACAACATCAATGGATCATAATAAGAATCATTAGCTTGTAGAAACATAACATCATGGCCTTAGACTCTTTAGACTTAGACTCATCATCATTATCATACGCATAGCATATCTCTTGTGACTCTCTTTACTAGGATTGACTCATAATTTTTAGATGTAGGAAAGTCATGAAGAAGGAGGAAATATCATATCATAAGCTTCATGCCTTAGAAAGAAGGGTCTAGACTTACATACCTTTTTGGTTTAACTAATCTATCGCTTGCTTGTTCTCCTTCAATGCCCACGTTTTTACCTTCAAGAGAATTCTCATTAACATTAGCTAATCGATTACTTAAACGTGCTTACTAAAGCTAAAGAAAATTGGGCTGCATCTCCTTTGTTTGTACTAATTTCTCCCTATCATAAATCAACTCCCAAACGTCGATAATAACATTCATAATATCATCATCAATGACTTTAGCCAAATTCATCATTATACAATCCCCACAATTTCCTCTCAAGGTCATCCATAGTCATAATCATAATACAACGTTACATTCTTTCTCATCTAGTGTTTCTTTCATGCTCCGAACATCGTTCATAACGTAATTACAATCACAACGTATCAAGAATCATGATTCTTATTAATCTACTATTCACAATTTTCACTAATCTCATATTTTGTAACCCATTTTCCGTCTTCTTCCATAATCCAAGTGTTTCAACTTTTAAATACCTTAAACAACATAAAATAATCATAAAACTCGCCTTTGAATGCGTAGGAATGGGTGTTGGTTGACAATGCTTCACTTGAAGAAAACCCTAGCTTCAACTTCCCAGGGATTTCTTGACTCTAGCAACCCCAAGGAGCTTCCTTGCACTTGATTCACTTGAATTTACGGTATGAACCTTTGATTTCCCTTGTATTCTTGAAAATGAAGTGTATGGAATAATCTAGAAGCTTGGAGAGAAATGAGGAAGCGAGGAGAATGAACACAATGAGGTGGGATCACATTTAAATACTTGGAAATACTCAGCCCGTCGGGACTTATACAGACCACTTATACGGTTCGTATAAGTGTCCGTGGTTCACTACCATGGAAAACATTATTGGTGTTGGGTTATATGGACCATTATACGGTCCGTATAAAATTCCACGGGCCGTTTAATATGGTCGTGTAACTCACTGTTTTTTCGACGTTGTCCTCGTCGTTTCGTTTGATCTCCAATCCTTATACAACCTTCTTAATACTTGTTTAATGCTTCATTAATGATCTAAACATCCCTATAACTCGCCCTCGAGGCCTTACCAAACAATCCTTAACACAATAGTTTACGAAACCTTTCCTAAACCCCACTTATACTCCAATTATCCTTATCAATCCTTATTTCATCAATTCATATTATTTCAAAATCTTAACGTATGCATCCTAGGACTTACTAAATATCTGTCTTATAGCCTTAAGAACTTCCTGTCATCCTTAAGCTCACTTTGGTCCATTCACTACACAACGACATGAAATTTCCAAGGTGTAACAAGGAGCTAATGGAATTTGGGCAGCACTTTCCCTATTTTATCGACTTCCACCAAATTACAAAACAACTCCCAAACAACAATAATAACATCCATAATATCATAATCAATAATTTATATTCAATTAAATCTCAAATTTATCCAAAATCCTGTTTCAAGTCCATTTCATAGTCATCAACTTCACTTAAACACTTTGTGACTTCTCCATTTTAATTCTTTTCCTTTTCAATAGTTACTAAACCTTTACATCAACTCAATCATGAAAATAATAGGAAGAACATACCTTATAATAGAAGAACTTCACCTCACTCAACCCCCTTCAAGACCAAGTTCATCACAACTTTGGAGAGAAACAAGAACTATCATCTTCCATGGATATATCTTAATGTTTTGATGTTTGATCTTCTCTCTTGATGGTATGGAAGGTTTTAGAGTATTGTGGAACCTTCAAGACTCTCTATAAATGTGGGGAAATAAGTGTGGGAGGTTGATATGAAAATGGGATCTTTTGGGATTTAAAAAGGTATTAAACTCGCCCCCCCCCACCACACCCCCCGCATCAATTTGCGGTGGAGATGCGGCTCAGCATACTGGATATGCGGCCACATCTCCCCTCCTCTCCTTGGGGAGGAGGTTGTTCAGTGAGGCCAACAAATTGGGTGAGTTTGCTGCCAATATGCGGCTCAGCATACTGAGTTTTTTTCGATTCGTTTGACCTCCAATCCTTATGGAACCTTCTTGGCACTTGTATAAAAATCCATTAACCATCTAAGGAGCCCTATAGTTCCCCCTCAAGGTAATACTAAGCAATGTACAATTCAAATGATCTGAAATATTCCCAAAACAAGACTCAACTTCCAATCTTTCAACAAACTTACTTCCGCCGCTTCTTAGACTCTGAAACCTCAAGGTACATACTTAGAATTGTTAGGTAACCTCCTTGGCCTTATAAGGACTTCATTTCCACTTTGATATTATGTTAGCTTACACATAATGCAAACGACATAAAATTTCTAAGGTGCAACATTCCTCCTCCCTTAAAAACATTCGTCCTCGAATGTTAATCTCTTAGAGATTCTATGAAAATTTCACCAGAATTTTCCCTGTAATTATACCAGTACCATCCTGTCACAACAACAAAAAAATATACAATGTCTCACAAGGCTACAGCAACAACAACAATAATGGCCACACACGACCAAGAAATCATCAAAAGATAGCATCACGTACCTGAAGACAATGGTGGCTCTGCCTGAACCCCCTTTGGAAGTGGAAACAGATGTGGATATCTGGACTTTAAATCTTTCTCAGCTTCCCAAGTCATTTATTCTATATTATTGTTTCTCCATAAAACTTTAACTGAAGCTACATCTTTAGTTCTGAGTCTCCGAACTTGTTTATCTAGAATAGAAATGGGAACTTCTTCATAGGATAATTGCTCGGTGACCTGGACATCATCCATAGGTACAATTCTGAAATGATATCCAATGCACTTGCGAAAAATTGATACATGGAAAAGTGGGTGGACTGACTCCAAGTCTGAAGGTAGATCTAATTCATAAGCCACCTATCCTACCTTGCGTACAATCTTGAAAGGCCTAATATATTGAGGGCTAAGCTTCCCCTTTTTATGAAATATCATGAAGCCCTTCATCGGTGACACCTTCATGAATACCCAGTCATTAACTTGGAACTTCAAGTCTCGTCAGCGATTATCTGCATAAGATTTCTGATGACTCTGAGCTGTCAATAATCGATCCTGAATAAGCTTGACTTTTTCCATGGCTTGCTGGATCAAGTTTGGACCTATTAACTTAGTTTCTCTCACTTCGAACCACCCAACTGGTGATTTACACTTGCGCCCATATAAAGCCTCATACAGGTCCATTTGGACGCTGGAATGGCAACTATTGTTATAAGCTAACTCTATAAGCGGCAAGTGATCATCCCAACTACCTCCAAAATCTAACACACATGCCCGTGGCATGTCTTCGAGAGTCTGAATGGTACGCTCATCTTATCCATCATTTTATGGATGAAACACTGTACTAAGACTCACCTGAGTCCCAAACCTTCTTGGATGGACCTCCAGAAATTAGTTGTAAACTGAGTTCCCCTATCAGAAATAACGGATACTGGAACCCCATGGAGTCGTACTATCTCTTTGATATAAAGTTTTGCATAATCTTTAGCTGAGTATGTAGTTCTGACTGGTCGAAAATAAGCTGAATTCGTAAGTCTATCCACAATTACCTATATAGAATCATACTTGCACCGAGAACGAGGCAAGCCTATAATGAAATCCATATTAATCACTTCCCATTTCCAAGCTAGAATTTCCATAGCTTGCGACAATCCACCGGGCTTTTGATGCTCAATCTTTATCTGCTTGCAGTTAGGACATTGAGCTATGAACTCTGCTATGTCTTTCTTCATTCCGTCCCACCAATAGATGCATTTAAGATCATGATACATTTTAGTCGCTCCCGGATGAACGGAATAACAGGAACAATGGGCTTCTTCTAAAATCTGGTGACGTAATCCCGCAACATCAGGAACACTCCATCTGCCTCGACATATGAGAAATCCATCTGTAGAAATCTCAAAAGATGACTTTTTCTTCTGAGGAAGTGTATTTCTGTAATGAACTAATATGGGATCCTCATATTGGCGTTCTTTCACCTCAACTACTAGTGACGAAACAACTGAATTCTGAATGGTAACTCCTATATTGCCCGAGTCCATTAACCGAACTCCTAGGCTAGCTAATTGCTGAAGCTCACGAACTAACTCTATCTTCTCTGGCTGAACATCACATAAGCTACCCATAGATCTATGGCTAAGAGCATCAGCTACAACGTTCGCTTTCCCTGGATGATATAGAATGCTAACATCATAATCTTTCAACAGCTCCAACCACCGTCTTTGCCGTAAATTCAACTCTTTCTGCTTGAAAATACATTGAAGGCTCTTGCGATCAATATAAATATCATCATGAACACTATACAAATAATTCCTCCACATCTTTAATGCATGAATCACAACAGCTAACTCTAGATCATGGGTCAGGTATTTTTTCTCATGTTTCCGCAACAGCCTTGAAGCATAAGCAATCACTTTACCATACTGCATCACCACACAACCTAACCCAACACCTGAGGCATCAAAATAAATAACGTAGCCCTCCGATCCTTCTAGAAGTGTCAGAACCGAGGACGAAGTCAATCTATCCTTCAGCTCCTGAAAATTGTGCTCACAAGCATCCGTCCATTGAAATTTAGCTGATTTCTGAGTCAACTTCATCAATGGTACAGAAATAGAAGAAAAAACTTCTACAAATCTTCTATAATAACCCACTAAGCCCCGAAAACTATGAACCTCCGTAGGTATCGGCCAATTCTTTACAGCTTCAATCGTCTTGGTATTCACCTGAATACCATCAGCTGAAATAATATGCCCCAGGAAAGTGACAGAATTCAACCAAAACTCATATTTTATAAATTTTGCATATAGATCTCGAGCTTGAAGAACTCGAAGGACAGCACATAAATGATCCGCATGCTCTGCCACAGATCGAGAGTATACCAGGATATCGTTGATAAATACAATCACAAACAAATCTAGGAAAGGCATGAACCCATTGTTCATCAAATCAGAACACCGTCGGTGCATTAGTCAATCCGAATGACATTACTCAAAATTCAAGGTGTCATAGGTTACCTTTCTATCTTCCTCCCCCGTGACGTTCCCAAAGCGATCGCTATCCTTTTCTTGCTTTCACATGACTCATCCTCTTAGTCGAGCATAGCTAACGCTACCATTACGCTACGCCGCGCCTGCACTTGTAGTTAGCGACCATGTCGAGTCCTGAAGGCCGTTTTCGGAATATCTTGCTCCCTAACTCTCACCTAGTGGTACCCGGATCTCAAATCTACTTTTGAGAACCATTTGGCACCTTACAACTGATCAAATAAATCATCAATTCTTGGGAGCGAATATTTATTCTTGATCGTCACCTTATTCAACTGTCTGTAATGAATACACATTCATAAGTAGCCATCTTTCTTTCTTACAAATATCACAGGTGCTCCCCACATCGGCGAACCAGGCCTAATAAAGCCTTTCTCGAGTAAATCCTTCATTGCTCCTTCAACTCTTTCAACTCTGTAGGAGACATTCTATGAGGAGGAATAGATATGAGATTAGTATCTGGTAATACATCAATATCAAAATCAATTTCTCGCTCTGGTGGGAGGTCTGGAAGCTCATCCGAAAACTCATTCACTACTGGGACAGATTAAAGAATTGGTGACTTTGCTTCTATATCCTGAACCCGGACTAAATGATAGATATTACCTTTAGCAATCATCTTCCTTGCTTAGAGATAGGAAATAGACCTACCGCTCGGGGATGTTGTATTATCCTTCCACTCTAAAACTGGTTCTCCTAGAAATTGGAAACGAACCATTTTTGTTCTATAATCTACATTGGCATAACAAGAAGCCAACTAATCCAAACCTATAATAACATCAAAATCTACCATATTTAACTCAATCAAATCTGCCATGGTGCAATGGTCGTAGACTATAACTACACAATTTCTATATACCCGACTAGCTATCACTGGGTCACTAACGGGTGTAGACACTTCGAAAGGTTTAATTGGCTCAGGTTTCACCCCAAATCGACCAGCAACATAGGGAGTAACATATGACAATGTAGAGCTTGGATCAATCAATGCATATACATCATGAGAAGATACTGATAGTATACCTGTGACAACATCGGGGAAACACTCGAGATCCCGTCGCCCAGCCAGTGCATAAATACAGTGTTGAGGACCACTCGAACTGGGCGCTCCTCCTCTACTTCTACCATGACCAGTTGGTGTTTGTAAGCTTTTCCCCAGAGGGAGTACAAATAATGAAGAAACAACTGCTGATCCTATGGTCTAGACCATACCTCTACCACCTCTCGATGGACAATCACACATAATATGGCCTGGCTGACCGCAGGCACAACAAACATCTGAACCCAACTGGAACTGTCCCTAAAGTAACTTACCACACTGCGTACATCATGATAATGGTTCTCTTAACTGGCTTGAATCACCCCTATACTAAGAACCCGGAACTCTGAAACTCTGGCCTGGTCCGGAGTGAATAGGTCTATCAAATCTCTAGCCTGCAAATGGTGGAGGTGCACTAGTCGCTGAATGGCCTGAGTGCCTAGAATACTGCTGCCTCTGACCCCCTCTAAACTCACTAACAGGACCTGAGGATCTGTCCCTCTTACTATAACCCCTATCATACTCATGCTCGCTCTTCCGCTGTCGCTACCGCTCTTCCAAATTCTGGGCATGGGCCTGGATGCGAGAAACATTCATACCTTCCTGAAGTGAAGCCGTCAAACACTCATCCATCAAATGTGGCCCTAAAACATTTACAAACCGGTGTACACAATTTCCCATATCAGCTACCATGGTTGGAGCATACCTGGCCAAGGAATTAAAATGAAGGCTATACTATAGGGCACTCATATTCCCTTGCCTAAGATTCAAGAACCTATCAGCTCTAGCTCGTCGAACTTCTAGTGACAAATAGTGTCGGAAGAAAGCATTTACAAATTCTTGCCATACCGGTGGAGGTGCGTTGACTCCTCTAGAAGACATCCAAACAGTATACCAATGTACCGCAACATCCTGTAATCTATAGGAGGCCAACTCTACCGACTCAACATTCAAAGCATGTATTACCCGCAATGTTCTCAACATTCCATCTATGAAGCTCTGTGGGTCCTCATCCAGTTTTGACCCAAATAATCATGGAGGGTTCAAACTAATGAAATCAGGGGCTCTGGCACTGACAACCCTTCACCACGACCCGTACCTTGCCGCTGGGCCTGAGCGGTGACTAACTGGATCAGCAAATGGATGGCCTCTCTTATCTCCTGGCCTGAATTATCTGGTGGAGGAACTAGGGGTGTTGGAGCTGGAGCTGAGGCTCCTTCGTGCTCTTCTGAAACGGGTGGAGTATGTGAGGACCAAGATGGAACCTCGTTCTGGGACTCGCCCTCATCTACTTCTGTAGGCGATACCCGTTCATTCCTCCTACCTGCCATTGTCTTGCCCTTTTAGGCTGTCGTAGCTTTTCTCTTTACAAGCATTGCTGAAAATATAACCCACTATTAGAAAAAGGAAAATTCTTATATCATGGCTCTATCGCACGATCTATGATGAGGAAGAAAAGTCAATCATTCCTAAATGCCTGCAGCCTCCTGTTTATAAGTGTGGCGCGCTTCACACAAACAAGACTTTACTGGACATGGCTCGTAGACACATCCTAGGACAAACTGCTCTAATACCATTTTTTTCACGACCCAATCGGAGGGCCATGATGGGCACTCGGAGTTAACCTACTGAGCACCTATTAACATACTTTCATAATCGTATCTAGGTGAGCCACATGGCTAGTTCATAGTCACCACGAACCAAAACAAAAGACACAAGTTCTATTGAACATAGGCACATCTATATAAACATCATTAACTATGCCCATGTATACAAGCCAACAAGGCTACCAAAATGATATACAAAATGTGAACCGATAAGGCTACCGAATATCTAGCTATATACATCAGTCTACGAGCCTCTACATAGAGTATGCAATACCATAAAGACGGGCTAGGACCCCGCCATGCCCAAGTATGTACACAAAAGAATAGTAACGACTAATCTGCAGCCCAGATCAAATGGAGCACCTTTATGCAATCATTGATGAAGCAGCCTAGGAGTCTGGTCAGTCTCCCTGTCTACCTGCAGGCATGAACGCAGCGTCCACACACAAAAGGATGTCAGTACGAACAATGTACTGAGTATGTAAGGCATCATAGCAACATGATGAAAGCATGAAGATCACATAAGATAAAGACAACAACTTATACCTCATAATAGCTCTTAAGATGATGGTCATGCATACTGAACCTTTCTCTAAAAGGAACATTTCATACTTATACATATACGATACCATACCTAGCTATATAGGCTCGGTGTCGCTCATACTCGGCCATAGCAAGGCTCGGTGTTATCCGTACCCAACCATAGTAAGGCTCGGTGTTATCCGCACCCAACTACAGTGGTGCGCACAATAGATATCATACCCGACCATATAAGTTCGGTGTCAGAAAATAGCTCTATACATATATGACATACATGAGTATCTAAAGGAAGCATCACAACTCTATCGGAGTGACATAAAGTCGGTAAACCCCCGAATTCTGTTGTGGGATCACGCTCATCATCATCATTATTATCATCATCAATATAGAGAATATTTGTCAACAATATCATGAGAACATTGAGAATTATGAGCTTTTAGCGTTTCTAGGAAGCAGGACATTATGGACATCTTAGATGGATTCTCAATAAGGAAATCATGCCTTTAGAAAGAAAGGTTTATCCTTAACATACCTAGACGTATTCTTAACTACTTAATGTTCTCCTCCCAAGCCCGTAAATCTACATTCAAGAGGATTCATACTAAGGTTAAGTCTTAAAACACCCTTAAGTTCAAACTAGTGTAATTGGGGAGCTAACGGAATTTGGGCAGGACTTACCCTATTTGATCGACTTCTACCAAATTATAAAACAACTCCCAAACAAAAATTGTCACAACCCAACCCCGTAGGCCGCGACTAGTGTCCGTGCTGGACACCCATACGTACCCAATAACCCAAATCAGCATATTAGTAGAATTTATCAATATAAAAGTCAGTTGGCGTTACTAGTTATCATAGATGAACAGATATAACACGTGGAAGCCGATAAGGCTATCACAGATCATATCAACCCAAAACATATACAGAACCCACACAATTATGTCTACAGACCTCTACAGAACATAACAGAATCATAAGATGGGACAGGGCCCCGTCGTACCCCTGAATAGCGTACATATATAAAATAGCAGAAGACTGTACCAAAATATAGGCTCCGGATAAAGGAGCGCTCCAAAATAGCAGAATAAAGTCCTAAGCGGCAGATCATCAAACCTGTCGTCTGTACCTGCGCGGCATGAAAACGCAGCCCCCGAAGAAAGGGGGTCAGTACGAAATATGTACTGAATATGTAAAGCCTGAATCACAGAAACAGAGTCATAACCGGAAACAGAACGAACAGAAAAGGGATGCAAAATCCAGAATATCATATGCATATTTTCAAATCATAAAAAGTGTGTACAAAAACATATGCCATATCGTATCCGACCCCCGCCAAGGGACTCGGCAGACAAAACGTGGTCACCCTCCCGACATTGGTGCCACAACAAATAAGGATCAGAATAGGGGATAACCCCGTAGCATATCATATCATATCAGATGGCCATATCATATCATATCATATCAGAATAGTGTACATGGCACAACATACTCCACAACCCATGTACATGTATACCTGCCCCCTCACATCGAGGCATGGCGAACAATGCAGTGGAAGTCGCTTGAGAACATATCCTGGCCCGGGCTCAGTGGGGGAAACATTGAGGCATCCACGAACGGAGTAGTGAGAAACTAAATGCAATAAAATACCATTTATTTCCAGAGACTCAATGAAGCATATCGAATAACAAATCGAAATGGTAAAACTGGACAGAACTATAGTAAGCATAATTCGGATGTCATAATGGATTACGGATGCATAATCTTTCTGAAATCATTTCCAAGTTTCAAAACAATTTATAAAACTCAACAGAATATTTAAAATAATTTTTAATTAATAGTTAGAGGAGTAGTTAAAACATTTCCTTTAAAGCCGCTCGTAGACACGTCATAAACACAAAAGGGTAAAATCGGAAATAGTTTGAGAGAGTTACAAACTTTCGAAGTACGGAACCTTCTGAAAATATTCCATAAGTCATACTTAGAAATTCAAGTATCATTCATATTAGAAGACTTTCGAATATCATTATGGATCACATATTCATATTAGGAAACTTGCGGATAACATTATGGATCAAATCAAATGGGGACTTTAAGACCATATATACGTACCAAAATATTTATCAAAGACTTACGTCATATCAATTTTCTTTCGAACACATTCGGAAATATACCAACGAAGACTTTCGAACATCATATATACATATCAAACCGCATGAAATACTTACGGAAATCAAAGACATCGGCCATCCTAGTGGCGCTAAGAATAGAATTTTCTTTAGAAGCATACGTATACATTATTTGTTCATTCCATAATGGTCATGCCAAAAGAAGGGAAGGTAAGCTCTACATACCTTACTTCGTTCAAGAGCTCAGTTCAGCCAAGAACTTCCACATTTAATATGATAAACCTTATATGCCTAGAAATGATCTTCTTCCACCTTACTTTTCTTCGAAGAAAGTCCGAATTCAATAACACGACAAAATAAAACCAACCTCCGTGCTTGAATTTACACAAAAAAAACTAAGCTGATCCACTGGAACAACATTGCTATTTCTCATTCCTCTTATGAAACCAATATATGTAATTAACGTAAAACGTGGGATCCCAAATATTTGTTGCACTTCATTGCTGCTTCCCAAAGGAGAAAGAGAAAAGTAATTCCTGGATCATTCTTGTTTATTACAGAAGAAGGTAGGTAAGATATATAAATATATATATATCGATATCTTATAAAAAAGATAAGATGGACATGAATTAAATAATATAGGTTTGGTGGTGGATACATATTCATTGTTCTGATAACAATACATATTTCAAGGAAAGTTAGGCACGTTGCACTTAATAAAATATGCTAAAAAAAGTTACTTCATGAACAAAGGACACCTAAGCTCCTCTAATATCTCCACACTAAATAATATGATCATGGTTAATTAATTTCCCACTTCGCTAATGTTTTCAAGCTAATTGCAATTAATTAGTAAACTGAGTACTAATAAAATCGAGATTAAAAATCCTTATCTCATATCTCAAAATTAATCTTGTCCTTAAACTTATTTACGAATAATCAAATGTATAAAAATACGGGATGTTATGGAGTCCGATGGAAACTTATCGGAAAAAAATTATTGCTGGCCAAATTTCTTAATTATAAAGAATGAATAAGTAGTGATGATGTCTAATACATGTCCAAAATCCATGTGGTAACGTGGATGATATGCCACCCCTCCAATTATTTTAATATAAAAGTAAGATCATAAGATGTAATCTCATACACTAATATTTTAATATTTCTTTGAAATACATAAGCTTCCAAAACTTTTGTTATTGAAATATCATATCAACTTAAGACATACAGGTATTTCACAAAAACTAATACATCTAGAAATTATGTTTGCCAAATTATAATCTTTTCTCAACCTAATATCAAGAGTACAAATTTTTGTACTATCAATTCTCATAATGAAAAAAAAATAACTTTCCATAAGAGAAAATAATTTATATTCTCATAACAAATAAAATCTCATTTATAAATGTCCTCACACAACACATATAATCTATAACGTATTCGAGAAGTAGTAACAGTAATAGCTATAGAAAATCATACTTTTCAAATATTTATTAAAATGAGTTTACTTAAAAAAAAAATACCAAAGGCAAATGAGCTTAAAACTTTAACTGATCTTTTGCCCTTTTCACGTGCCACTTGTTGGCCAAACTTTTATAGTATTCACGCCTAGGCTGCTACAATAGCACTTTGTGCATGCCACAATTGAAGATACTACACACTCCATAATAATATAGTGTAATAGTATTACACATAAGGCCCACTTCATGTTGACTATACATATAATTCTCAAAACGTGTCCTAGGTCTAAGTAAAAATAATAATTTGTGTCTATATGTAATAGGATGCCACATAGACCTTCACTTGTCCACTTTGTTTCCCAACATGATTAAACGTTAATATCTTGTCCCCAATTTACTTAAATATCAACCACTTTTAACATAATTCATATACTCATTATCATAATTATGTGATAGAATTTTAGTCCATAGCCTCTTTGTACATGCACCGAGTATTATTCTCAATCACCGTCGTTACACTGGTTAAGTCCTAATTTATTTCAACACTCCACTTCTTGTATATACTGAATTCTTAATTTTCCTGCTTCAATATGACTAAATTCTCCAGGTTTGGGTAAATTTGCTCATGTTGGACGGTTAAATTTCCTGATCCAAAATTCAGGAGACCGTATTTTATTCAAATAAATTTTCAAACCTCGACGAAACTTATTTTCTTCGATTTGTTTAACCTCAAATCCTTACGGTACATGTGTACCGTCACTTTAACCACCTATAAGCTTGGGGGGTAACCTCGTGTCCGTTACTAATATCATTTAACTCGCACGCTTTCCGACGTACGAAAATATAGGATATAACAAAAATAATAACATCCATAATATCATAATCAAAAATTAATATTCAATTAAATCTCAAATTTATCCAAAATCCCGTTTCAAGTCCATCTTATAGTCATCAACTTCACTTCAACACTTTACTCCTTCTCCACTTTAATTCTTTTCCTTTTCAAGAGTTACTAAACCTTTACATCAACTCAATCATGAAAATAATAGTTAACATACCTTATAATAGAAGAACTTCACCTCACTCAACCCCCTTCAAGACAAAGTTCATAACAACTTTGGGGAGCAACAAGAACCATCATCTTCCATGGATTTACCTTAAGGTTTTGATGTTTGATCTTTTCTCTTGATGGTACGGAAGGTTTTGGAGTATTGTGAAACCTTCAAGAACTCTCTAGAAATGTGGGTAAATAAGTGTGGGAGGTTGATATGAACATGGGATCTTTTTGGATTTAAAAAGGTATGAAACTCGCCTCCCCCCTCCCCTCCCCCCGCATCAATTTGCGGTGGAGATGCGGCTCATCATATTAGATATGCGGCCGCATCTCCCCTCTTCTCCTTGGGGAGGAGGTTGTTCAGTGAGGCCAGAAAATTGGGTGAGTTTTCTGCCAAGATGCGGCTCAGCATACTGAGTATGCGTATTGCTCATTTTTCCCCGATTTCGCGAAAATGCGTTCTTTTCGATTCGTTTGACCTTCAATCCTTATGGAACCTTCTTGGAACTTGTATAAAAATTCATTAACCATATAAAGATCCCTACATATACCCCTTAAGGTAATTCTAAGCAATGTATAACTCAAATGATCCGAAATCTTCCCAAAACATGACTCGACTTCTAATCATTCAACAAACTTACTTCCGCCGCTTCTTATGACTCTGAAACCTCAAGGTACATATTTAGAATTGTTAGGTACCCTTCTTGGCCTTGTAAGGGCTTCATGTCCACATTTATCTTACGTTAGCTTACTCATAATGCAAACGATACAAAATTTCCAAGCTGTAACACTAGGCCAGCTGGGTCACCTCCACTTACTTGGGCTGAGTTTTCTCACGTGTTTCTAGAGAAGTGGGTTTCCCGTAACTTGAAAGATGAGAGGCGTGAGCTGTTTGATAGGTTGGAGCAGCATGGGACGTCTGTGACCGAGTATTAGATGATGTTCCTCTCCATGTCTCACCATGCTTTGACTATTTCACCTGATGAACTGAAAGGGTTAGGAAGTTTGTTAGGAGGCTGTCTTATCCCCTTTGACTCATAGCAACACATGTGGTAGCTTTAGGAGGTACTTTTCAGGTAGTGGTGGATTCCGCTAGGAGTGTCGAGTCTATTAGGCATCAGGAGCTCGGGGATAGATCGGGAAATAAGCCCAGCAATTTTGATAGTTATGGAGGTACCACATTTGGAGGTAGGGTTTTCCATGGTAGAGGTTATCGTCCTCAGTTTAGTAAATCAGTATAGGAACCATTTAGACCTCGACAGGTGGTTATTTCGATCGTGGTGCTCATGGTTCGGGGCACATTTCTTAAGGTTCTTATTCTCAACTTGGAGGTTGAGGTGCTCATTCCAGCTATTCTAGCTCTTCTCAGCAGCTTATGGCATGCCGGGGATGTTAGGAATGTGGTGATTTAGTGCATTTCACCAGGGAGTGCCCCAAACTTAGACAGGGTGGCCCATACTCAGTGTTACACCTCGAAACTTTTTGCGTCGTTTGCGTCGTGAATAAACTAACGTAAGCTTGGAGAGGTCATGGAGCCCTTATAAGGTTAAGGAATACTCTTAACAAGTGCTAAGCAAGTGTCTAAAGGTTCTGGGATTAAGCAAATCGAAGAAAATAAGTTTGTCAAAAATTTGAAAACAATTTGGCAAAATTGTGGGTCAACTTTAGAGAAGTATATCTCCCAGTATATCAGGAGTTTTGAGGTAGAACAAAGCCCTAAATTGAAGTTCATTGAGTCTAGTTTCCAACGCAACAAACCGCTCGTCAATATGACATCAGAGTAGAGAGTTATGGACATTACACGTTAGGCCGGCGGATCAAAGGTGCGCGCAACTACAGTGCGTGAACGTGCATCTACAGTGCGCGAAAATTCTAGGCCAATGGAACCGACCTTGGCAAGTATAAAAGGACCCTTTTGGTAATTTGTTTTGGTCATTTTTGTTACACCTCCCATTTTGTGGCAAGGAGATTTTTGGCTTATTGGTGGTGTGTACCTTCGGTTCGATAATCCACACCAGAGCTTTGGACACGAGATATTTTACTTTGTATGTGTACAGGAGTATAAATATGCATTCTTGACATTACGAGGGAATTAGAAGTGAAACGAATCGAATTGGAGCAAAACAGAGCAGTTCAGAAAAACTGTTGAAACCAATCAGCATCGACGACCCAAGGGATGACCCTCGACACATCGACGAGCCGTCGTCTGGCACCGTCGACGATCTTCTGCTATCAGACATCTCAGGCGACAGTTCGACGGGGCATGTCGAAACGTCAACGACCATTGACCCTGCTCGTCGACCCGCGGATCTGGAACTTTCCAGCCCTGGTTATAAATATAAGATCCCATGGTTTATTCAATTATTTCTCCCAAAAATAGATCCTATATCTCTCTAGAACCCTCTAAAACCCTCCTTCTATTTTTCTACAACAAATCTATACCAAGAAACCAAGATCAAAAGCAAAGACCAAAAGGTTCGTGTACTAGGAAGCCTATTAGGGTTTGTGAAGAGTAAGGATTTCTTTGGCATGCAAGTGGAGGATTTCATTATAATGGAGTAGAGTGACTCAAGGCTTATTCCCAAGTGATTAAGGTGAGTTTTATGTTTATTTCATATTATTGAGAGTATTGAGGGGTTAAAAGACTTGGATTATGGAAAGGAGTAGAATATGGAGTGCAAATATGAAAATAGTGATATTCTTGAATCATAGTTCTTGATATGTAATGAGTATAATCTTGCTATAAATAGTATTAAAGATGTTTTAGAGGCATTGTATGAGGACGGATATGGTATGGTGCTATAGTTAGTGTTGTAAAGGAGTTTGATAGAGAATGTTGAGCATTTAATAATGTCTAGCATGATGAAGTTGTTGATTAAGATATTGTGGGTGTTGTTATTGATATTGGGAGTTGTTTATTATATGGGGGAAAGTCATCGAATAAAGGAGATGTTACCCAATTTTCGTCAGCTTTAGCTTAAGCTTAAGTATGTTTTTGATTATCTAATTTTAGTACGAACTCTCTTGAATGTAGAAACGTGAATATTAGAGGGAAGCGTTCAAGTGATAAAGTTAGCGAAACATAAAGGTATGTAAGGCCAGTCCCTTCTTTTCTAAGGCATGATTCCTATGACATGTCTTCCTTTATTATTCTATGACCTTACATTCCGAAAAATATGAGTCAATGTTTATAAAGAGCTTCCTATGAGATAAAGATAAGAGATATGTCATGATCATGATAACGATAATGATAAGTCTGAGCCTAGAGATCCAAAAGCTTATGATATGACATTTGCACGAGGGGGAGCACATCAGCCCTGTATCTATGCTTTAGCCGGACTTCAGGATCTTGAGTCCTCCCCAGATATGGTTACAGGTACATTGACTATATTCTCTCATGATATTTATGCGTTAATTGATACGGGTTCCACATTGTCTTATATCACTCCGTATATTGCTGATCGTATTGGGGTGAAACCCGAGCCAATAAAACCTTTTGAGGTATCTACTCCTGTTGGTGACTCGGTAATAGCTAGACAAGTGTATAAACACTGTGTGATTGTGGTATGTGATCATCTGACTAAAGTTAATTTAGTTGAGCTGGAAATGTTAGATTTTGATGTGATTATGGGTATGGATTGGTTGGCCTCTTGTTATGCCAATGTCAATGGCAGAATGAAAGTAGTTCGGTCCCAATTCCCGGGAGAGCCCGTGCTCGAATGGAAACGTAATACAACGTCTCCCAGAGGTAGGTTTATTTCCTACCTCAAGGCAAGGAAGATGATAGCAAAAGGCTACATTTATCACCTACTCCGAGTTCATGACACCGAAGCAAAGCCACCGACTTTTCAATCCGTCCCGGTAGTGAAGGAATTTTCGGATGTATTTCTAGATGAACTTCCAGGCCTTCCTCCGGAAAGAGAGATTGATTTTTCTATCGATGTGTTACCGGATACTAAACCAATCTCTATTCCTCCTTACCGAATGGCTCCTTCAGAGTTGAAAGAACTGAAGGCGCAATTGAAAGATTTGCTTGAGAAGGGATTCATTAGACCCAGTTCATCACCATGGGGAGCACCTTTCCTATTTATGAGAAAGAAAGATGGTTCTCTACGGATGTGCATCGATTATAGGCAGCTGAACAAGGTAACGATAAAGAATAAATATCCGCTTCCAAGGATCGATAATTTGTTTGATCAATTACAGGGTGCCAAATGGTTTTCCAAAATTGATCTAAGATTGGGTTATCATCAAGTGAGAGTTAGAGAAGAAGATATTCCTAAAACAACTTTCAGAACGAGATATGGCCACTACGAATTTCGGGTGATGTCATTTGGGTTGACTAATGCTCCGGAAGTACTTATGAATTTGATGAATAATGTATTCGGGCCTCTCTTAGATTTGTTTGTGATTGTGTTCATTGATGATATTCTAGTATACTCACGGATAGAAGCAGAGCATGCAGACCATTTACGTATTGTCCTTAAAATTCTTCGGACTCGAGAATTGTATGCAAAATTTTCAAAATGCAAGTTTTGGCTGAATTCTATAGCTTTTCTGGGCCATATCATTTCAGCTGATGGCATTCGAGTTGATAATCAGAAAATAGAGGCTGTGAAGACTTGGCCAAGGCCTATAACCCTAACAGAAGTCCGTAGCTTTCTGGGATTAGTAGGTTACTACAGAAGGTTTGTGGAAGGGTTTTCCTTTATTTCAGCACCATTGACGAAGCTAACTCAGAAATTAGCGAAATGTCAATGGACTGATGCTTGTGAACGTAGTTTTCAGGAATTGAAAGATAGATTAACTTCAGCCCCAGTCCTGACATGCCCAGAAGGTCCAGAAGGCTATGTTGTGTATTGGGATGCCTCCGGTCTTGGGTTAGGCTTTGTGTTAATGTAGCACGGCAAAGTTATTGCCTATGCTTCCCGGCAGTTGCGAAAACATGAGAAGAGATATCCGGCCCATGATCTTGAATAGGCCGCGGTTATTCATGCATTAAAGATGTGGAGACACTATTTGTAGGTGTACATGTTGATACATACACAGATCACAAGAGTGTCCAATATATTTTCAAGCAGAAGGAGTTGAATCTTCGGCAGAGGCGGTGGTTAGAGTTATTGAAAGATTATGATGTGAGCATTTTATATCATCCTGGGAAGGAGAATGTAGTAGCTGATGCACTTAGCCGCAAATCAATGGGAAGTCTATGTGAGGTTCCTTCGAAGAAGAAAGAACTAATTCGTGAGCTCCACCAACTAGCCAGCCTTAGAGTTCGCCTAATTGATTCAGGCAATGCAGGGATTGGTATTCACAACCCAATTGTTTCATCCTTAGATATGGAGGTGAAAGAGCGCCAATATGAAGATCCCCAGTTGAGCCACTAGAGATACATTTTATGAGAAAGAGAAGTCGCTATTTGAAGTTTCTATGGATGGAGTTCTTAGATAACGAGACAAGATATGTGTTCCAAATGTTGCGGGACTACGTCATCGGATTCTAGAAGAAGCTCATTACTCTCGGTATTCTATTCACCCAGGAGCAACAAAGATGTATCATGATCTTAAGCTAATGTATTGGTGGGATGGAATGAAGAAGGACATAGCAGAATTTGTAGCTCAATGTCCAAATTGCCAACAAGTGAAAATAGAACATCAAAAGCCAGGAGGATTATTGCAAGCTATGGAGATTCCAACTTGGAAATGGGAAGTGATTAACATGGATTTCATTGTAAGGCTGCCTCGTTCCCGAAGCAAGTATGATTCCATATGGGTGATCGTGGATAGACACACGAAATCAGCCCATTTTCTTCCAGTCAGAACCACATATTCGGCAGAAGATTATGCAAGGTTGTATCTTAAAGAGATTGTATGACTTCATGGCTATCACACCCCACGCTTGGTAGGGAGTGATTGGCACCCGGCACCTTACGGAAACCGAGCGAACCAACTTATAACTTACCTCCTTCGTATCTCAAATGGAAACAATAGGATCGAGAGGCTAAATACGAATATAATATCATGCATAAGTATATGTACATTGGACCCATGATGCCAACATTACTATCGTCACACCATGACTAAGCTGTACATAGGAACTATCTGCAAAGCCTCTATGAACATGACGGAAGTATACAAGTCGAGACAGGGCCTCCGACATACCCTGAACAAAATCATACATACATACAAACATATATATACATATCTATATATATATATATATATATATATATATCTATATATATATATATATATAGATAGATATATCTAGACTCAGCAGTGCTTCAGGAAGAAATGAAGCTCACCAATCAGAACTGGTACCTGAAGGCAGCCTACTATGGAAGATCCTTGTCTCGTCTATCTACACCTGCGAGTATGAACACAGCGTCCATTAGAAGGGACATCAGTACGAACAATGTACTGAGTATGTAAGGAATGAATAGTAACATATTAAGAAATACCGAACATGGGAAATAATATAATGAACGTATGAGGATAAGTAACATAAAAGGGATTAGCCTGTGCCTTTGAATTCCCTTTTAAGGCGAATGTCGTGAATGCTTAGCTTTAAGAAAAAAGACTTTTCCGTACATATCCATATATAATATCTCGTCTGGTCGTTAAGGCACGGTAATATATATATATATATATATATATATATATATATATATATATATATATATAGCATCTTACATGGTGTTATCTTACCCGGCCATATAGGCTCGGTGCTATCTTACCCGGCCCTTCCGGGACTCGGTGTTATCTTACCCGGCCCTTTCGAGACTCGGTGTTATCTTACCTGGCCCTTTCGGGACTCGGTGTTATCCCCAGCTGATCAGAGGGATGCAATGCATACATACATACATATAAAAATACATACATGAAATCAACACCATCATTAGCATTACCATTGTCACTATATCATTCCTTGAAGGATCAACCATCGTAAGATGAAACCGACGATGTCACGGGAGTCTTGAGAATCACGAACTTAGGTAGCACTGGAAATAGAATCATTATCATCTCTATATCTCACCTCAAAGGAACGAGTAACATGAGGTGAGACCATCAACAGTAAGTACGGTTAAGGGATTCATGGAATGGCTCAATTATCTCATAATGCGCTCAAATCATAGCTTCGGAGTTTCAAAAGAAGAGAATCATCATCATCGTCACAATCATCATAGAACATATTCCATTTAACATCATAAGAGGGTGGAAGCAAGGATATTGTGGATATGGCACAAAGATTTATAACAAAAGAATCATGCCTTTAGAAAGAAAGGGTTTAGCCTTAACATACGTGTTCAACCTCCCATTAGCTACGCTTATTCGTCCGAGCTCGCAAGTCTACATTTAAGAGGATTTACACTAACGTTAGCCTCTTTATCGCACACTTATTCCAAGTTTCATATCAAACTATTCCATATTCTGCCGAAAATCGGGCAGCATCTTCCCTGTTTATATGCCTAGCCCGAATTCTCAATTCAACAACCAAAACAACAATAACAATACCAACATTAATAACATCATTTCCCATATCAAATTATTCCATAGAACAGCCCATATGGTGTTTGTCCCATATTTCCACTAACATAATTAATTTACAACTATTTAATAACTCCTTCTCCGTAATTAAACCAAGTTTAACGTTAATAACAAGAGATTCATACCATGATCTTGATAATAATGCTATATCTTCACTCCTCCACCATGAGCTTAAGCCACAACGCCTCAATACATGATTTTTTTAATCGCAACTATACGCCGTGTGGATCGGGATTTGGAAATTATAGCTGGTTTAGGCTTAAAATTTGGCTTGGGGTTTTGGGGAGAATTCTCTAGATTTTTGGAGAATATTTGAGGTGTTTGTTGAGGAAAATAAGGGGTAAGCCCCTTTAAATTGTGGTCCAAGTTCTGCCTAGACCGACTTAAAATTCCTTTAGCGCGATCGCGCCCCCTTTGGGCGCGTTCGCGCTGGCTTAATTTTTCAGCCTGCGCGTTCGTTTAGTAAAAAGGTCATAACTCGTGATATGGATATCGTGTGAGGGGCCACGACTTAAAGTTGGAAATCTAATTCAATTATCTACAACTTTCATTCTTGGTGTTTTTCCAAATTCCAAATTTATAATATCGTTTTGGCCGATCTAAGTCAGATCATCTGAAAATGTTTCCTTAAATCGTCCTTTTGGAGGGCTTATGCTCATATTTGGCTTAAGGGTCCTTCTTAGGACTTGCTCAACTTTCCGTGTACTACTCATATATCTCTTAATATGTCCTTTATCAAAGTCCTGGTGTATGGCCCCCACTTGGCTTACAGTGACGAGGGCTTTTCATCAAGCAACATATGGACCGATTCACCCTCCTACGGTCTCCAAATGTCATACATATATTTATTCTTATACTCATATCATCTAATCTTCATCCCTAATCCTTGTATAATTTTACTCTTTTTCGAGCTCGTACCACGCCGTCTATGATCTTGTAACGTGAAATTTTTTGGGGTGTAACATCCTTCCCCCCTTAGAAACATTCGTCCTCGAATGTTGCAGTACTGCCAACCCACGACATCATCTTTGATTCCTTAGAACAGTTATTCTCCCTTCAGGGTCCGATTACCAGTTTCTTAAACTAGAACTTGGGTCAATCTCTTCTCATTCTTCCTTAACCCTTTTATTGCCTTTAGTCAACTTCTTTCACTTCTTTGACCTTATGTACATGATCGAAATTTAACTAGTATCTCGATCTCGCTTTGTCCTCATTATTGTAGCCTTGACTTGTCGTGCTGTAACTATTCGTCATCCTATAAGTATTCTCTTTTTCTCTCTTCTTGTTTCCTTGTTAGTGGGAAACTATCTTTCTCATATATGGCGTCCTCTTTGCGTTTACTCCTTCGGTAACATCTCGGGCGATCCTTTTATACTCGTTGATTTTTAAGTATGCACTATACTGACTTCTGGTAGATCGTTAGTCAGGCTCCCTGTTCCTTTACATTCCTGTCACTGTCTCTCTTACCCTTACATTCCAATTCCTTATTCAACATGACTTTGTCGCTAATGTGCATAATGGCTATATTCCTTAAACTTTTCCTCCCAGTTCTTTTCCAAGGCCAGTTATATCAATAGCTGAACTACGTATGTACGTAATTTTTCTTCGCCATTTATTATCCCTCGCAGTACAATTGCACTGATGGCAAACTCATAATCCGAGTTTAACTAAATTTGTAGCTCGCCACATTTTTGAGCTCCTGCCACAACTGTTTCTTTAACCTCGTTCCCTCAAATCTCGCAATACAACCCATAAGTATAGGGCTACAACAATTCTCACTCCATTACGACTCTCTTACAACATATATATATCTAGCTTCGATTTCCTTGTACCGGCGGTCACATCACCCGTCGTTATTCCTTATTGGCTTTCTGATATGGCCTTTTTGCAATTATAGTTGGGCATAGCTTCATGTTGATAGTTCATATAACTCCATAACATACGCTCTTATGTTCAGTATAATTAGTAATCCATGAAATGTTTTCTAATATCCAGTGAACTCCTTTATTTCCATTCATAAGAGCAGCATTCTTCCTTTCTTCAGAAAATTACAAAACTACCAATCTTTGTGGCTTTTGTTACAATAGTCGTTGTCATCCCAAGTGTCCTTTGAGTTCGTCATTCTCTCTATCACCCTTGGTGAATTTAGCTTGGAGACCTTTCTTGCTCTTTTTATTACCCTTTAGGACATGTCGCTGTATACTTGGGTACAACGTAATTTTGCTCGATACGGGGGTTTCAAACCCTGGTCTAGAAATATCGTAGCTCATGTCGGCGTGAATAATTCTCTTACGGTGTCTTCCATACTTTCTCCTTATGTCTGCCTCATGGTACACTGATTGTCAATTCGTTTCTACTTCTTTCTGGTACCTTCCTGATATGCCAATGCGCCTCGAACTCTGGCCCCGAGATAATAAATTTCTTCTTCTGATGTTTGAGAACATCATAATTCTTGTCAGGTCTAATATGTTCTTCCCCCCTTATTAAGGAGGTTCTTATACTCTAATAGCCTTCGAGTATCCACCGCCTTCGATAATTATCTGCCGCCCTTCACAATTTTCTTAAGGCTGGGGTTCCATCATAGTATGGTTTGACTTATCTATCTCTTTACTAGTTACACTCTTGTATTCAATTGGAATACTTATAAGGGTTAGATCCAATTCCGATGCCTTCTTTTCTGTCTTTTTGCCTGTTTAGCTCACTTAGTCATAATTCTTCTTAACTATGCATTTGTGTTGCAGCTGTGCATCTAAATTTTTGAGTGTCCTGCTACTTCTTACTCTTAGCACGAATTTTTTTAAAATTTACACTCTCTCCATCCTCGTTTATCGAACCTTTATCTATCTTTCTGATGCTATGGCCGGGTGTTCTTCCATGCACGTTCCTTAAATATCGCTCTATTTCCTCTATAACTGAATCTCTCGGTCTTTACAGGAATTCTTGCCTCATGTCATTAATATTCTAATCATATGTGTCGCCCCATCATCCTCGTTCTTATCTCGATGATGGATCAGTTTCCTACTGCCAACTCGTTAACGTATCTTGTGTACCCCCATGGTAAAAGGTTTCCAGTTACTTTATTCCTAGATGCTCTCCACTTTCTTCAATCAGCCCATTAGTATACCTTCTCTACCTTTTCATTTGCAGTATTGACCCTGAAGCTCGTGAAATATTCCTTTAAACATGCAAATCCGTTCTATTCTTATGTCATCTTTTAGGAAAGCTTATCTAGATCCGAGGCAACCATATCAATATGACTACACATTCATCCCTTTATATATATATATATATATATATATATATATATATATATATATCTTTCGAGAGTTGGAAATCTTTTAGCACCGTTGCAAGGTTTAATCATTCTCTCTCTTACTTTACATTCCTCGTCGTGGTCACTATCCTTTAGCCCCACTTATCGAAGTCTATTCTATGATCCCACACATTCCTCTTTTGTTCTATACTACCACACTTTATCCGTTTCACATGCCTACCTTCGAATTTTTACCCAATTAGTCCCGTACTCTGCCCGTCGTCTCTCTTGGAGGCTTCACTCTCTTATGTTTCTTACTCTTTCACTTTTTCGACATTTTGATCTCCTTACCTTCCATATACTCACTTTCCTTTTTTTCCAGATGTCATTACCTTAGAACTTTGCAGTTCTAGCCTGTGATGAAGATAACATCAGCCTACCTAGTAACGTTCTTATGTCACTTGAACTTTATCACCCTGTTCGATCAATGCCTTCAATATACCGCAACGCCGGTTGCTGGGATACACATACCCGTTGATACAACTACATATGGGATATCATGTGCACTCATGTATATCTTTACTAACCCCTCGTTTACTAAGTATTTACAAAGACTACTTAAACTCATCCTAGCTCTAAAGCTGTGATGTACCTTCTTCCTCCTTTCCGGTCTAATCCGCCTCATCCCTCGCGATCTTTCTAAGGTTTCCAGCCACTCCGCATACTCCAATTTCCCTTAGGCTATTCTAGCTTCTCATTTGTCTCTTATGTCTGAATTTATAGGACTTTTAGTACACTTCCCAGGGGGTCACCCATCCTGATATTTCTCTCACTCCAGCACGCTTAACCTTAAAATTCTGATAAAATCCGGCGCGTTAGTGCTGGTATGATGGCATTCACCTCACCGCATGACCTTTATCACATAATCTAGAGCAAGTTAAGGTCTTAACATATTCCAAAACATTCTCGCAACACATCTCCATCCGAATTAGAAAGGGTCTCTTAGTCTTTCGACTACACAATTACTATTTTGTCCTTTTCAATCCTCAATATTCACCTTTCACCTATGCGTATGACTACTTTCCACCCTAGGTTTCAAGATTCCCAATGGTGGCGAAAACACCTTGGTCGTCGTTACTTATAAACACTTGGCTATCGGCCCCTTTGGATTTCCACTCGCCGCTGTTAAGTGCTAGACGACCCAGCTAGGGGCCGTGACGGGTACCCGGGGATAGCCACCAAGCATCACTCGTTATGCTACTCATCTACTCATTTAATGCTCTTTTATCAATTTATACTCAAGACATAAGAAAATCATCTTTTATCAGTTTAGAACATGGAATACTTTTATATCCATAAGCCTCTCGGCCATTAAAAGAATATATACATATTATACATGATAACATCTCGTGAGACCATCTAACCCACACTACGTATCTACCAGCCTCTACTGGAGTGCTAAACATGAAGACGGGACAAGACCCGTCATGCCCAAAATACATATACATATACATGGTTGTACACAAAAGAATCATCATAAGCACCTCCGAACAATGGAGTGCTCTCAATCAGCTGACAGCTACTACGGATCTGGATCAAGCTCTCCTCCCTGTCTACCTGTGGGCATGAACACAGCGTCCAAAGAAACAGACGTCAGTACGAACATAGTACTGAGTATGCGAGGCATAAACAATGAAATAAGGCAATGATATAAAAGAAGTATCAATATGGAATAATTGTATCTGACTGTCAAGTGTAAAAGAAATAGTGCATGCTGGCTTACTCATAATCATCATCATGTCATGTATGCATAAATATATAAGCTGCCCGCCCATATAGGTACGGTGTAATAATGTATAAGCTGCCCGTCCATATCGGATCGGTGTGATAATCATAACATTAGCCTGCGTCCAGGCCTCCCGCGTCCGGGGTACCATCTCATGCCGCCCACTAGTGGTGCTGCCCGTGCCATATAGACACGGTGTAATCATCTGTAAGCCGCCCGCCTTAACGGTGTTGCCCGGCCTTATAGGCACGGTGTAATGTCATCAACATGTACTCATCATAATATGCTTATCGTAACATACTTATCATAATACATGCATAAGGCTTACGAACAACTTTACTTTATCGGGGTTACCTAAGGTCGTGATCCCCCAATTTCATTATGGAGCAATTATTGACATTCTGCCTCACCTTGAAGGAACTAACATATATAGTAAGTGTGAGCAATAAATAACATCATATCATTTTAGGATCATCATATAATATCTCTTATCTTATATAGCCAATTATGAGTATAGGCTTTTAGCTTTCCAGAATATAGGAACTCATGAAGAGGAAGGAAAATCATGCTATGAGATTCATGCCATTAGAAAGAAAGGACTAGCCTCACATACCTTTGACGTTTAACTAAGGTATCGCTTGCTTGTTCTCCTTCGATATCACGTTTCTACCTTCAAGAGAGAATTCGCACTAACGTTAGTTAATTCGATTATAAAAACGCGTGACTATTTCTAGGAAAAATTGGACAGCACTTCCTTTGATTATACTACTTTTCCCATATTCTAGATTAACTCCCAAACGCTCACAACAACATTCACAATATTGTATTCAACAATCATCATTTATATACACTGACCACAATCCACCATTTTTCTTCAATTTCTCCATATTTATGGTTAGAGCTTACTATCGTGTCTCCTCATATCTAATACTTATTTCATGGCCTAAATGTCATTTATTACGTATTCACAATCACAACACTCCATCATTCATAATCCAACCCAACTACTATCCAACCATGACACTATTTACTCACAATTGGCCCATTTCCTATGTCTTTTTACAATTCAAGTATCTTAACCTTCCAATACATTAAACAACATGTTTTAGTCATGAAACTTACCTTATATGATGGTTGAACAAGCCTTGAATGGAATTACTCCTTTAGCACCAAAACCCTACTTTACTTCCTTTGGGTTTTCTTGAGAAAGATGAACTTTAGTGTGATTCTTACACTTAATTTCGTCGGTTTCATGTAGTTGATCAGTAATTTCCTTTGGTTTTCGTGTGATGAAGAGTAGAGAGTATTCTAGAAGCTTTTTGTGAGAAATATCGTGGAGTTGAAATGAATTGAATGAGGTTAGGTCTCCTTTTAATGACTTAAAATCTAATCCGGAATGAACAGTAGTTGAAGTGCACAGTGGTCGTAAACCCAGTTTACGGTCCGTATTCCATTTTACGGGGCGTATATCGTGGTCGTGTATAAACATATCAAAACCATAAAGGTAAGCTGAGGATCATGGCAATTTACGATCGCAGTTTACGGGCCGTATTTCAATTTACGGTCCGTATTCCAAGTCGTATTTATCCATTTGAACATTTGGCAGAAATTTGAAGTTTTGTGAGTTGGAATACGACATGGTGGTTTACGGGCCGTATACTACTTTACGGTCTGTATTTCATTTTACGACCAACTGGGCCAAAGTGCAAATCTGCAACTTTCACGTCTTCAGAACCTATAATTAGCCATTGTGGAGCATAACCTATCTCTTGTTCCCATTGCCTTTGGAATCTTACTTAAGGTTGTCAAACGTTGTTCCTTTCTCATTGAAACTTCATATACTCGTATTCTTCGTTAGTCTATTCGTTGTACGTTCACGGGGAAATTTTCGAGGTGTAACACTCTTCCCGCTTTTTGGAACATTCGTCCTCGAATGTTAAAACACTCGGGATTCTACAAAAATTTCGCCAGAGTTTCTCCTGTAATTTGGCACTACCAACCTGTCACAACAGCCTATAATATCATCGCCTCACCGGGCTACATCACAACATCGACATATCTATGGCCACACACGACCAAAAGCATGAAAAATAAGCATACATACCTCATATCGTTGGCGTTTCATCTTGAATCTCCTCTGGGGGTTGAAATAAATGCGGGTACGTGGATTTCATCTTCTCTTCTGCCTCCCAAGTCATTTCTTCCCTATTGTTGTTTCGCGACAAGACTTTTACTGAAGCTACTTCTTTATTTCGAAGTCTTCGCACTTGCCTGTCTAGAATAGCAATAGGAACTTCTTCATAGGTTAGCTTTTCTGTTACTTTCACATTACTTATTGGAACAATTTTTTTTTTTGCGGGATCTCCAACGCACTTGTATCCTCTTTATTCGCTTCCCCCCTTTAAGGGTTTTACTTGTACCATTCTCAAATCCGTGGCCTCACCTTAAAATCTTGAATTCATATACCCCATCACTATACTGCATCTTATTCATGTCGTTTCTCATAGTCTATAGCTACAATAATTCATATGTGAAGTCTTAGCATACTCACCTTGCAGCCTTGTAACCAAATAATACAACCGATATAGCAATCTGAACAAGAATGTATTTTACTTAGCTCATCTAGTAGTTATGAGTCAATGTCTAAATCTTCTCCAATTAACAACTTTTGTCCCATAGGGATGCTCACAACAGTAGTAGGTCTAGTTATCCATACCATCCATATAATGTCACTTGCCCTCTTCTTCGGCACTCAAGGTTCACTTGTAACGTTATCTTTGTTTTCCAGGGCATAAGTCTCATACGCCACTAATACCCCTCATGCCTCATATTCTTTTACTCTTGTTTGCACTCAACACTGATTTCAAAACCAATCATAATATCATTATATTTGTCATTGATGATAGCTTTACTCTATCGCTTTATCGTTGTACGGTGAACTTATAACTTATGATCGTCTCTTTCCTTTCAGCTCACACTTCATATACTTTACTTGCTCTAACTTGGTATAGGATATTCATAGGAGATACATTTTCCTTTAATCGTAACACGACTACTTCTCAAGTGCGCGTACTTTGCAGCGCATTTCCTTCTCTTCCTATTCCTATCCTTATTCCTTTACATTCCTTTCCTCCTCAATTTATCTTGTTTTCTCCCGTTTATGATCAATCCTTTACTCTTCCTAATTAGTTCTATTACATTTACCATATAAGTCATTTTATCAACGTGATCTCATTCATTATAACCCTTCGTATTCGTACCTCTGTCTCTGGGTACTGTTACTTTATTCGCTAGTAAACTTATCGCGTATTTCTCGTGCTTATCCCTCCAATCAATACCTCGGTATTGCACTCTATTAGAGTTACCTTTTCTCTTCTACGTTGTGCTTCAGCACTACCAGTCTTCCTAATTTACCCTAGTATTTCTCTTTACCATATCATTGTCGATCTTATAATTACCGTTACTAATATCTTGTAGTTGTCAATGATACTCCTAACTTAATCTCGTCCTGCCATTACCCTGTTGCACATCATCATTGCTCATCAGGACATGTCACAAGCTTATACCTTATCTCCCTTAGATTCTAGGAAAATTTAGCAGAGTTTCTTTCGTAAGCGTAACGATCCCAAACCTACACATAGCCTAGAAAACACGTCCGATGTCTCAATAGGACATATATCGGAACACACATAATACACAACTGCACAACACAAGGTCACTTACCATTAAAGAATATAAATATTAGAGTTTGTCCCATAAGTTGTGCCTGCACACTCGGTCTAGAATTTCAATATCTATATACATACACATATTATTTATATTTACTCGCTATCAATCAACTTACTCGTAAATCATGATTCTGGATATCACTAGGTTACTAACAAATATAGTCATCTCAAATTGTCGGATTGGCTCATATTTCTCACCTCAACAAAATCATCACAACGGGGGTGATTCATGACAGCATAAGATCCAAATTAACCGATGTACACATATTGTAAAAGGACACTGACAATATACCTGGGACAGTATCAAGGGAAGACTCAAGATCCTGTCACTCAGCTAACACATTGATATGATGCTGGGATCCACTTGGACCGGGCGTTCCTCTTTGGTCTCTATCACCACCTACTAACACCTGTGGCCTTGGCCTTGGAGGGCGTACCGATGACGAAGAGCTAGCTACTAACCCCATAGGTCGAGCCTTATCTCTACCACGCCTCCATGGGCAGTTGCGCATGATATGGCCTGGCCGAGCACAGGTATAACAAACATCCGAGCCCAAGCGGCACGGTCCCCAATGTAACTTGCGACACTGAGTACATCTTGGTACCGGGGATCTCGTCTGACTAGAACCACTCCGAGTCCGAGAACTAGAAACTCTGAGACTCTGGGTGACCTAGAATAAGTAGACCCATCAAATCTGGGTCTAGGAAACTGTGGAGGATCACCACTTGTTGCACGAACCGAGTGACTAGAGAATTGTTGCCTCAGAGCACCCTAACACTCATGATCAAACCTTGAAGAACTAACCCTCTTTCTCCAATCCCTGTAATCGTGGCCCACATCCTGCCGCTGAGCTTGAACGGCTACCAATTGAGTCAGTAGAAGAATATCCTGTCTCATCTCTTGGCCGGAGGCGTCCGGAGGAGGAACGGGGGGTGCTGGAGCTAAAGTTAAAGCTCCCCTCTGATCTTCAAAAGTGGGAGAAGTATGGGAAAATCGAGGTGGGGCCTTATTCTGGGGTTCGCCCTCCTTTACATCTATAGACAGCTCTCGATCAAGCCCTTCTTCAACTACCATCTTGCCCTTCTGGGCTGCCGTAGCCTTTCCTTTCATCAGCTTTGCTGAAATTGTAACGCACAATTAGGGAGGGGATAATCTTATAATACAGCTCTATCGCACGATCTCTTAAGATGAAAAATGGTCATTTTTCCTAAATGCCCTGTAGCCTCTTATTTATTGGTGTGGCGCACAACACACCATAAACAAGACTCTACTAGACACGGCTCGTAGACACTTCCTAGGACTGAACTGCTCTGATATCACTTTTGTCACGACCCAGTTAGGGGCCGTGACGGGTACCCGGGGCTAGCCACCGAGCACCACTCGTACTGCGACTCATCTACTCGTTTAATGCTCTTGTATCAATTTATACTCAAGACATAAGAAAATCATCTTTTATCAGTTTAGAACGTAGAATACTTTTATATGCATAAGCCTCTCGTCCATTAAAAGAATATATACATATTATACATGATAACATCTCGTGAGACAATCTAACCCACACTGCGTATCTACGAGCCTCTACTGGAGTGCTAAACATGAAGACGGGACAAGACCCGTCATGCCCAAAATACATATACATATACATGACTGTATACAAAAGAATCATCATAAGCACATCCGAACAATGGAGTGCTCCCAATCAGCTGACAGCTACTACGGATCTGGGTCAAGCTCTCCTCCCTGTCTACCTGTGGGCATGAACACAGCGTCCAAAGAAACAGACGTCAGTACGAACATAGTACTGAGTATGCGAGGCATAAACAATGAAATAAGGCAATGATATAAAAGAAGTATCAATATGGAATAACTGTATCTGACTGTCAAGTGTAAAAGAAATAGTGCATGCTGGCTTACTCATAATCATCATCATGTCATGTATGCATAAATATATAAGCTGCCCGCCCATATAGGTACGGTGTAATAATGTATAAGCTGCCCGTCCATATCGGATCGGTGTGATAATCATAACATTAGCCTGCGTCCAGGCCTCCCGCGTCCGGGGTACCATCTCATGCCGCCCACTAGTGGTGCTGCCCGTGCCATATAGACACGGTGTAATCATCTGTAAGCCGCCCGCCTTAACGGTGTTGCCCGGCCTTATAGGCACGGTGTAATGTCATCAACATGTACTCATCATAATATGCTTATCGTAACATACTTATCATAATACATGCATAAGGTTTACGAATAACTTTACTTTATCGGGGTGACGTAAGGTCGTGATCCCCCAATTTCATTATGGAGCAATTATTGACATTCTACCTCACCTTGAAGGAACTAACATATAAGGTGAGTGTGAGCAATAAATAACATCATATCATTTTAGGATCATCATATAATATCTCTTATCTTATATAGCCAATTATGAGTATAAGCTTTTAGCTTTCCGGAATATAGGAACTCATGAAGAGGAAGGAAAATCATGCTATGATATTCATGCCACTAGAAAGAAAGGACTAGCCTCACATACCTTTGACGTTTAACTAAGCTATCGCTTGCTTGTTCTCCTTCGATATCACGTTTCTACCTTCAAGAGAGAATTCGCACTAACGTTAGTTAATTCGATTATAAAAACGCGTGACTATTTCTAGGAAAAATTGGAGAGTACTTACTTTGTTTATACTACTTTTCCCATATTCTATATTAACTCCCAAACGCTCACAACAACGTTCACAATATTTTATTCAACAATTATCATTTATATACACTGACCACAATCCACCATTTTTCTTCAATTTCTCCACATTTATGGTTAGAGCTTACTATCGCGTCTCCTCATATCTAATACTTATTTCATGGCCTAAATGTCATTTATAACGTATTCACAATCACAACACTCCATCATTCATAATCCAACCCAACTACTATCCAACCATGACACTATTTACTCACAAATGGCCCATTTCCTATGTCTTTTTACAATTCAAGTATCTTAACCTTCCAATACCTTAAACAAAATATTTTAGTCATGAAACTTACCTTATATGATGGTTGAACAAGCCTTGAATGGAATTACTCCTTTAGCACCAAAACCCTACTTTACTTCCTTTGGGTTTTCTTGAGAAAGATGAACTTTAGTGTGATTCTTACACTTGATTTCGTCGGTTTCATGTAGTTGATCAGTAATTTCCTTTGGTTTTCGTGTGATGAAGAGTAGAGAGTATTCTAGAAGCTTTTTGTGAGAAATATCGTGGAGTTGAAATGAATTGAATGAGGTTAGGTCTCCTTTTAATGACTTAAAATCTAATCCGGAATGAACAGTAGTTGAAGTGCACAGTGGTCGTAAACCCAGTTTACGGTCCGTATTCCGGTTTACGGGCCGTATATCGTGGTCGTATTTAAACATATCAAAACCAGAAAGGTAAGCTGAGGATCATGGCAATTTACGATCGCAGTTTACGGGCCGTATTTCAATTTACGGGCCGTATTTCAATTTACGGTCCGTATTCCAAGTCATAATTATCCATTTGAACATTTGGCAGAAATTTGAAGTTTTGTGAGTTGGAATACGACATGGTGGTTTACGGGCCGTATACTACTTTACGGTCTGTATTTCATTTTACGACCAACTGGGCCAAAGTGCAAATCTGTAACTTTCACGTCTTCAGAACCTATAATTAGCCATTGTGGAGCATAACCTATCTCTTGTTCCCATTGCCTTTGGAATCTTACTTAAGGTCGTCAAACGTTGTTCCTTTCTCATTGAAACTTCGTATACTCGTATTCTTCATTAGTCAATTCGTTGTACATTCACGGGGAAATTTCCGAGGTGTAACAGCTAGTCTACAGCAATTACACATACATAGAAAATTCCAATAAAGGCTCATATACCTCTAGCCAATCGGTCTCTAGTCTGATCTGGTGGACTATAAGGTTAAGTGTGCTCCTCGTCATCGTCTACCCACCATCTGCTCATCTGGCCTTCATCATCTCTCTCATATGAGTCTGAACGATATAGATAACTGGGCAACTCCTGGTTTACCAACGGCCAGGATAGAGGGCTAGAGTAATCCGTAACACTCACCGGGGAGGATAGTCTGACGTAGTGCTCTACCATAGGAGCAGCTGGTATGACCTCGGGAATCTCCTCCTTCGGTGTCCCAGACGAACACCCGGATGGATCTGTGTCATAACTGCCCTCAGGGGGGTCCTCCTCTCAGGGAGTCAAAAACTTTGGAGGAATCGTCGCTGGGTCCTCCGAGGGATCAGTATCAATGGAATAACTGAGGCTCCTCCGACTCGGTCCTGGAGCCTGGGGTCCTGGATATACTCTAGGGGCCTTCTTAGCACCCCCACTGTCTGAAGCTGATCTCTTCATCTCTCATCAGTCTGCACCTTACCTGTAGGAAAAGGATCAGAAGCGATCTTTCCTAGACTCTAGCTCTATCGCACGATCTAAGATGGAAAGAAACGTCAATGATTCCTAGATGCCCTGCAGCCTCCTGTTTATAAATGTGGTCGGCTTCACACCTATAAAAACGACTCTGATAGACACGGCTTGTAGACAACCCTAGGACAGAACTGCTCTGATACAAATTTATCACACCCCACCCTTGGTAAGGAGTGATTGGCACCCGGCACCTTACGGAAACCGAGCGAACGAACTTATAACTTACATCCTTCGTGTCTCAAATGGAAAAAATATGATCGAGAGGCTAAATACTTCTTCTTTTTTAATGAAAACCACCAAACCAAGTTTGGCAGTGTTTTATTGAAAAATAGTAAGTTTTCTGTACTATCGAGAGGCTAAATACGAACATAATATCATGCATAAGTATATGTACATTGGACCCATGATGCCAACATTACTATCGTCACACCATGACTAAGCTGTACACAGGAACTATCTGCAAAGCCTCTATGAACATGACTGAAGTATACAAGTCGAGACAGGGCCCCCGACATACCCTGAACAAACTCATACATATATATACATATCTAGACTCGGCAGTGCTCCAGGAAGAAATAGAGTTCACCAATCAGAACTGGTACCTGAAGGCAACCTACTATGGAAGATCCTTGTCTCGTCTATCTACACCTGCGGGCATGAACGCAGCGTCCACAAGAAAGGACGTCAGTACGAACAATATACTGAGTATGTAAGGCATGAATAGTAACATATTAAGAAATACCGAACTTGGGAAATAATATAATGAACGTATGAGGATAAGTAACATAAAAGGGATCAGCCTGTGCCTTTGAATGCCCTTTTAAGGCGAATGTCGTGCATGCTTAACTTTTAAAAAAAGACTTTTCCATACATATCCATATATAATATCTCGTCTGGTCATTAAGGCATAGTAATATATATATATATATATATATATATATATATATATATATATATATATAGCATCTTACATGGTGTTATCTTACCCGGCCATATAGGCTCGGTGCTATCTTACCCGGCCCTTTCGGGACTCGGTGTTATCTTACCCGGCCCTTTTGGGACTCGGTGTTTCTTACCCGGCCCTTTCGGGACTCAGTGTTATCCCCGGCTGATCAGTGAGATGCAATGCATACATACATACATACATACATACACATAAAAATATATACATGAAATCAACACCATCATTAGCATTACCATTGTCAATATATCAATCCTTGAAGGATCAACCATCGTAAGATGAAATCGACAATGTCACGAGAGTCGAGAGAATCACGAACTTAGGTAGCACAGAAATACAATTGTTATCATCGCTATATATCACCTCGAAGGAAAGAGTAACATGAGGTGAGACCATCAACAATAAGTACGATTAAGGGATTCATTGAATGGCTCAATAATCTCATAATGCACTCAAATCATAGCTTCGGAGTTTCAAAAGAAGAGAATCATCATCATCGTCACAATCATCATAGAACATATTCCATTTAACATCATAAGAGGGTGGAAGCAAGGATATTATAGATATGGCACAAAGATTTATAACAAAAGAATCATGCCTTTAGAAAGAAAGGGTTTAGCCTTAACATACCTGTTCAACCTCCTATTAGCTACGCTTATTCGTCCGAGCTCGCAAGTCTGCATTTAAGAGGATTTACACTAACGTTAGCCTCTTTACCGCACACTTATTCCAAGTTTCAAATCAAACTATTCTATATTCTGCCGAAAATAGGACAGCATCTCCCCTGTTTATATGCCTAGCTCAAATTCTCAATTCAACAACCAGCACAACAATAACAATACCAACATTAATAACATCATGTGCCATATCAAATTATTCCATAGAACAGCCTATATGGTGTTTGTCCCATATTTCGACCAACAGAATTAATTTAAATGGCGTCCCGGTGTCCATTATTACGGACAGAGGAGCACAATTTACAGCTAAATTCTGGAAGTCCTTTCAAGAAGGTTTGGTTACTCAGGTAAGGCTTAGCACATCGTTTATCCACAAACTGATGTGCAAGCTGAATGCACTATTCTGACTTTGGAAGATATGTTACGGGCATGTGTGCTAGATTTCGGCGGTAGTTGGGATGACCACTTACCTCTTATTGAGTTTGCATACAACAACAGCTATCATTCCAGTATTCAAATGGCCCCGTATGAAGCTTTATATGGGACAAAGTGTTGATCCCCAATTGGGTGGTTTGAAGTAGGAGAAGTACAGCTAATAGACCCTGAGTTGATTCAACAAGCGGTGAAAAAGGTCAAGGTTATCCGAGATCGACTATTGACAGCCCAAAGTCGTCAGAAATCTATGCGGACAACCATCGACGAGACTTAGAATTCCAAGTTAATGATTGGGTATTCTTGTAGGTGTCACCGATGAAAGGCGTGATAAGATTTAGTAAGAAGAGAAAGTTAAGTCCTCAATATATTGGACCTGATAAGATTGTCCGCAAGGTGGTCAAGTAGCTTATGAACTAGACTTACCTCCAGAACTTGAATCAGTCCATCCAGTTTTTCATGTATCAATACTCCGTAAGTGTGTCGAAGATCCTACTAGGATAGTGCCGGTAGAAGATGTTCAAGTGACAGAAAGGTTGACTTATGATGAGATACCCATTTCCTTACTAGATAGGCAGTACGGAGGCTTAGAAAGAAAGAGGTAGCCTCAGTTAAGGTCTTGTGGCAGAACAATAATCGAGAGGAAATGACTTGGAAAGCAGAAGAAAATATGATGTCCAAGTACCCGCACTTATTTCAACCCCCGGAAGAGATCCAAGATGAGACATCAATATTATGAGGTATGTATGCTTTCTCTTTATGCTTTTGGTCGTGTGTGGCCATAATTTCTTGCTATTGTGTTGTGGCCCTGTGAGGCTGTTACACCTCGAAAAATCCTCCATTGTTGCACAAGTGAATGAACTAGTGAGGAGTACGAGTATACGATATTTTCATAAGTAAGAAATGACAATTGATGGCCCTAAGTAAGATTCCAAAGGCAATTGCAATAAGAGATAGGTTATGCTCCATAACGACTAATTATAGGTTCTTAAAATGTGGAAAGTTGCAGGTTTGCATTTTGGCCAGTTGACGTAAAGTGAAATACGGACCGTAAAGTGGTATACGGCCCGTATACTGCAATGTCGTATTTCAACTTCCAAAACTTCAACTTTCTGTCAATGTTCAAATGGTTAAATACGACTTGGAATATGGACCGCAAATTGAAATACGGCCCATAAACTACGATCGTAAATCACCATGATCCCCACCATACTTTCTGGATCTGTTATGCTTAAATACGCCCACAGAATACAGACCGTAAACTGGAATACAGCCCGTAAACTGGGTTTACGACCACTGTGCACTTTCGACTACTGTTCATCTCAGATCAGATTTTGGGCTATTAAAAAGGGGACCAAGCTTATTATTTCATTTCCACATTTCACCCCTTCTCTCTAAAACATCTCTCTACATTTATTTCACACAAATTCAACGATTATTAGTGATCAACAACATAAACCAAGTGAATCAAGAGTAAGGAAACCCATCAAAGATCATTCAAGTCAAGAAATCTCATTGGAGATAAACTAGGGTTTTTGATCAAGTGGAGTATTATCAACCAAGGCTTGTTCCTACAACACCTAAGGTAATCTTTATGGTATTTATATGTTGTTTGAGGTATTTAATAGTTGAAATACTTGGATTGTAGAAGGGTATAGGAAAAGGGGTCATGAATGTGAAATAGTGCCATTTTGAGAAATAGTTTGAATTGAGTTATGAGTCATGACGTATTGTGATGTAAATGTATTATAAATGACGTTGAGAACATGAGATGAGCAATGTACGTGAATGGACATAGTTGTGTGTTATAGCCATGGATATGAGTAATTGAAAGCAAATTGAGAAATGTGGATAATGTGGATGAATAATGACTATCGTTATGGGGTTGTGAATGTGTTGTTGACGTTTGAGAGTTGATATACGTTATGGAGGAATGTCGTATAAATAAAGGAGATGCTGTCCGATTTTCTCTAGCTTTAGTCATATATGCTAGCTATCGATTTTAATGATAGTATGACTTTAATGAAGGTAGAAACGCTAGCATTGGAGGAGAAAGCGCAAGTGTAGAATAGTTGAACGAAAAAGGTATGTAAGGTTAACCCTTCTTTCATAAGGCATGGTCCTTTGGCCAAATATCTAAATCTTCTATGAGACTATGATATACTTCAAATGATTTGATCTTCCGAGCTAGTAAGCTCACGATTCTTGATAGGCCACGATTGTACTAAATTTGTCGTAAGATGAGTAAGCCTATGAAGATAAACGTGGTGAATGACGATAATAGTAATGATGATGTTGATGACGATTATGATAATGATGTAAATAATAAAGATTCTTATGAGCTATTATGTATATGTATCTATGTATGACTATTATGGAACTCCGAGCTTATGAGGCTGGGTAAGATATGTAAATAAGTATGTATTGATTACGTAATGCGCGCACACCTCTGCAGATGGTACAGATAACCCTGACGCCTTGGTAGGACCAGGTAGATGTAACCCTGAAGCCTTGGTAGGGCCAGGTATGAGTAACCTTGAGCCTTGGTTGGCCAAGTATGTATGAAACACCGATCCTGCATGGTCGGGTATGCTATGTATAAGATATGATTATGTATATGATATGATTATGCATATGATATGATTACGTATATGACATGGATATGAGTATGAATACGAATATGATACGATATGAATGTGAATAAGGGCATGTATACGAATACGAGTACAAACATGGAACGGATATGGATGTATGTACGTAAATACGCATTAGAAATGGAAAGATCCTATGTAAGGCAAGTAAGTGCCTATGACGATGATATTACCATCTCCCATCTTGTGCTATTTCTTATATTGCTTAATATGCTTCTATATTGATATTGATCATGCTTTACATACTCAGTACATTCTTCGTACTGACGTCCTTTCGTTTGTAGACGCTGCGTCATGCTCCCAGGTGCACAGGGAGACAGGCTCGATCCATAGCTATATTCTCAGAGACTACATAGCAGAGCTCCATTTCATTCAGAGGCATAGCTTCTGGGTACTTATTCTTTTGTGTACATAGTTATGGGCATAGCGAGGTCCTGTCCCGCTCATGTGATATGTTATACTCTTCTTAGAGGCTCGTAGACATGTGTATATGGTTAGATATGTTGTCCTTGCCGGCCTATATTTTGTATATCATTTTGGTAGCCTTGTCGGCTTATGTACATGGATGTGGCATAAATGCCAATGATGATATAAAAGCATTGTCGTCCAATGGGGCTAGCATGGACGATGAATAAAAATGTATGTTTAATTATGTGGCTCACCTAGATGTAAGTATAAGTGTAGGCCAAGGGGTGCCCGGGTGGGCTAGCACCGGGCGCTCGTCGCGGCCCCCTAGACGGGTCGTGACAAAAGTGGTATCAGAGCAGTTCAGTCCTAGGGTGTGTCTACGAGCCGTGTCTAGTAGAGTCTCGGTTATGGATGTGTTGCGCGCCACACTTATAAACAAGAAGCTGCGGACATTTTAGGAATAAATGACCTTCTTTCTTCATAAGAATCATGCGATAGAGCTATGATATAAGAAATTCTTGTCCCTAAATCGTGTGTTGTGTATTTCAGAAATGCCTGTAAAAAGAAAGGCTACAGCAGCCCAAAAGGGCAAGACGATGGCAGAAAAGCGGGCTGAAAGAGCATCGCCACCGGTAGTAGAGGAAAGTGAGTCCCAGAGTGCGGCTCAATCTCAGTCCTCCCGTTCAGTACCTATATTAGAGGAGCGTGAGGGAGCCTCGGCCCCAGCTCCAGCACCTCCAGCTCCTCTATTGGATGCTTCGGGCCAAGATGTGAAAGAGGCCATACATTTGCTTACTCAGTTGGTTGCTGCTCAGACTCAGCGGCAAAGTACAGGGCAGGGTGACAGGGTTGTTAGTGCAAGAGCTCGTGATTTCATTACTTTGAACCCTCCGGAATTCTTTGGGTCAAAGTCGGAGGAGGACCCTTAGGATTTTATTGATGGTATGTGGAGGACGCTTCGATTGATACATGCTTCGGACACCGAGTCGATGGTGTTAGCGTCGTATAGATTGAGAGATGTCTCGATCCAATGGTACACAGTTTGGATGGCTTCACGGGGAGCCAATGCACCTCCCCCGGTATGGCAAGATTTTGTTGATGCTTTCCTCCGACACTATAGGCCTCCGGAAGTTCGGCAAACTAGAGCCGATAAGTTCTTAAGTTTGAGGCAAGGTAGCATGAGCGCTCTAGAGTATAGTCTTCGCTTCAATTATTTGGCTAGATATGCCTCGGCCATGGTAGCAGATATGGGTGACAGAGTACACCGATTTGCTAAAGGCCTAGGGCCACATTTGATGGGTAGGTGCTTGACTGCGTCCCTTCATGACAATATGGATATTGCACACATTCAGGCTCATGCTCAGAAAACTTAAAAGAAAGTTTACAACAACAGAGAAGTGAATGCAAGCAGGATAGGGGTCATAACAAGAGGGCCAGATCTTCAGGTCCGATGAGTGAGTTCAGAGGTGGGCACAGGCAGCAGATTTCTTGGCACTCAGGCTATTCTATGACTAGTGCACTTCCACGGTTTTCAGGCCAGAGATTCGATAGACCTCCTCGTTCCAGGCCGAGTCAAAGCTATTCGGGGTCTCAGTTTAGAGATAATTCAGGTCAGGCGAGGCCACACGTACCACTATGTTCCCAGTGTGGGAAGTTGCATTGGGGTCGATGCCGAATGGGTTCAGATGTTTGCTATTCATGTGGTCGACCAGGCCATATTATGCGTGATTTCCCCTCAGTTCATGGTAGAGGTAGGACCCAGCCTTTAGGGTCGGTAGCTGGATCTTCAGCATCTGTACGCCCTATGGGGCAAGGTTCACATGCGCCAGTCGGCCATGGTAGAGGCAGAGGGAGAGTTCCTAGTTCCAGCGGTCCTCAGCACCGTGTTTATGCTTTAGCTGGACGCCAAGATCTTGAGTCTTCTCTTCACGTGGTTACAGGTATATTATCGGTATTTTCTCATGATGTATATGCTTTGATTGATCCGGGCTCCACATTGTCATATGTTACTCCGTATGTTGCGGGTCGATTTAGAGTCGAACCGGAGTCGATCAAACCTTTTGTGATGTCTACACCCGTGGTTGAATCGGTAATAGCTAACCGAGTATATAGAAATTGTGTAATTGTGATTTGTGATCGTCGTACCATGATTGATTTGCATGAGTTAGAAATGGTGGATTTTGATGTTATTGTTGACATCCAATTTTGTCCCTCCTTTATTTAATTTTTATTCACTCGGACGTCTAAATTTATTGACGAACTGGATACTTTATTTTCACTGCTATTTATATCCGCTACTTTTATTTTTAACATTTACAAGTATTAATTTATCACAAATTTTAAATGTTCATCGTCATTTCACTTTCGGGTTTGGAATCGTTAAATTAATTACAAGACAACACTTGGTAAATCCTTACTTTCTATATACTAATTACTATTTATCTTCACATAATAAGTATTGTACTAGTTACTAAATTAGAAGCCCGGAAATAATTAAAATAGCGGAGGAAGGACCACTATTTTTCAGCAAATTAATGGCTTAAAATACAAATATAATATTATTTCCTACCCAAACAAATAACCCACATTTTCAACCCATATTTAAATTAATAGGCCAGCCCAAACGGACCAGCCCATACCCGAAATTGACCCGACCCAACCCAGTTCCTAACCCATTTCCCCTTTAACCTAAACCCTAATCCCTCACTCTCTTTTCTCCCTTCTCAGCCGCACCCCTTTCTCCCCATTCTCTTCCTCCTTTCCCTTCTCTTCTCCTTCATCTCCCGCTCCCCTCACGCTCCCTCTACTCACTTTTGTTCCCCACCACGTCTGTCTCTCCACTTCCCCGTGTCCCCCGACGTTCTCTGTCACCCACTCACCCTTGTTCCCACGCGCCTCTGTCTTCTCCATCCCTCTCTGTCCCCCGCTCCTCTCTCATATGCTCCTCTCACCAAACGAAGTCCTATAAAATCTGGGGGAATTGAACGAAAAAGGGGACTGGGACTCTGCTTTTTTTTTATCTGGGTTTGATTCATAAAAAAAGGGATAATTTACTATCCTCAACATTTCTACTTTACCTACTCTAATTCTGGGATTTTGTTTAAATTTCGCTCTGTTTTCGGGTTCGTTCGAGTTCGAGCATAGATTCGAGACGTCGACACCCATTTCACTGCGCACAAAAAAGGTAAACTCCGACACATTTATCGCTTATCGTCTTTAATTTCTGCTTTGGTTAAGATTTTAGTTTATTCTTCCGTTTGTCTAATGATTACGTAGTTTCTTTGTAGTCGCGTTATTTGTTCGATGTTTGGATGCTGTTAGGATAGATATTATCTGCTAAATGAATTTGAAAGTTATACTGTAATTCGGATGCTCAGACTGAATTTCCAGGACTTAGAACCTATTTAAAATCGAATATATATAGGATATACAGTGGGATGCCAAGGTAAGAAGAAGATATACATTCGATATACATCTGATATACACACCACTGTGTATATATATTAGGTATATCACATATACGATTAGAACCGACCAGCATTGTCTCTCTTTTACTCTATTTTTCCAAATAAGACACCATGTCATGAATGTAATCTGTTTAGGTTGGTACGATAAAATGATTATACAACATGTTGGTATTGGTTGTTGAATTCTGTTTGGTTCTAAATCCGAATTCTGTGTTTAGTTTCCTTAACAAGTTGTGTATTAAACCTTGTTCCATTTCCAGTTGATTAGGTTCAGTTCAGTACCTTAGTAGTATTATGCATGCTACTGTTTTCTTCTACTTAATTTAATCTTGATTGGGCAGTTAATGATATCTATCTGTTCCTATCTTAATTTGGTTTAATTTTCAGCTTGACGCATGATAGTATCTCTGTGTTTAAGTTTCAGCTTGGTCTATCTGAAGCTATGATTGTATAAAGTTTAGACCTCTGAGTTGAGAATGATGGTTGATCCAGACTGTTTGCATGTTCTTTAAGAGTGTTGTTTAAACTATGTAGCTGATGTTGTTAATCAGATGTTGGTTTTAATGTCTAAACATCTCAGAATATGTTCCTTTAAATGGGTAAAAGTATTCAAAGTTAATTCTGCCCCTTTTAAATTTATTCTGCACTTTGTCGAGATTAATTAGTGAACACTTGAAATTCTGCTATGTGATTGGAATATGAACATTCCCCTGTTAGTGTGTGAATTTTATCTCCTCCCCAAGCAAATATGGCTAAAGCATTTTCATATCTTCCCTCTTTCCTTTAGGATTAAGCTCAAAAGTTAAGAACTGGTTCTATACATAGCTACTTGCCTCATGTCAATCACATTCGAAGTCTGTTGATTCTGTTTGCTCCATTTGTGTCACGCCGCGACCCCTCTCTTTTTCTCAGTATATCCTGCAGTTTCTAGCTATCTAGCGTATGCCAAGTCGAATGTGAATTTAGTATGTATATCGGGTGGATATTTGCTGAATGTTGAGTCCCCCCTCTTTGAAACGCAACCGCTGTCCTGGCATGCTTAAATAGGTTCAGAATCTGATATGAGTAAAATGTTCATAACCTTGATGTACTTTCGAATAAATTAGTCGGCTATAATTCACTAGGTTAGTTAAATGTCTGCATATTCACCTGTCTGGTTTAGACAGTGTCTAATCCACGTACATTCATGCATATGATATGTATAAATGAGTCTAAGTGTCCACATGTTATTCGCATCAGTCTTTGTTTGGGTATTCTACATTTATCCCACAATGCCTCATTCTTTTCATTTGCCATTACTTGTCTAACGTGCTTCCATTATGGCTTTCCCTCTGCGTGGCGTGGTGAATATTTGAGTTGCATTTAATCTGTCCCTTGTACTGACAAGCAATCCATATCCTCGTTTCCTTCTTCACTTGCAGCCACTGCTATGCAGATGTCGTTAGCCTTAATATCTTATGTGATTTCTTCTTGCAATGTGCACTGCTGCTACTGGGCAGATTGTGTTCCTTAAATGTTATAAATACTCTAATATTGTTAAGGTACTGAGGTTGTATACCTACGTATACATAAGGTATATTTCAAATATACCAGAATATACGTAGTATGTATACAGTCTGTTGATTTGTTCGAGTTTATACCTCACATGTTTAACGTTATCCATTGATCGATACTAATCCTTTCTTTTCATTTTTATGCATGAACATCGCATACGAGTCCAAGGGGACTCGTCTCCTTCCGCATTTTGGCGTTGGGCTAAAACCCAATGTAACTCCTCCTGTGTCAGCCCGTCCGCAGCCGAACAAAAATAACATCTGGGCCAAAGCCCAACAGACAGAGACAGCCTACAGCAATACTAAAGTGGGCTGAGCCCATTTAAATCATTTTACTTTTTATTTTATTTTATTTCCTTTGTGCATTTAATTTGTAATTACATGACTAACATTTTACTTGTTTTATTTGTTTAGACTAGGTGAACCTTAGCAAATTTAGCCGGGTTGGGTTTTTAGTAAACGGGTAGGAAGAACTAATATTTAATTCCATAATGCCATTTTCTCCTTTTTGGCTATAGTACTCATGATATTTATCTATATCAAAATAATTGATCTTCAAGAGCGTAAAGCCATGAACACGTATTTTTAATTATATTTCTTCTATATTGGGAATTTTAAGGTATTACTGATATACAAATATGAACTTGATTACATTTTATAAACAACTCTTCAGGTTTAAATCAAACACACACATTTTTAGCTATAGTTAATAAACATGATAAAAAAAAGGGAGAAGAAAGATTCCACCTCGTCTGTACTCTTAAAACAAAAAATTAGTTAAGGGCCCCCAGAGTTATTTTCAATTATGTTTTAAAACGCTACATATCCCGTGCTCCTTCAGTTCATAACTAAACTCTTTTTTTAAAATTATTATTTTTATACAAGTTCTATTTTAAATAGCATTCTCACATGGCTATCTACAACTTTAGTCATATTTACAAATCTATTTTCTTTCTTCTAATACAATATTTACACTTAGCCTAACTAATCATAAGTTCGGTCGGTTAACCATTGTTAATGGGTCTTAAAGGGTGCCTAATACCTTCCCTTTAGACTAATTGAACCCTTACCTAGAATCTTAAGTTTCGCAGACTTTACAATAATGCTAACTCTAGAAAATAACTTTAATGAACTTTAGGTGTCCTAATTCACCATAAATAATTAGGTGGCGACTCCTTAAAACAAACAAAAAATAGGAATCACCAATATGTCGTACTTCTAATTTAACCCGGTTAAAATGGGGTGTGACAGCTTGGCGACTCTGCTGGGGATACTTAGGTTCTAACCATAACAGACTTAGTTTAAGTAGGCTTTGTGTGCTTATTTGAAATTACTTTATCATTTGTTAACTGTTTTTACATGCTATTAATTGTTTGCTTGATATAAACTGTTTGTTTGATATAAACTGTATATGTGTTACTGCTTTGATCAACTGTCATTCCGTTCATATTTCCTCCACTTCTGGAAAACTCACACATATTCACACACTTAAAACGGTTTCGCGGTTCGCGCCCGTTCACTATCAAATTACCTTTTAGTTGGATCGATCTTGTGGATTTAGTCGATCGGCGGTGCAGTCGACGGCCACAGACTTTCCACTCCCAAGTTGTCCGCTTGGGGGAACCTTGTGTCATAGGAAAACAACTCTTAGTCAGCCTAAGATAGAGCTAAACCAACACCCTTTATTAAGAACATACATTTCATGACCTAGGAGGTTTAATACCCTTGGTGTATTAAGCCCATTAGATGACTTTACCCAAACGTCCAAGCGGGTTCACGACCCCAAGCGACAATAATCATACTTTATATGCACGTTTGAAGGATAACTGTGCCTAAATATTGACTATTTGCTCTAATTAATTAAACTTTAGGAGGGAGGGAATGACTAACGTTTCTATGACAGGTATGGATTTACATTGGAGTACAATGAATGACGAAGATCAATGACATCACAAAACAGAGCTTAAATTTAGACATAGGAAATTGTATTTACTTTACTTAGATTAGGAAACACTTTATGTTGTACTCATTTGACATGTAATAAATATTACTACTTTTGTACTTTATTTTGGGGAAATAGAATTTGTTTAATCAATCAAAGCAATGGGATGACGTATTATGGCACACTTTACCCTTCAAACAAACGTTAGGCCTACCTCTGGCACAAAGAGGTCACATGCATATTAGGACGCGTTATTGTTTGATATACTCGTTTACATTTGTTTGACAACTTTATGAACTATTTGCTACATGACTTACTTGACTCTATGTGATCATGACTTTACCTAGATATGTTGTGAGACTGACATCATTTTGCATTTTTATGTTCTTATATCCCTAAAAAAGTTGATTCGGGTCGACACCGAGACACCGACCATCCAGGATGCCGAACCAGGAGAGACTTTGAAGAATTGGATTCTTACTCCACGAGTCTTGGTAGTTTGAACATGTAGAAAACGTTTGAAATAGCACAATTTTAAAATTGAGGTTTGAATCATGCTCAAGACTTTTGTTGCTTTGCCTCATCTTTTGAAAACTTAATCGCAAAATCTATGCATTTCTGATTTTCCTTAATCATCTATTATTATTTTCTACTTTATTTATCAAATCTGCCAACTCTATGATTGTGACATAAGATGAAACATACATCCCGAAAGAGTAATAAAGACATTTGAGGACAAGACAAGATTACACTCGGAAGAAATTGAAATAGCCGATAGGTGATGACATAAGCCTGAAAGCTAGCAATTCAAGAAGAAGTCAAAGGACGACATTAGGTAAGACGGTTAGTTTGCAACCTTTCCTTTAACAACCACGTTACGAACTACGTTCCGACCTGATTCCCATGGGGGATACGTAGGTAGCCCACATAGGGTTCGGTTGCATTTAGAACAAAAAGTCCAAAATATCTTATGCATACGAACTACGTTCTGACCTGATTCTCATGGTGAGATACGTAGGCAGCCCACATAGGGTTCGGTTGCGCTATAACAGAAAATACAAAATTCCTTACACAAAGAAAACCACACAAGGCCTGGTTCCCTCGGCGGGATTCGTACACTATCAACATACAGATCCGTCACACCTAGATAAAGATCCAACAAACCTTTTACCGTTTATATAACAGAACTACGCTGACCTGATTCCCTTGGTGGGATACGTAGGCAATCCACATCGGGTTCGGTCCCTTTATCAAAATTTCAAACCATTTTTTTTATGTACTTACTAACTACGTTCCGACCTGATTCCCTTGGAGGGATACGTAGGCAACCTATACAAGGTTCGGTCACACCACAACATAAATTTAACATACCCTTCTGAACCCAAAACTGGGGCATATTTTGAAAATATATAGACAAAAGAACGGTTGGACATCGACAAGATTGAGGCTACCAGATAGGAAGTATTATAGATCAATTACTTTAGAAGTGTCACAATCTGAAGTTGGCAGAAATATTTTACAACTTACATACATATATTTACACATATATATTTCCTTATATACATATACTTACATATATATCTTTCCTTATATATGCACTTACATATACACTTTTTAAATGAAACACTTTCTTTCAATCATTTTCACTACTGTTCATCTACCGAGGTTTGAACGGAGGTCACAAGATCCAAACAAATAAGACGAATGGAGCAGCCAACGACGTCAAGCTTCGAGTCAACACGAATCAACTTCCCCCTCCCAAACTAAGAATTTTTCTTTGAGTGCAGGAACTTAAAATCGCGAGATCAACAGTCAAGTCTATCAATCAGGGCCATTGTGGCCTCGCCTCAAAAGCCATACGGCTTTACTTCCAACCTTATCTTTTAATTTATTTTTTTATCAAAATAATTTTATAACTTTATACACCTGTTTTTGTAGGTTGACGAGATTGAAGGCGAATTAATTCAGGATTACGTGTCCTAAATTTGGCCTGTCACGATACCATCAACATCATGAGCCAGACGGCTATTCCACCACTTTACTCCATACTTTATCAATTATTTTATCATATACTTTACCAGCTTTAACCATTTTACTCTGAACTTTGCAGGAATCATTGTTAAGTTTCCAAAGACAGCTGAAGGCATCTCCCAAGACCGCTGGAGGCATCAATATCACACCCCGAGGATAACTATACATTTTAGGCTCGTCCGCCTTTAATAGGACATCATTTTTTCAAAAGCATCGCATTGCATATGCACTACTGATTTCAAATGCCCGACAAAGGGACAACATCATTGTTCGCAAACGCACAGCGTTTAGGCTCGTCCGCCTTTAATAGGACACTCTAGGATTGTCCGCCTTTAATAGGACACTTTAGGCTCGTCCGCCTTTAATAGGACACTTTAGGCTTGTCCGCCTTTAATAGGATATCATTTCTTTAAATGCCTAAAACGGCATATGCATCATGTCCTCGAAAACAACCGAAGACATACTCTAGGATTGTCCGCCTTTAATAGGACACTTTAGGCTCGTCCGCCTTTAATAGGACACTTTGGGTTCGGCCACCCTAAAATAGGACATTTTAGGCTCGTCCGCCTTGAATAGGATATCATTTCTTTAAATGCCTCACACGGCATATGCATCATGTCCTCGAAAACAACCGGAGACATGCTTTAGGCTCGTCCGCCTTTAATAGGACACTTTAGGCTCGTCCGCCTTTAATAGGACATTTAGGCTCGTCCGCCTTTAATAGGACAATTTAGGATTGTCCGCCTTTAATAGGACACTTTAGGCTTGTCCGCCTTTAATAGGACATTTAGGCTCGTCCACCTTTAATAAGACACTTTAGGATTGTTCGCCTTTAATAGGACATTTTAGACTCGTCCGCCTTTAATAGGATATCATTTCTTTAAATGCCTCACACGACATATGCATCATGTCCTCGAAAACAACCGGAGACATACTTGGGTTCGTCCACCCTAAAATAGGACATTTTAGGCTCGTCCGCCTTTAATAGGATATCATTTCTTTAAATGCCTCACACGGCATATGCATCATGTCCTCGAAAACAACCGGAGACATACTTGGGTTCGTCCACCCTAAAATAGGATACATCGGGTTCTTCCACCCTAAAATAGGATACTCGGGTTCGTCCACCCTAAAATAGGACATATTGGGTCATTCTACCCTAAAATGAGAATTCACATATTTATCTTGAATTTTACAGGATTGGCGTCGAGTCTCCGAAGACAACCGGGGGCATCATTCGGCTATACAGTCTCATATGCATAAGCCAGACGGCTACACTATGACACTACTCTCCACCTTATCATTCACTTTACCAATGCTAACGATTTTACGTTGAACCTTACAGAAATTATCATTAAGCCTCCGAAGACAACCGGAGACATATCATCGAGTCCCCGAAGACAACCGGAGACATCACATGGCTACACAGCCTCACCCGCATAAGCCAAACGGCTACATCATAGCATCAAGTCCCCGAAAACAACCGGAGACGTAGCATCAAGTCCCCGAAAACAACCGGAGACATAACATCAAGTCCCGAAAACAACCGGAGACATCGCATGGCTACACGGCCTCACCTGCATAAGCCGAACGGCTATACCCTTATTTTACTCCTTACTTCATTCCTTTATTTCATCATCTACCTTACCACTTTAATGAATTTACCTTAAAATTCACAGATATCATTTATCATCGAGTCCCGGAAGACAGCCGGAGACCTTATCACTATCATTTTCAAATGCAACTAGAGATATTATCACATCCTCAGCATACGCGTCACGCATTCATTCAAGTCCCTGAAGACAACCAGAGACAACATTAGCCACACGGCTACATTTTCATTCCCACACTCATATTTACTATCATTTTACACTCTTTACATTTTTTAACTTTATTACTAATTTTGACATGAATTTCAGTTTTGGCAGAAAATACAACCTGCAGAGACGCAACACAACGTGGAACTTTATCTTACGCAGTGAACTGGGGCAAACATGCTGAAGAGGAATACCAAACTCACAAGCAAAGGTCACGGATCTACTCTCGAACTCAATTCCGCCTATGTCCACAAACACGTGATACATAGGTTATTTTCTCTTTCACATCTCCCGCTAAAACTCTACTGAATCTACTCTTTTCATAATCTCATATTCCTTTCTACATCCCCAGCGTTTCCATAACTCAACACTGGGGCATCTTTGAAGGATTTATATCGTGCCTAGGAGAGTCCTACTTAAAGGTGTGTTGCGCGCCACATTTATAATTAGGAGGCTATAAGCACATGTTCTATTCTTGAACGTTCTCGTCACCCGTCTACAACTCCCGCAAGATTATGAACCCACAAAAACTTTCGAACTACACGTGGCCTGATTCTCGTGCAGCCCGAGATATGTAGGCAACTCGAAACTGAGATTCGGCCACAATTTTTCATAATTCCTTCGGTCCCCATAATATTTTCCATAAATTTTCCAAAAAAACGTCCTTTCTTACAAACTCACATTCATCGGTCCAAACAAAATTGGCTACTACGTCAACTTCTTCGCCCAAAGATTCTTACATCACCTCCGGTCGAAGAGGGGCATCTGTTGACATCCAATTTTGTCCCTCCTTTATTTAATTTTTATTCACTCGGACGTCTAAATTTATTGACGAACTAGATACTTTATTTTCACTGCTATTTATATCCGCTACTTTTATTTTTAACATTTACAAGTATTAATTTATCACAAATTTTAAATGTTCATCGTCATTTCACTTTCGGGTTTGGAATCGTTAAATTAATTACAAGACAACACTTGGTAAATCCTTACTTTCTATATACTAATTACTATTTATCTTCACATAATAAGTATTGTACTAGTTACTAAATTAGAAGCCCGGAAATAATTAAAATAGCGGAGGAAGGACCAATATTTTTCAGCAAATTAATGGCTTAAAATACAAATATAATATTATTTCCTACCCAAACAAATAACCCACATTTTCAACCCATATTTAAATTAATAGGCCAGCCCAAACGGACCAGCCCATACCCGAAATTGACCCGACCCAACCCAGTTCCTAACCCATTTCCCCTTTAACCTAAACCCTAATCCCTCACTCTCTTTTCTCCCTTCTCAGCCGCACCCCTTTCTCCCCATTCTCTTCCTCCTTTCCCTTCTCTTCTCCTTCATCTCCCGCTCCCCTCACGCTCCCTCTACTCACTTTTGTTCCCCACCACGTCTGTCTCTCCACTTCCCCGTGTCCCCCGACGTTCTCTGTCACCCACTCACCCTTGTTCCCACGCGCCTCTGTCTTCTCCATCCCTCTCTGTCCCCCGCTCCTCTCTCATATGCTCCTCTCACCAAACGAAGTCCTATAAAATCTGGGGGAATTGAACGAAAAAGGGGACTGGGACTCTGCTTTTTTTTTATCTGGGTTTGATTCATAAAAAAAGGGATAATTTACTATCCTCAACATTTCTACTTTACCTACTCTAATTCTGGGATTTTGTTTAAATTTCGCTCTGTTTTCGGGTTCGTTCGAGTTCGAGCATAGATTCGAGACGTCGACACCCATTTCACTGCGCACAAAAAAGGTAAACTCCGACACATTTATCGCTTATCGTCTTTAATTTCTGCTTTGGTTAAGATTTTAGTTTATTCTTCCGTTTGTCTAATGATTACGTAGTTTCTTTGTAGTCGCGTTATTTGTTCGATGTTTGGATGCTGTTAGGATAGATATTATCTGCTAAATGAATTTGAAAGTTATACTGTAATTCGGATGCTCAGACTGAATTTCCAGGACTTAGAACCTATTTAAAATCGAATATATATAGGATATACAGTGGGATGCCAAGGTAAGAAGAAGATATACATTCGATATACATCTGATATACACACCACTGTGTATATATATTAGGTATATCACATATACGATTAGAACCGACCAGCATTGTCTCTCTTTTACTCTATTTTTCCAAATAAGACACCATGTCATGAATGTAATCTGTTTAGGTTGGTACGATAAAATGATTATACAACATGTTGGTATTGGTTGTTGAATTCTGTTTGGTTCTAAATCCGAATTCTGTGTTTAGTTTCCTTAACAAGTTGTGTATTAAACCTTGTTCCATTTCCAGTTGATTAGGTTCAGTTCAGTACCTTAGTAGTATTATGCATGCTACTGTTTTCTTCTACTTAATTTAATCTTGATTGGGCAGTTAATGATATCTATCTGTTCCTATCTTAATTTGGTTTAATTTTCAGCTTGACGCATGATAGTATCTCTGTGTTTAAGTTTCAGCTTGGTCTATCTGAAGCTATGATTGTATAAAGTTTAGACCTCTGAGTTGAGAATGATGGTTGATCCAGACTGTTTGCATGTTCTTTAAGAGTGTTGTTTAAACTATGTAGCTGATGTTGTTAATCAGATGTTGGTTTTAATGTCTAAACATCTCAGAATATGTTCCTTTAAATGGGTAAAAGTATTCAAAGTTAATTCTGCCCCTTTTAAATTTATTCTGCACTTTGTCGAGATTAATTAGTGAACACTTGAAATTCTGCTATGTGATTGGAATATGAACATTCCCCTGTTAGTGTGTGAATTTTATCTCCTCCCCAAGCAAATATGGCTAAAGCATTTTCATATCTTCCCTCTTTCCTTTAGGATTAAGCTCAAAAGTTAAGAACTGGTTCTATACATAGCTACTTGCCTCATGTCAATCACATTCGAAGTCTGTTGATTCTGTTTGCTCCATTTGTGTCACGCCGCGACCCCTCTCTTTTTCTCAGTATATTCTGCAGTTTCTAGCTATCTAGCGTATGCCAAGTCGAATGTGAATTTAGTATGTATATCGGGTGGATATTTGCTGAATGTTGAGTCCCCCCTCTTTGAAACGCAACCGCTGTCCTGGCATGCTTAAATAGGTTCAGAATCTGATATGAGTAAAATGTTCATAACCTTGATGTACTTTCGAATAAATTAGTCGGCTATAATTCACTAGGTTAGTTAAATGTCTGCATATTCACCTGTCTGGTTTAGACAGTGTCTAATCCACGTACATTCATGCATATGATATGTATAAATGAGTCTAAGTGTCCACATGTTATTCGCATCAGTCTTTGTTTGGGTATTCTACATTTATCCCACAATGCCTCATTCTTTTCATTTGCCATTACTTGTCTAACGTGCTTCCATTATGGCTTTCCCTCTGCGTGGCGTGGTGAATATTTGAGTTGCATTTAATCTGTCCCTTGTACTGACAAGCAATCCATATCCTCGTTTCCTTCTTCACTTGCAGCCACTGCTATGCAGATGTCGTTAGCCTTAATATCTTATGTGATTTCTTCTTGCAATGTGCACTGCTGCTACTGGGCAGATTGTGTTCCTTAAATGTTATAAATACTCTAATATTGTTAAGGTACTGAGGTTGTATACCTACGTATACATAAGGTATATTTCAAATATACCAGAATATACGCAGTATGTATACAGTCTGTTGATTTGTTCGAGTTTATACCTCACATGTTTAACGTTATCCATTGATCGATACTAATCCTTTCTTTTCATTTTTATGCATGAACATCGCATACGAGTCCAAGGGGACTCGTCTCCTTCCGCATTTTGGTGTTGGGCTAAAACCCAATGTAACTCCTCCTGTGTCAGCCCGTCCGCAGCCGAACAAAAATAACATCTGGGCCAAAGCCCAACAGACAGAGACAGCCTACATCAATACTAAAGTGGGCTGAGCCCATTTAAATCATTTTACTTTTTATTTTATTTTATTTCCTTTGTGCATTTAATTTGTAATTACATGACTAACATTTTACTTGTTTTATTTGTTTAGACTAGGTGAACCTTAGCAAATTTAGCCGGGTTGGGTTTTTAGTAAACGGGTAGGAAGAACTAATATTTAATTCCATAATGCCATTTTCTCCTTTTTGGCTATAGTACTCATGATATTTATCTATATCAAAATAATTGATCTTCAAGAGCGTAAAGCCATGAACACGTATTTTTAATTATATTTCTACTATATTGGGAATTTTAAGGTATTACTGATATACAAATATGAACTTGATTACATTTTATAAACAACTCTTCAGGTTTAAATCAAACACACACATTTTTAGCTATAGTTAATAAACATGATAAAAAAAAAGGGAGAAGAAAGATTCCACCTCGTCTGTACTCTTAAAACAAAAAATTAGTTAAGGGCCCCCAGAGTTATTTTCAATTATGTTTTAAAACGCTACATATCCCGTGCTCCTTCAGTTCATAACTAAACTCTTTTTTTAAAATTATTATTTTTATACAAGTTCTATTTTAAATAGCATTCTCACATGGCTATCTACAACTTTAGTCATATTTACAAATCTATTTTCTTTCTTCTAATACAATATTTACACTTAGCCTAACTAATCATAAGTTCGGTCGGTTAACCATTGTTAATGGGTCTTAAAGGGTGCCTAATACCTTCCCTTTAGACTAATTGAACCCTTACCTAGAATCTTAAGTTTCGCAGACTTTACAATAATGCTAACTCTAGAAAATAACTTTAATGAACTTTAGGTGTCCTAATTCACCATAAATAATTAGGTGGCGACTCCTTAAAACAAACAAAAAATAGGAATCACCAATATGTCGTACTTCTAATTTAACCCGGTTAAAATGGGGTGTGACAGTTATTATGGGCATGGATGGATTGGTTTCTTGTTACGCCAATGTTGATTGTCGAATGAAAATGGTTCGTTTCCAGTTTCCAGGAGAACCAGTCCTAGAATGGAAAGGGAATACGGCGTCACCAAAAGGTAGGTTTATTTCCTATTTAAAGGCAAGGAAAATGATCACGAAAGGGTGCATCTACCATCTAGTCGGGGTTTAAGATGTAGAAGCTGAGTCGCCGACTCTTCAGTCTGTTCCTGTAGTAAATGAATTTCCGGATGTGTTCCCGGAAGAGCTTCCAGGCCTTTCTCCTGAGCGGGAGATTGATTTTTCCATTGATGTGTTGCCAGGCACTAAGCCTATATCTATTCCTCCTTATAGAATGACACCCGCAGAATTGAAAGAGTTAAAGGAGCAATTGAAAGACTTGCTTGAAAAAGGGTTTATTAGGCCTAATTCATTCCTATGGGGAGCACCTGTATTGTTCGTCCGAAAGAAAGATGGCTCCTTGAGAATGTGCATTGATTACGGGCAATTGAATAAGGTGACGATTAAGAACAAGTATCCTCTTCCGAGGATTGATGATTTATTTGATCAATTGCAAGGCGCCAAATGATTTTCAAAGATTGATTTGAGGTCCGGGTATCATCAAGTGAGAGTTAGGGAGAAAGATATCCCTAAGACAGCCTTCAGAACAAGATATGGTCATTTTGAGTTCCGGGTAATGTCATTTGGGCTAACTAATGCACCGGCGGCATTAATGCATTTGATGAACAATGTGTTCAGGCCCTTCCTGGATTTATTTGTGATCGTATTTATCGACGACATCTTGGTATATTCTAGATCCGCGACAGAACATGCGGATCATTTGCGTACTATCCTCAGAGTTCTTCGAACTCAAGAGTTATTTGCAAAGTTTTCTAAATGCGAGTTTTGGTTGAACTCAGTGGCATTTTTGGGGCATATTGTGGTAGCCGATGGTATTCGAGTGGACAGTCAAAAGATTGAGGCCGTGAAAACTTGTCCAAGCCTCGCAACTCCTACGGAGGTTCGTAGTTTTCTAGGCTTAACAGTTTATTACAGGAGATTAGTTGAGAGCTTTTCTTCTATTTATGCACCACTCACAAAGTTGACCCAGAAATCAGCAAAGTTTCAATGGACAGATGCTTGTGAGCGTAGCTTCCAAGAGTTGAAAAGTAGATTGACTTCCGCCCCAGTCTTGACACTTCCAGATGGATTGGAAGGATATGTTGTTTATTGCGATGCTTCTGGCATTGGGCTAGGTTGTGTATTGATGCAACATGGCAAAGTGATTGCGTATGCTTCAAGGCAATTGCGAAAACATAAGCAGAATTATCCAACCCATGATTTAGAATTGGCTGTAGTGGTTCATGCGTTAAAGATATGGAGACATTATTTATATGGTGTCCATGTGGATATTTATACAGATCGTAAGAGTCTACAGTATATCTTCAAGCAGAAAGAGCTAAATTTACGGCAACGACGATGGTTGGAATTGCTAAAAGATTATGATGTTGATATCTTGTATCACCCCGGAAAGGAAAATGTTGTAGTTGATGCTCTTAGCCGCAGATCTATGGGAAGTTTGTGTGACGTACGACCCGAGAGGAGAGAAATGACTCGTGAGCTCCAGTAGTTAGCTAGCCTAGGAGTTCGAGTAGCGGACTCAGGTAGCAAGGGAACTACTATCCAGAATTCGGCAGTCTCGTCGCTAGTAGCAGAAGTGAAAGAGCGACAATACGAAGATTCCATGCTAAGGCATTACAGAGATACACTCCCTCAGAAAGAGGAGTCATCATTTGAGCTTTCAGGAGACAGAGTTCTCCGATGTCGAGGCAGATTATGCGTTCCTGATGTGGCAGGTTTACGCCACCATATATTGAGAGAAGCTCATTGTTCCCGATATTCTGTTCATTACCCTTTTCTCGCCGTAAGTATGATTCCATATGGGTGATTGTGGATAGACTCACCAAGTCAGCTCATTTCTTACCAGTCAGAACGACCTACGTGGCAGAAGATTATGCAAAGCTTTATCTTAAAGAGATAGTGAGACTCCATGGTGTTCCAGTATGTATTATCTCATATAGAGGGACTCAATTTACAGCCAATTTTTGGAAGTCTTTCCAAGAGGGTCTAGGGACCCAAGTGAGCCTTAGTACGGCATTTCACCCGCAGACCGATGGACAAGCCGAGCGTACCATTCAGATTCTTGAAGATATGTTGTGGGCATGTATGATAGATTTTGGAGGAAATTGGGATGACCATTTTCCACTCATTGAATTTGCTTACAATAACAGTTATCATTCTAGCATTCAAATGGCACCGTATGAAGCTCTATATGGGCGAAAGTGTAGATCCCCAATTGGGTGGTTTGAAACAGGAGAGACTAGATTGATAGGACCAGACTTGGTCCAGCAAGCTATAGAAAAAGTCAAGCTCATACAAGATCGGTTGTTAGCAGCCCAAAGTCGTCAAAAGTCCTATGCGGATAATCGTCGAAGAGACTTAGAGTTCCAAGTTAAAGATTGGGTATTTTTGAAAGTGTCGCCAATGAAGGGCGTTATGAGATTTGGCAAAAAGGGGAAGCTTAGTCCCCTATACATTAGACCTTATGAGATTGTGCGAAAGATCGGCAAAGTGGCCTATGAGTTAGATCTACCTCCGGATTGGGAGTCAGTCCATCCATTTTTCCATGTCTCGATGCTTCGAAAATGTATTGGAGATCCTACCAAGATCGTGCCAATAAGTGATGTGCAAGTGATAGAAAAGTTGACTTATGAAGAGGTACCCATTGCCATTATAGATAGGCAAGTACGGAGGCTTAGAAACAAAGAGGTGACCTCAGTTAAGGTTCTATGGAGGAGTAGTAAATGAGAGGAAATGACATGGGAAGCGGAAGAAAGTATGCGATCCAGATACCCACATTTATTTCAGCCCTTAGAAGAGATCCAAGATGAGACGTCAAGATTTTAAGGTATGTGTATTTTTCTTTTATGTTTTTGGGTCGTGTGTGGCCAAATTCTATTGCTATTATGTTGTGGCCCTGTGAGGCATTGTTATTATGGGTTGTTGTGACATGATGGTAGAGCCCTATTATAGGGGAGACTCTGGCAATTTTTTTATAGAATCCCCGAGGACTTTAACATTCGAGGACGAATGTTCTTAAGGGGGGAAGAATGTTACACCTCAGAAAATCCTCCGTTGTTGCACAAGTGAATGAACTAGTGAGGAGTACGAGTATACGATATTTTCATAAGTAAGAAATGACAATTGATGGCCCGAAGTAAGATTCCAAAGGCAATTGCAATAAGAGATAGGTTATGCTCCATAATGACTAATTATAGGTTCAGAAAATGTGGAAAGTTGCAGGTTTGCATTTTGGCCAGTTGGACAGAAAGTGAAATACGGACCGTAAAGTGGTATACGGCCCGTATACTGCCATGTCGTATTTCAACTTCCAAAACTTCAACTTTCTGTCAATGTTCAAATGGTTAAATATGACTTGGAATACGAACCGTAAATTGAAATACGGCCCGTAAACTGCGATTGTAAATCACCATGATCCCCATCATACTTTATGGATCTGTTATGCTTAAATACGCCCATAGAATATGGACCGTAAACTGGAATACGGCACGTAAACTGGGTTAACGACCACTGTGCAGCTTCGACGACTGTTCATTTCAGATCAGATTTTGGGTTATTAAAAAGGGGACCAAGCTTATTATTTCATTTCCTCATTTCACCCCTTCTCTCTAAAACATCTCTCTACATTTATTTCACACAAATTCAACGATTATTAGTGATCAACAACATAAACCAAGTGAATCAGAGTAAGAAAACCCATCAAAGATCATTCAAGTCAAGAAATCTCATTGGAGATAAACTAGGGTTTTTGCTCAAGTGGAGTATTATCAACTAAGGCTTGTTCCTACAACACCTAAGGTAAGATTTATGGTATTTATATGTTGTTTGAGGTATTTAAGAGTTAAAATACTTGGATTGTAGAAGGGTATAGGAAAATGGGTCATGAATGTGGAATAGTGCCATTTTGAGAAATAGTTTGAATTGAGTTATGAGTCTAGAGGTATTGTGATGTAAATGTGTTATAAATGACGTTGAGAACATGAGATGAGCAATGTACGTGAATGGACATAGTTGTGTGTTATATCCATGGATATGAGTAATTGAAAGCAAATTGAGAAATGTGGATAATGTGGATGAATAATGACTATCGTTATGGGGTTGTGAATGTGTTGTTGACATTTGGGAGTTGATATACGTTATGGTGGAATGTCGTATAAATAAGGAGATGCTGTCCGATTTTCTCTAGCTTTAGTCATATATGCTAGCTATCGATTCTAATGATAGTATGACTTTAATGAAGGTAGAAACGCTAGCATTGGAGGAGAAAGCGCAAGTGTAGAATAGTTGAACGAAAAAGGTATGTAAGGCTAACCCTTCTTTCATAAGGCATGGTCATTTGGCCAAATATCTAAATCTTCTATGAGACTATGATATCCTTCAAATGATTTGATCTTCCGAGCTAGTAAGCTCACGATTCTTGATAGGCCACGATTGTACTAAATCCCTCGTATGATGAGTAAGCCTATGAAGATAAACGTGGTGAATGACGATAATAATAATGATGATGTTGATGACGATTATGATAATGATGTAAATAGTAAAGATGCTTATGAGCTATTATGTATATGTATCTATTTATGACTATTATGGAACCCCGAGCTTATGAGGCCGGGTAAGATATGTAAATAAGTATGTATATGATTACGTAACGCACGCACACCTCTGCAGATGGTACGGATAACCCTGACGCCTTGGTAGGACCAGGTAGATGTAACCCTGAAGCCTTGGTAGGGCCAGGTATGAGTAACCTTGAGCCTTGGTTGGCCAAGTATGTATGAAACACCGATCCTGCATGGTCGGGTATGCTATGTATAAGATATGATTATGTATATGATATGATTACGTATATGACATGGATACGAGTATGAATACGAATATGATACGATATGAATGTGAATAAGGGCATGTATACGAATACGAGTACAAACATGGAACGGATATGGATGTATGTACGTAAATACGCATTAGAAATGGAAAGATCCTATGTAAGGCAAGTAAGTGCCTATGACGATGATATTACCATCTCCCATCTTGTGCTATTTCTTATGTTGCTTAATATGCTTCTATATTGATATTGATCATGCTTTACATACTCAGTACATTCTTCGTACTGACGTCCTTTCATTTGTGGACGCTGCGTCATGCCCGCAGGTGCACAGGGAGACAGGCTCGATCCATAGCTATATTCTCAGAGACTACATAGCAGAGCTCCATTTCATTCGGAGCCATAGCTTCTGGGTACTTATTCTTTTGTGTACATAGTTATGGGCATAGCGAGGTCCTGTCCCGCTCATGTGATATGTTATACTCTTATTAGAGGCTCGTAGACATGTGTATATGGTTAGATATGTCTGGCCTTGCCGGCCTATATTTTGTATATCATTTTGGTAGCCTTGTCGGCTCATGTACATGGATGTGGCATAAATGCCAATGATGATATAAAAGCATTGTCGTCCAATGGGGGCTAGCATGGATGATGAATAGAAATGTATGTTTAATTATGTGGCTCACCTAGATGTAAGTATAAGTGTAGGCCAAGGGGTGCCCGGGTGGGTTAGCACCGGGCGCTCGTCGCTGCCCCCTAGACAGGTCGTGACAGAGGCAATGTTATAATGGGATGTTGTGACAGGATGGTAGTGCCACATTACAAGGGAATCTATGGCAATATTTCTATAGGATTGCCGAGAACTTAACATTCAAGGACGAATGTTTCTAAAGAGCGGAAAAATGTTACACCTCCCGTTTTGTGGAAAGGAGATTTTTGGCTTATTGGTGGTATGTACCTTTAGTTCGGTAATCCACACCAGTGCTTTGGACACGAGATATTTTACTTTGTATGTGTACAGGAGTATAAGTATGCATTCTTGACATTACGAGGGAATTAGAAGTGAAACGAATCGAATCGGAGCAAAACAGGGCAGTTCAAAAAAAACTGTTGAAACCATTCAGCGTCGGCGGCCTAAGGGATAACCGTCGACACATCGACGAGACGTCATCTGGCACTATCGATGAGGTTCTGCAATTAGACATCTCAGGTGGTAGTTCGACGGGGCATGTCGACGGACCGTCGACCTTGCTCGTCGACCCGCGGATCTGAAACTTTCCAGCCCTGGTTATAAATATAAGATCCCACATTTTATTCCATTATTTCTCCCAAAAACAGATCCTATATCTCTCTAGAACCCTCTAAAACCCTCCCTCTATTTTCTACAACAAATCTATACCAAGAAACCAAGATTAAAAGCAAAGACTAAGAGATTCATGTACTAGGAAGCCTGTTAGGGTTTGTGAAGAGTAAGGATTTCTTTAGCATGCAAGTGGAGGATTTCATTATAATGGAGTAGAGTGACTCACAGCTTATTCCCAGGTAACTAAGGTGAGTTTTATGTTTATTTCATATTATTGAGAGTATTGATGGGTTAAAAGACTTGGATTATGGAAAGGAGTAGAATATGGAGTGCAAATATGAAAATAGTGATATTCTTGAATCATAGTTCTTGATATGTAATGAGTATAATTTTGCTATAAATAGTATTAAAGATGTTGTAGAGGCAGTATGGTGCTATAGTTAGGGTTGTAAAGGAGTTTGATAGGGAATGCTGAGCATTTAATAATGTCTAGCTTGATGAAGTTGTTGATTAAGATATTGTGGGTGTTGTTATTGATATTGGGAGTTGTTAATTATGTGGGGGAAAGTCATCGAATAAAGGAGATGTTACCTAATTTTTGTCAGCTTTAGCTTAAACTTAAGTATGTTTTCGATTATCTAATTTTAGTACAAACTCTCTTAAATGTAGAAATGTGAATATTGGAGGGAAGCGTTCAAGTGATATAGTTAGTGAAATGTAAAGGTATGTAAGGCTAGTCCCTTCTTTTCTAAGGCATGATTCCTATGACATGACTTCCTTTATTATTCCATGACCTACTTACATTCTGAAAAATACGAGTCGATGTTTATAAAGAGCTTCCTATGAGATAATGATAAGAGATATTTCATGAGCATGATAACGATAATGATGAGTCTGAGCCTAGAGATCCAAATGCTTATGATAGGACATTTCCATGAAGCTAATGTTCCTTGTACGATTCTTTGATGTTATTCACTGTTGCTAGACCCACCTTATAATGCTAGTTCCTTCAAGGTGAGGCATGATGATTATGATTACTGCATAATGGAATCGGGGGATCTCGACCTTACGTCACCCCGATAGAGTTATATTTTGTCTTTAAGTTCTTATGCATGCTTTACGAGATGTATATAATGACGAGATTCCACCGTGCCTAGAAGGCCAGACATGTCACCGCGAAGGCAGGATGCATACGATTCCACCGTGCCTAGATGGCAGTACATGTCATCACTAATGCGGGCTGCATATGATTACACCGTGCCTAGAGGGCCGAACATGATCCAACTAGTAGGGGGCGTACGATGGTTACCCGGACGCGGGTTAACGATGATGGTATATGTTATATGTACGACATGTGTTTTCTTTTAAAGGTTAAGCAGGTTATATCCTCATCTCATGTTTTATGATCTCTTTATTATGTTAGTATTATTCATGCATTACATACTCAGTACATTTATCGAACTGACGTCCTTTCTTTTATGGATGCTGTGTTCATGCCCACAGGTAGACAGGGAGGTGACCCAGGTTCATAGGAGCTGATCAGTGGACTTACAGGAGCACTCCATTATTCTGGAGTTGCTATTTGTGGTATATTCTTTTGTGCATATATATTTGGGCACGATAGGGTCCTGTCCCGTCTTTATGTCTAGTACTCTAGTAGAGGCTCGTAGATACGTACGTGTCGGTAGTAAATGTCCCATGATGATCACATTGTATACTTGTATCATATTTTGATAGCCTGAGGGCCTTATGTATATGATTGTAGATATGTTTTGGAAGTGATAAAGGTTTCTTATGGCTAGTTGTGTTGAGAATAATAAATGCATTTAAGATGAGTATGATGATTAGTATGAGCGGTGCTCGGTAGTCAGCTCCGGGAACCCATCAAGGCCCCGCAGGCGGGTCGTGAAAGTTTTCCAACTCTAGACCATTCCACAACATACATACATGTTCCTACAACTCCATATGCAAATTCTGGTCATAAAGTGTTAAAGTTAGCCATCAACGAGGCTCGGGAAGTGTATAGGATTTTGTAGCTCTTGTTCTAAACATCAAATCTTGACGGGATGAAGGAATCTATTAAAGATAAATAAGATTTCAAGCTCTTCCGACTTTGATTGAGGTAAGGATATTCTCTATTTTTGATATTATGAATGGTATTATGGAGATTTAGTTGTTAAGGCTTCGTATAGGCTATTGATTGGTTGAGACATTGGAAAAACATCGTGTGGGATGTTTTATGGAGTATTTTGGTATTGATGATGATGTTGTTGATGTTAGTGTTGTTGTTATTGTTGTTGGTTGTTAGTATTGTGATTTCGGGCTAAGGATATAAACAGGGGAGATGCTGCTCGAATTTCGGCAGATTCTAAAAGGATTTAATTTGAAGGCTTAAGATAAACATATGACGATAAGCCTAACAATAGTATGAATTCTCCTAAATGTAGATCTACTAGCTTGGGAGGAAAAGCGTTAAGTAGTAGGAGAGCAAAAAGGTATGTTAAGGCTAATCCCTTTCTTTCTAAATGCATGATTCTTTTCTTATGAATCCACACATGCTTTCCATAACATTCTTATTCCTAAAAAGCTAGAAGTTCATGATTCTCAAAGTTCTTGTGATGCTTAAGATAGATATTTTCTATGATGATAACGATGATAATGATGATTCCATTTCTAGAGATCCCAAAGCTTATGGTCTTGATGCTATTATGAGATTATTTAGCTTATTTCATGATTTTCCTAAGTTTATTCATTGTTGTAGATCTCACCTTATGTTACTTGTCCCTTCAAGGTGAGACGTAGCGATGATGATTGCTCCATAATATAATCGAAGGTTACCGACCTTACGTCACTCTGATAAAGTAATAACTTTTATTTGGGCTCTCATGCATGCTATTTATATTATATATTTATATATGATATGAGAAAAGATGACAGCATTATATACGCATATGTTATATGTATATGGGGTATGGAAAAAGGGTGACGACGTTATATACGCATAGCCACAAGATCAGTTGGCATACAATGATATTGTCCCGGACGCGGGATGCCCGGACGGGGGATATATAGGTATATAATGATGATATAATTTATTTATGGATCGGGCTGCACGTTCCGCAGCACTATTATGTTATACATGTATGAGAAATATTTATGTGAAAAGGCTAAGCATGCATGGTATCCGCCTATGAGGCGTCCAGATGTACATATTATCTCTTTATTTCATGTTATGTTCCCTATCTCTCTTTATGGTTCTATTGATGCTTTACATACTCAGTACATCACTTGTACTGATGTCCTTTCTTGTGGACTCTGCGTTATGCCCACATGAAAGCAGGGTGATGGATCTGATCCTTAGGAGCTTCAACAGCGGAGTCTCAGGAGCGCTCCATTTGTTTCGGAGCTGTAGTTTATTGGTATTACTCTTTGTGTATATACTTGGACACGGAGGAGTCCTGCCCCGTCTTCATGGATTCCTGTATTTTATATAGAGGCTCGTGGACAGAGGTGTGTATCTAGAAGTCCTATATTGTTATCAGTTCATATTGTTGTATTATATTTTGGTAGCCTTGTTGGCTTATGTTTATAGGCATAGTTATTGATGATTATATAGCGATGTGTCATTATCTTGTGATATATGCCCTTACAGATTATGACGCCCATGAGTTAGCTTTGTTGCCCACCTAGAAATAAGTATGAGATGTATGTTCAGTGGTGCTCGGTATGTTAGTTCTTGGTACCCGTCATGGCTCTCCAGTTGGGGTCGTGACAAAAGTTGTAGCAGAGCAGTTCGTCCTAGGGTATGTCTACGAGCCGTGTCCAGTAGAGTTTTGTTTATGGGTATGAAGAGCGCCACACTTATAAACAGGAGGCTGCAGGGCATTTAGGAATAATTGACCATATTTCTTATCTTAGATCATGCGATAGTGTAGTGTTATCAGGATTCCTTTTTCCCTAATCTTGTGCAATGATTTCAGCGATGCCTGTGAATAGAAAAACAACAGCGGCCCAGAAAGGCAAGACTGTAGCAGGAAGGAAGACTGAACGGGAGCCACCGACAGAGATAGAAGAGGGTGAGTCCCATAATGAGGTTCCATCTCGGACCTCTCCTACTCCACCTATAGCAGAGGAGAATGAAAGGGCCTCAGGTCCAGCTCCGACACCCTTAATTCCTCCACCAGATACCTTGGGCCTGCAGATGAGAGAGGCTATTCAGTTGCTGACCCAGTTAGTTGCCGCTCAGGACCACCGGCAGGGCGCGGGCCAAGGTGATAGAGCGGTCAGTGCAAGAGTCGTGATTTTATTAGTCTAAACCCTCCAGAATTCTATGGGTCAAAAACGGATGATGACCCACAGAGTTTCATAGATGAGACACTGAGGATGTTACGGATAACACATGCTTCTGATACTGAGTTAGTTGAATTGGCTTTTTATAGATTGCGGGATGTGGTCGTCCATTGGTACAATACTTGGATGACTTCGAAAGGGGTAAATGCACCTTCCCCGGTATGGCAAGAGTTCGCGGATGCCTTCCTCCGATATTATTTGTCGCCCGAGGTTTGACAAGCTAGAGCCAATAAGTTTTTGAATCTTAGGCAAAGGAATATAAGTTCTCCAGAATGCAGTCTTCGCTTTAATTCCTTAGCAAGGTGTGCTCCAGCCATTGTAGCCGATATGGGGGACTGCGTACATTGGTTCATGAGTGGTTTCGGGCCACATTTGATTAAGGAATGCTTGACGGCCTCACTCCAGAAAGTAATGGATATCATTCGTATTCAAGCCCATGCTCAGAATTTGGAGGAACAGCAGCAGCCGCAAAGGGGTGAGCGTGATTCTAATGGAAGGTATAGTAAGAGGGCCAGATCTTCCGGTGTTGCTATTGAGTTCAGAGGGGGTCAAAGGCAGCAGTATTCCAGGCATTCAGGACAATCAGTGGCTAGTGCACCTCCTCGATTTGCAGACAAGAGATTTGATCGCCCTATTTATTCTGGACCAGGCTAGAGCTCTAGGATTTCGATTTTCTAGTATAGGGGTGATTCCAGCCAGGCGAGACCATTTTCACAGCGATGTACTCAGTGTTGCAAGTTGCATGTAGGATAGTGTCTCTTAGGTTTAAATGTTTGTTATACTTGTGGGTGGCCAGGCCACATTATGAGAGATTGTCCTTTTGAGAGTAAGTGGAGGTGTGGCTCAACTGACGGGGTCTGCAGTTGGTTCTTCATCATCTGTGCGCCCTCCTGGGAAGACCTCTCAGACTCCAGCAGGCCGTGGCAGAGGCAGAGAGGGAGCATCTAGCTTGATTCTCTCTATCAATCTCCTGGCCGAAGTCAGTCTTAAACTCCACGGGGGTTTCCAAGTACAATCTGAGTATTTGTGCCTATGGACTCCCCTTTTGAAGGAAGTTTGAGAAATACGAGACATCTAAGTCATACAAGTAAAGAGATCTATTCATTGATAAGAAAAATAAAAAATGTGAACGGGGATCGGATTGATGATAAAATAGCAGTCCTTAGAACCGTATTTACGCATTGATTGATCGACAGAACTTGGAGTCTTCACCCGATATTGTTACAGGTACATTGTCCGTATTTTCTCATGATGTGTATGCATTAGTTGATCCGAGTTCTACATTGTTTATGTTATTCCTTATATTTTTGGTTGGATTGGGGTGAAACCTGAGTCGATTAAACCTTTCAAAGTGTTTCATTAATGAGATGTCAGTATGATTAGATGGGGGTTGTAACGTTTTCTCAAAGCAAGAAATAGAAGGGATAAGTCTATGCTTAAATATGACCCTTGAATAAATATGCTAATGATTTATGAGTATAAAGGGGTAGAAGAGGTAAGAGAATGATGTACGTTACTAAAAGAGCCAGATATCGACAAGAGCTTTTTTATCGTATGAAGTATATTAGCAAGGATGTTGTACGGAGGTACGAGTATAAGGATATGTGGATATAAGACAAAGGTAGGACTAAGGTACAGAAAAATTCTCTTTCAAAAGCTCTCTTGTTACAAGATTATTGAGTTAGTAATACAAGGCTGAATAGCTAATGAAGGATGTGAATGATGATTTGAAGGAATTGGTAATATGTTGGTAGATGAATGAGTTTGAAGTTGCGAGTTGATATACGATGTGCTCTTCATTAATAAGATGAATTTGTAGTTTAAAGGAGGCTTGTCTAAAGACCGAGTGCTTATGTAACGAAGAAAAAGAGGAATATTAACAATCAGGGCAGATTTTGAGAATAAAATTTGTGCTAGATACCATCATGATGATGAAATGGGAAAGTGAGTAATAGGAGAAAGTTGATTTTGGAAGAATAGTAAAGAAACTATGAAGATCCTTTTGAGGTAATATTAGGCCCATCCAGGACCAGTACGTTTACGAGAATACGTGACTCATTCAAAATATGTGCAACTAACTAGATAAAGTCAGACGATGAATAGTCACAACTAAGATTAGTTGCGGATTCGCTGAGAGTATGTGCTTGCAAGAAAAGGGGAGAACTAATGGGATATTAAATATAGAATAATGGGCTAACACCCTAAAGGGGGAAGATGAGACAAACAAGTATTGGATCAGAAGTAGACCTTGTTAAAAGATGGAAATATCATAATAAAGGAATTGGAAACTAACTCAAAGGGATATTGCACTAGCGGGCCGATAAGATGTGAGGACGATTTGATGATAATCATAACCCGTCAGTCATGTGCATGACTAAGTAAAGATTGAAAGGGAGTACACTAAGGAGGAAATTACTCAGAATTTCAAGATAAGAGTGTAATAGGAAGTTCAGAAATAAAGAAGCAGAGAAGGATTGAGTATGATGGTATTCGAAGTAGATAGTAGACTGAGATAAAAGTTAAGTGAAATAGCCACCGCGAGCTAGTTGTGTGGATACAAAGTTATAGCATCACAGAATAGATAGGAAAGCATTGTACAGGGAAACCTTAAAGGCAAAAGTATTCGAGCCAAAATCTAGTAACATCTTGTCGATGGAAAGAAGTGGAGTTATCAATTGAGAAGGACTAAAATGAAAATGAACTATTCAGAGGAACGTGATTATTTGATGATACAAATGTGTATGATGATGATATGAGAATTCCAGGCATAGAATATTCAGGAAATGATCAGCATGGAATTATTCGATTATCTAGTAGCTTTACTAGATTAAGATGTTCAGCTCTCTACTAGCACATGAGGATCAGTATATACAGAGAAACCTAAAGAATATAGATTACTCCAGTATTCTTTCCCACCTTGAGATAAGTGGGTAAGTAGAGGACACTTTTCCGACATCCAAGGATATGTCATGAACATGTATATTAGAACCTTGAAGAAAATTAGGATGACCAGTTAGTATGGATTGAATTTTTATATGGTATTAGTCATCATTTCAATATCCATATGGCTTATATAAAACTCTATAAAAATGTGAGAATGTTAGATTGTTTGAAAGTTGGAAACTCATCCTAAAGAAATTTACAAAAAGTAATAAGGAAGGTAAGTATGACCCTTGGATATCTTAGACTTCGCAAGATGATGGTTGAAGGACCTACTAGATTTACCCTCAAAATTGAAATCAGTATATTCAGTCTTTTACATGTCTATGCTTCGCAAGTGCATTGAGAAATCCCCCACAGTTGTACCAATTGATGATATTTGGAGTACAAAAAAATTATCGTATGAGAAAGTCCCTACTACCCTCTCAGATCGCCAAAGTTCTAGGATTGTGGATTAAAAAAAAACCAGAGATATAGCCTTGGTAATAGTACTGTGAAAACAAATGTTAAGGTAGAAGAGATGACTTGAGAAGTTGAGAAAGGAGAATGATATGAGATTCAAGTATCCACATTTGTCTCCATTAATAAAGGAGATATAGATTGAGACATTATAACCTTCAGGTTGGTAGTACTACAGCTACAGAGGAAGCTCTACCGAAACTTCCATAAGATCTTGAGGATTTAACATTCGAGGACGAATGTTTTAAAGGTGGGGAGAATGTTACACCTCGAAAATTTTCGCGTCGTTTGCGTCACGAGTAAACTAACGTAAGCTCGGAGAGGTCATGGAACCCTTATAAGGTTAAGGAATACTCTTAATAAGTGTTAAGCAAGTGCCTAAAGGTTCTGGGATCAAGCAAATCGAAGAAACTAAGTTTGTCAAAATTTTGGGAAAATTTGGCAGAATTTTGGGTCAACTTTAGAGAAGTATATCAGGAGTTTTGAGGTTGAACGAAATCCTAAATTGAAGTTCATTGAGTCTAGTTTTCAACGCAACAAACTGCTCATTGATATGACATCAGGGTAGAGCATTATGGACGTTACAAGTTAGGCCGGCGGAGCAGAGGCGCGTGCAGCTACAGTGCGCAAACGTGCAACTACAGTGCGCGAGCATTCTAGATCGGTGGATCCGACCTTCGCAAGTATAAAAGGACCCTTTTAGTCATTTTTTAGGACATTTTCAAACTCTATACCATTCCACAACATACATACATGTTCCTAAAACTCCATATGCAAATTTTGGTCATAAAGTGTTAAAGTTAGCCATCAACGAGGCTCGGGAAGTGTATAGTATTTTGTAGCTCTTGTTCTAAACATCAAATCCTGATGGGACGAAGGAATATATTGAAGATAAATAATATTTCAAGCTCTTCCAACTATGATTGAGGTAAGGATACTCTCTATTTTTGATATTATGAATGGTATTATGGAGATTTAGTTGTTAAGGCATCGTAAAGGCTAGTGATTGGTTGAGACATTGGGAAAACATCGTGTGGGATGTTTAATGGAGTATTTTGGTATTGATGATGATGTTATTGATGTTAGTGTTTTTGTTATTGTTGTTGGTTGTTGGTAGTGTGATTTTGGGCTAGGGATATAAACAGGGGAGATGCTGCCTGAATTTCGGCAGATTCTAAAAGGATTTAATTTAATGGCTTAAGTTAAGCATACGACGATAAGCCTAACAATAGTATGAATTCTCTTAAATGTAGATCTACGAGCTTGGTAGGAAAAGCGTTAAGTAGTAGGAGACCAAAAAGATATGTTAAGGCTAATCCCTTTCTTTCTAAAGGCATGATTTTTTTCTTATGAATCCACACAGGCTTTCCATAACATTATTCCCCAAAAGCTAGAAGTTCATGATTCTCAAAGTTCTTGTGATGCTTAAGATAGATGTTTGCTATGATGATAACGATGATAATGATGATTCCATTTCTAGAGATCCCAAAGCTTATGGTCTTGATGCTATTACGAGATTATTGAGCTTATTTCATGATTTTCTTAATTTTATTCATTTTTGTTGATCTCACCTTGTGTTACTTGTCCCTTCAAGGTGAGACATAGCGATGATGATTGCTCCATAATATAATCGCAGGTTACTGACCTTACGTCACTCTGATAAAGTAGTAACTCTTATTTGGGCTCTCATGCATGCTATTTATATTATATATGTATATATGATATGAAAAAATATGATGGCGTTATATACACATTTATTATATATATATGGGGTATGGGAAAAGGGTGACGGCATTATATACGCATAACCACCCGATCAGTTGGCATACTATGATACTGTCCCGGATGCGGGATATATGGGTATATAATGATGATATAACATATTTATGGATCGTGCTGCACGTTCCGCAGCACTATTATGTTATATATATATGAGAAATGTTTCTCTGAAAAGGCTAAGCATGCATGGTATCCGCCTATGAGGCGTTTAGATGTACATGTTATCTCTTTATTTCATGTTATGTTCCCTATCTCTTGTTATGGTTCTATTCATGCCTTACATACTCAATACATCGCTCGTACTGACGTCCGTTCTTGTGGACGCTGTGTTCATGCCCGCAGGAAAGCAGGGTGACGGATTTGATCCTTAGGAGCTTCATCAGTGGAGTCTCAGGAGCGCTCTATTTGTTTCGGAGTTGTAGTTTACTGGTATTACTCTTTGTGTATATAATTTGTCACGACCCAACCCCGTGGGCCGTGACTGGTGCCCGAGCTACACACCCATACACACCTACTTACCAAATTAGCATATCAACGACTTATCCAGATCCAACATATATTAATTATTACAGATATTAATCTGAAGCGGTCGTGTATAACATACATATCATACAGAAGCTGCTAAGGCTGTCGTGGAACATATCATTTGAAGCATGTACATAAGCATATATACATACCAGCCGTTAAAGCTGTCATAGCAAATAGGACCGCTTAGATGCAAATCACAGACATAAACGAACAATCACGACCCATGACCCACATATATGTCTACAGGCCTCTAACAAACACAACAGAATCATATGATGGGACAGGGCCCCGCCGTACCCCTGAATATACACATACATGTACATAACGGAAGAAAATGTAGCAAAATATGGGCTCCAGAACAAGGGCGCACTCCAAAGCAGCAGAACAGATAACCTAAGCTGTCGGGTCTCTCACACGAACGTCTGTACCTGCGGGCATGAAACGCAGCCCCCGAAGAAGAGGGGGTCAGTACGGAATATGTACTGAGTATGTAAGGCATGAAATACAACTGAAAAGATCATAACTGAAACAGAGATTCCAGGAGTCAAGTATGATAATCAAGAAACCACTCTACCTGTGCAGTACGTAACAGAATCAAACATTCTCATATCACATACCGTACCCAGCCCATCCTGGGACTCGGTGAATGAAATCATGCGTGCGAAAATTATATATCATATACATACCGTACCCGGCCCATTAAGGGACTCGGTGATAGAATCATGTCATCCTGCTTTCATACCATCATGCATGCATATACATATACATATACATACCGTACCCGGCCCTCTAGTGAGGGACTCGGTGAATGAAGTCATACTGTACCCGGCCCATCAAGGGACTTGGTAAATGAAATCATACCGTACCCGGCCCATTAAGGGACTCGGTAAATGAAATCATGTGCACATATATCGTACCCGGCCCATCATGGGACTCGGTGCCATAATCATATCATCATATACATATACCATACCCGGCCATCTAACGAGGGACTCGGTGAACAATGCAGAGGAATACGCACGATAACATATCCTGGCCCGGGCTCAGTGAAGGACATACTGAGGCTTGCACGAACAGAGTAGTGCGAAACCATATGCACGTAAATCGAGACTCAATAGACAAGTATACTTATCGGCATCTGAAGGCTCAGAAACAAGTTTCAGGTCAATCCGAGTTAGTATGAGAAAGTTATGATCGTTTGAAGTACAGAACATTCTACGAACATTTCAGGAGCCCTTTTTGGAAAACCGAAGCAACAATCATATAGAGTACCTTTCGGGTATCGTATGGGTCAAATCAAATATATCTTTTGGAACCATATGTATGTATCAGAACATGTCAAAGATTCATTGGAACTTACAGAACTCTTTTAGGAACCGAACTCTTTATGCACATCTCATTGTTCAATCATACAGTAGGCTCGAACATATTAAGCATACGCATACCCAGAAGTACGTGAGAATCGTAGACAGACTCGGGAACATATCAAATAGAACTTCGGAATTCATAAATACGCATCAAACCATATGAAACTACTTATGGAAATCAAGAACGTTGCCATCCTAGTGGCTCTAAGAGTAGGAATTTCTTTGAAGTCATACCTATAAGTCATTTGCTCATGTCATACAAATCATGCCAAAAGAAAGAAAGGGTAAGCCTTACATACCTTGCCCGCTTTCTATGCTAGTCCGAACTTAAGTCTTTTGCTTCGCAAGATCTACAACAATATTCATATGTGCCAAACATTAGCCATAGACAATTAGAGTCCAATTCTAAACCAACATTTATTCTACAGAAATTTCGGCAGCATTTCCCCTGCAAATGCAACATCCCCGAGAATTCAACTCGGCCAAACATACAACAACAAATCCGAGAATTTATCTCGGCCAACTTAGCAACAACAATGTCAACAATTATTCCAACAATATCGACAATCAATTCAAAACACATTCCAACGTTCACAACTTCTTTCTACAAACTTTGACGATTTTCCATTTACGTTCAATTCATATTTGCTCATACATTCTAGTACTAATCCGACGCCATTCAAACAATATTCAAGAATACTTCAAACAATCCGTTCAATATTCAAATAATCCAACCCATATGCTATGCCACCCGAAATCTTCCAAATGGAATAAGAACAATAACAACACATTTTCTTTCTTCAATTTCATGAACTTTACCAACAATTCACACACTAACAACATTATTTTCCACAAGTGCAAGAACACTATATTCAATTCACCTTAACTTCTAAAACAATTTTCCAACAATTACAACTTGGACTAGAATCATCAACATAGAATCCACAACAACAACACCTAAAACACTAAATTAAATAATTGAACCATTGTTCCTACACACCACATACATACACGGCCACCACACTATATCCATATTTTCATGAATTTCACTCATTTCTACACACTACAACATACACAACCATCCATAACATATAAAAAGAGGATTAAATCTTACCTTTTTCCTTCAACTTCCTTCTTGGCTAGAATTGTGGATTGCAAGAATAAATGTTTTTCTTGCTCCAATAATTACTTCACTTTGCTAGGGACCTTCCAATTAGTTGGAAAATAATTTTTGAACAATTTTTCTCAAGATTTTTCCTCCACCAAGTATGGCCGAATAGGCCCTTTATTTTTCCTCTTCTTTAAATTTCTTGAATCTTCTAAAGGGAAGGTGAATATTATGACTAACTAGTCATATTTGGACTTATTTATTTTGTTACCATATGGGCCTTGGCCCATTGCTTTGGATGGCCACTTGGCCTTATTACTTAGGCCCAATTTTTTTTAATTTTTATTTTATTTTTTTTGTATTTGGTCTTGCAATTTTTGAAAAATAATTTTTCCAAATTCTGAATTTGCCCTTAGCCTCCCATCCATGAGTCATCTTGCAAATTTCCATTTTTACCCCTAGCCTTTATTAATATTTCCACATCAATAACTTCCATAAACAACTTGTGTGCTAACAAGATCAAAAATATAGCTTTGCTCTTAACTTCCCGCAATTATCTCGAATTATCCGAATACGTAAAATGCGGGATATAACATAATTGGACATGGCGGAGTCCTGCCCCGTCTTCTTAGATTCTTGTATTCTATATAGAGCCTCATAGACAAAAGTGTGTCGCTAGAAGTCCCATATCGTTATCAGTTCATATTGTTGTATTATATTTTGGTAGCCTTGTTGGCTTATGTTTATGGGCATAGTTGTTGATGATTATATAGCGATGTGTCATTATCTTATGATATATGCCCTTACAGATTATGACGCCCATAAGCTAGCTTTGTGGACCACCTAGAAATAAGTATGAGATGTATGTTCAGTGGTGCTCGGTAGGTTAGCTCCGGGTACCCGTCATGGCCCTTCGGTTGGGGTCGTGACACTCAGGTTCTCAGATTGTTGCACCTAGGTCAGTGGCAGAACGATCTAAAAGTGGTGTATAGAGTGGAAAATGTGGTTCTTATTCTGGTAGAAGTGGTACTTAGATAGACTGTGGTGGTGGTCGTGGAGGTTCTCAGGCCGAGGGTGGACGTGCTCAGTGCTATGCATATCCAGGTAGACCAAAGGCAGAGACTTCTAATGCAGTTATCACAGGTACTGTTTTGATTTGTTGTCGGTCGGCTATGGCATTATTTGATCCATGTTCTACATACTCTTATGTGTCTACTAATTTTGCTTCGGGTTTGGATATGCTATGTGAGTCGCTTGATTTTCTTGTTAGTGTTTCTACTCCTATTGGGGATTCTGTAGTAGTGGATCGAGTGTATCGATCTTATGTGGTTACTTTGATGGGTTATGACACTTGAGCTGATTTGATGATCCTAGCATGGTAGATTTTGATATTATTCTAGGTATGAATTGGTTGTCCCTATATCACGCGATCTTGGACTGCCATACCAAGATAGTTACGCTATGCCTGGAGTCCCTAGATTGGAGTGGAAGGGTGCTATTAGTCATGCGCCGAAGAAAATGATATCGTTTCTTAAGGCTTATCGGATGGTTGAGAAGGGATTCTTAGCTTATTTGGCCTATGTTTGGGATACTAGTGTCGATACTCCTCCACTTGGGTCGGTACATGTCGTGAGGGAGTTTCTTGAGATGTTTCTGACATACTTACTAGGTGTTCCACCAGATCGTGATATTGACTTTTGCATTGATTTGGATCCGGGCACACACGCCCATTTCTATTCCGCCATATCGGATGCCGCCAACGGAGTTGAAAGAATTAAAGGAATAGTTGCAAGACATTGTGGTAGTTGAAAGTACACGAGAAGAACTACCCCACACATGACTTGGAGTTGGCGGCTACGGTATTTGCATTGAAGATTTGGAGATATCACCTCTATGGTGTGCATTGTGAGGTATTTACTATTCATCGGATTCTTCAACACATTTTCAATCAGAGGGATCTCAATTTGAAGTAGTGGAGGTGGTTAGAGATGCTCAAGAATTATGACATGACTATTCTTTATCATCCGGGCAAGGCCAATGTAGTGGCGGATACCTTGAGTTAAAAGGCGGTGAGTATGGGTAGCCTAGCATCATTACAGTTTGGGGAGTGACCTTTGGCTATGGATGTTCATGCCTTGGCAAATAGTACGGTGAGACTTGATATTTAGAAACCTTGCAAGGTTCTGGCTTATGTGGAAGCACTGTCTTCTTTATTGGAGCAGATTAGGGCCAAGCAATTTGATGATGCAAAGTTGTGTAAAATTCGAGAAGCGGTTGAAAGGAAAAGCAAGGGACACAATTCTTGATGATGAGCGGGTTTTTGGGAGCAAGGGACTCAGATTTGACTAGATTGATCATGGAGGAGGCTCATAGTTCGAGGTATTCCATTCATCCAGGGGCTACAAAGATGTATCGAGAACTGAAACAACATTTCGGTGGTGCAGTATGAAGAGGGACATTATGGGATTCGTGTCTCGGTGTTTGAATTGTCAACAAGTGAAGTATAAGCACCAAAAGCCGGGTGGAATTACGAAGAGGATGCCTTTACCTAGGTGGAAATGGCAGCGAATTGTTATGGATTTTTTGGTAGGGTTACCAAGACTTTGGGGAGATTTTATGTTGTTTGGGACATTGTGGACCGTTTGACTAAGTCGGCTCATTTTGTATCGGTTCAGACTAGCTACAATTCAGAGAAGTTGGCCAGAATGTACATTTGAGAGATAGTTCATTTGCATTGGTACCTATTTCAATCATTTCGGATTGAGGCATTTAGTTTACATCTCATTTCTGGCGATCCATGCAGAACGAGTTGGATACCGAGGTGGAGCTTAGTACAGCATTTCACCCTCAGACTGATGGCCAGTCCGAGTGTATTATTCAGGTCCTTGAGGATATGTTGCCGGCATGTGTGATTGATTTTGGTGGTTGTTGGGATTAGTTCTTGCCTTTGGCTGAGTTTGCTTACAACAATAATTATCACTCGAGCATTGAGATGCCACTATTCGACGCATTATATGGTAGGAGGTGTTGTTCTCCGATTGATTGATTTGATGCATTTGAGGTAAGGCCTTGGGGTATAGACTTGTTGTGAGATTCCTTGGATAAGCTGAAGTTGATTCAAGAGAGACTTCTCACAGCTTAGAGTAGATAAAATAATTATGTGGACTGGAAGGTGCATGACTTGGAGTTCATAGTGAGTGAGTGAGTTCTGTTGAAGTTTTCACCCATGTAGGGTGTGATGAGGTTTGGGAAGAAGGCCTAGTTGAGCCCTAGGTACATTGGTCCGTTTGAGATTGTTCAGCGTATTAGTGAGGTAGCCTATGAGTTGGCTTTGCCTCCTGGTTTGTCGGGTGTTCACCCCGTGTTTCGTATTTTTATGCTCAACAAGTGTCATTCTGATGGCTCTCATATGATTAAGTGAGATTCGGTGTTGCTTGATCAGAACATGACTTTCGAGGAAGAGCCAGTTGCGATTTTGGATAGACAGATGCGGAAGTTGAGGTCCAAATAGATTGTTTCTAGAAAGGTTCAATAAAGGCATCGTCCGGTCGAGGAGGCTACTTAGGAGATCAAGATGGACATGCGGAGTAGATATCCCCAGCTTTTGACGATTCAAGTATTTCCTTTTTCTTTTATGTTCAAGGACGAACATGTATTTAAGTGGTGGATGATGTAACGACCCGTTAGGTCATTTTTCCTATTTTACCCTTATAGACCCTTCCCCTTACTTCCTTAGAGTATAAGGAAGTAAGATTTGGGTAAGAAAATGAGATTTTTGGGAATCTTTAAGTGATTGGTTGACCAAAAGTCAACATCGGGGCCAAATGATTCTTTTTGGAAGTTTCATCAATTTTATTTGGTTCGGAATGTCGATCATGACTCGATTGAGTTGTTGGTTCGGTTCTCGAATGACTCTGGGGCATGTTGGAACTTTGGTTGGAAATCTAGTTTTATAGGATTTGGAGTTGACCACGATCACCACCAGGTCAAGATGACCTCTTTTGGGAATTCTGAGTGAGCGAGTGAGTTCTTAGGATATTTTATGATCGAAACGTATATTTGGTTAGTGTTCGGGTGTTTCCAAATGTGTTTCGGGTATTGGATTGCTATTTGGTGAAACTAGATTTTTATGGTTTCAACTGTTGCTGGTGTTGTTCTTCGCGATTGCGATGCCACGTGGTGCGATCACGAGCTACTACTCATCAGGTCATCGCGGTCGCAAGGCACTTGCCCACAATCGCGTTAGGTGATATTTTTGGGATCCCGCGATCGCGATTAAGGGATGATTGGGCAAAAACTTAAAAACCCCATTTCGAACACTTTCACATCATTCACATATTTTGAGCTTAGGACCTCATTTAGGAGAACTTTTGTAGGGGCTTATCAAGATTCTTCTTAGGGTAGGTTTCTAATCCTTCTTTTACCATTATACCTTTGAGTATTAAGGAAATTCATCATAGAAATCATGGTTTAGGTTGGGGTAGTTTGGGTTTATGAACCCTAGGTTGGAATTAGGGATTTCTTTAATTGAGGTTGAATTTGGTTTCTTTTTGGGATTTAGAATCCATGGATCATGGGTAGACTACTTTTGGGACGAATTTCCCATTTTATCCTTCGGGGCTCAGAATCCTATTTTGAGTGACTTTTAAGTCCTGCACCAATGTATAGCAATATGAGTATTATTGGATTCGTATAATTTTCTAGAGTAATAATTTGACCATGTTGAACCCGATTATTCAACGAAATTACGATTTTGTCCTTCGGGGTTTGGAGCGTGGTTTTGGGTGACTTTCTAGACTCTAGTCCTGTATATGGCAATATGGGTACCGATTGAATCGTATTCCTATGTAATACCATATTTGGACATATTGGTATTGTTCGGAGGCTCTACGTAAGGGCAAGGTCGTGTTGTGACCGTCGAACTTCAATTTAGGCAAGTTGAGACTTTTTATGCTTAATTAAAGCATCTTGGTTGGTCTAATTGGATTAATAAGAGGGGACAATGCGGTAACTAAAGGGGGTCCCGATACTAGTGAGGTGATGAGCACTTTGTACCTGTGCCATGATATGGGTATTTGTGTAATTTTCATTGTATAGTCCGATCTGAATACCATGCTTTGGGCATTAGCTGATAGCGTTGATAGATTTATGTGTGTGATTGGGATATGAGGTCCCTTATTTAATCCTTCTATGCTTATTACCTGTCTCATTTGTGATTATGTATTCTCATCACTCCTAAATACTCGTTTAAAACGTGGAAAAGAGCTAAAGATTGAGTCTTTATTGCTTAGCTTGATTACTTGTTGTTGTGCATGTCATATTCATACTTTATATAGTATCTCATGTGCAATTGAGGATACATGTGTAAGGTCCGAAGGGAAATGGTTCCGAACGGAGTGATGCTAATGATATGAGCCAAATTGGCTAAGTGACAAGTAATGTGAGCCTGCAGGCCGAGATTGATGATTTGGAAGCCTAAAGAGGCTAGGAACCCAAAGGGAAATGATTCCGGTTTGGTATATGGACCTCGTGAGTCCCCCATGGGTCACGATTCATAGTATATGAATGTGTGTGTACCGGGTGAGGGAAAAGACCTTGCATTGCAAAACGTTTTGCACATCATGTTATTTTATTGGTTCCATGTTTGTATAACTTACTTGAATTGTTGTTTCGGTTGTCTTAAATGCTCATTTGATACTTGGCGGACTTGGTGGGAGTTGGTGCCTTCACGGCTTAATAATTTGGGTCGTGACAACTTAAACAAAAATCCATTTGTTAGATAAATTTTATCATCAGGCAGGATGCCTCTGACTTTTTTTTAGTATTAACAACAAAATAAATAATTCTACAGGAATGTAAAATGTTTGAACTTGACAAAATCATAAAACTAGGTTCAACATGATTGTTCCTCGTTGAATTGACAAAATAAGATCTCTAGCTTTGTATCAGTAATGGATGTCCAGTGCTCGTTGTTGATCCTTGTTGTTGCACACCATTCTTCCCTTGAAAATTTATCACCTGTGTATAATCTCCAGAAAATGTATAATGTTGTGATGATCATTAAACCTTCACTATTTTTGCATTGATGTAAGGGAATGGGAGTTTGACATTGATTAATATCCTCCTACCCTCTGTTATCAGCTCCTGAAAAAAAAAAAAAAAACTCCCATATCTCCATAGTCTAGAGCAACATTGGCCTAGTGATTTGCTAGCTCAGGATATGAGTTATTAATCCTGCTTCATAAAGATCTATTGAATCTCTTCTATCCAATTGATAATGTGCCGAGGAGGTTTCCAAGTTCTGTCTATGACATCCTTCAAGAACAAAGAATCTGTTTGAATGATTAAATGTCTAAACCACTGTCCATCACTGTATCTACAAGCCTCTAGTATTGCTAATACTTTAGCTTCAACATTTGATCCATGTCTAATCCCCGTTGCTGCAGCATAGATCATGCCTCCTTCTGTGTTTTAATGGAAAATGCATATGAACTTCTTCTTGAATTTTCTCTACTGGCTCCATCTTTGTTTATCTTCATGCATTCTCTTGGTGGCAATTCCCATATAATCTTTGTTATTTTGAGTCTAGGAGTAAAATTCTGCAACAGTTGTAGTATATTAAAAATAAAATTTTATGTAGAATATAAAAAGGCATTATATAGATGGAGGATTAAAACTGTCAAATGGTAAAATAGACATTGTATATGATTTGGGGGGGGGGGGGGGGGGGGGTTACACCTCGGAAAAATTTCATGTCGTCGCATGGCAGATGGACTAACGCAGGGTGAGAAGTATACGATGTTTCTATAAGTAAGAAGTAGTACTAAAGCGTTCTAATTAATATTCCAAAGACGTTTGAGGTAAGCGAAGAAAGTTCGTTGAAGAATGTAAAGTATAAGTCGTGTTTGAAAAGGGGTTTACCGAGCTACTGTTGCTCTAATGATGTCTTGAGGAAAAGTTATAACACTCCTTAGATGGTTAATGAAGTGTTAAGAAGGTTCCATAAGGATTGGAGATCAAACGAACGACGGAAACAATTTCAGAAAGGTGGGGTTATACGACCGCTTATACGGTCCGTATAACACCCAACAGAAATGTTGTTTTCTCTGATGGTGAAGTACGGTCACTTATACGGACCGTATAATGGTATATGGACTGTATAAGTGTCCGTAAAAGTCCTGACGGGCTGAGTTATTTTCAAGTATAAAATGATGTTCCCACTTCATTATTTTCATTTTTCACACTTTTCCACTTCACTCCAAGGCTCTAGAACATTCCACACATTTTATTTTCAAGAATCCAAGGTAAATCAAGGAGCAATATCATTAATCCAAGGAAATCAAGTGCAAGGAAGCTCTTAGGGATTGCTAGAGTCAAGAAATCTCTTTGGATTGAAGCTAGGGGTTTTCTTCAAGTGAAGCATTTTCATACAAAACTTGCTCCTACACAATCAAAGGTGATTTTCATGATCATTACATGTTATCTAGCATATTGAATGGTTGAAAGACTTAGATTATGGAGGGAAGTGGAATATGGAGCTCAAGTGTGAAATTATGGTATTCTTGAATAGTAGTTGATATGAATCATAATTCTTGAGATGTTATGAGTATAATCTTGTTATAGATGATATTAAGAGCATGGGAGAAACATTATAGGAGGACGAATGTAATGTTGTATTATGACCGTGGTTATGGATGACCTTGAAATGGAAGTAGGAGAAATGAATAATGTATAGTTGATGAAGATCGTTGAGTATGATATTATGAATATTGTTATTGACGTTTGGGAGTTATTATATGATAGGGAGAAAGTTGTATAAACAAAGGAGATGCTGCCCAATTTTCTCTTAGCTTTAGTTCAAGCATGCTTATGTTATCAATTATCTAATATTAGTACGAACTCTCTTGAAGGTAGAAGCGTGAATAGTGGAGGGGGGCGTTCAAGTGATAAAGTGCTAAATGAGAAGGTATGTAAGGCTAGTCCCTTCTTTCTAAGGCATGATTCCTATTACATGACTTACTCTATTTTTCCATGACTTTCATACATTCCGGAAACTATGAGCCTATGACTATTAAGGACTACTCAGGAGACAAAGATAAGAGATACGTTATGAATATGACAATAATGATGATAAGTCTAAGCCTAAAGGTCCCAAAGCTCATGACATGATATTCCTATGAAGCTAATGAATGTTATACGTTCCTTTGATGTTATTCATTGTTTCTAGACCCACCTTATAATGTTAGTTCCTTTGAGGTGAGGTATGATGATTGTGATTACTCCATAATAGAAACAGGGGTTCTTGACCTTACGTCAACCCGATATGATTATAGATTATCTTTGGATTCTAATGCATGATTTATGATGAGTTTATGATGATACGATTCCACCGTGCCTAGATGGTCGGACATGTCATCGCGAAGGCGGGCTGCATACGATTCCACCGTTCCTAGATGGCCGAATATGTCACCGCTAATGGGGGTTGCTTATGATTACACCGTGCCTAGAGGACCGGACATGACACCACTAGTGGGCGGCGTATGATGGTTACCCGGACGCGAGTTAACGAAGATGGTACATGTGATATGTTTATATATGTGAGAAGTATAACACGTGTTTACTTTTAAAGGTTAATCAGGTTATATCTTCATCTCATGCTTCATGATTTCTTTATTATGCCAGTACTATTCATGTCTTACATACTCAGTACAATGTTCGTACTGACGTCCTTTGTTTTTGGACACTGTGTTCATGCCCACAAGTAGACAAGGAGACGGTGCGGATCCGTAAGAGCTTATCAGCAGATTCACAGGAGCACTCCATTATTCCGGAGGTGCTACTTATGATCATATTCTTTTATGTATATATATTTTGGGCACGATGGGGTCCTATCCCGTCTTTATGTCTAGTACTCTAGTAGAGGCTCGTAGATATGTACGTGTGGGCTGTTGGTGTCCCACGATGATCACGTTGTACTTTTGTATTTCATTTTTGTAGCCATGAGGGCTTATGTATATAGATGTGGGTTGCTTTGGAGATTATATGTGTTCAAGTTGAGTACGATGATTAGCTTAATGAGAGGTGCTCGGTAGTCAGCTCCGGGTACCCGTCATGGCCCCTAGTCGGGTCGTGACGGAGGGGGGGGGGGGTGATAAATTCTGTAATTTATTTTGAACCTTACCTTTTCTTATTATTCCACCGCATAAAAATATAATAGGGGAAAGAAATTAGATTCCCTACAAGTTTGTCCAGTTGGGAAAGCCAGAACTCTTGTAAACCAGCTTGAGAAAGGGGGTGTAGTCCACGGCTTTAGCCTTTAGCTATGGGGGGGGGGGAGGTGTTTGATTTTTCAAGCAAAGTTGAGGGATGTAAATGATTTTCACTCATTAATGAAATATTGATACTTAAAAAGTTTACTACACCTATCTATTTATAATATAAAGTTAGGAATAGACAAGGTGATGTGACACCTTTCTATGGCCAAGAATCACAATTATCTTTTTTCTCCTTTTTTTGACAATTTCCCTTATTTTCTTTTTCTACAAAAATAAAAATGTCAATTACTACTCCTCTTCAATTCTATTCTTTAATGTAAAAACTTAAATGTCTCAAAATTTGCTACTCCACCAATTCCTATTCTTTATTGTATGACAATCAAAAGACTCAATATTTACTACCTCAATTATTTACTGCTCCACTAATTCATATTCTTTATTGTAAAGATAATCAAAAGCCACAATATTTACTACCTCAATTACTTACTACTCCTACCTTTCACTAACTTAGTATATTAAGATGGCATAATCCGATGGTATAATTTCAAGTAGAATTTGGAAGGGTTCAATTTCCTACAAAAGAAAAATTAAGAAAAGACTTCGTAAAAGTTTACACAGATCCTTCAGCTTTCCAGTCGCTGCAATTGCAACAACTCTATATGAGTTTGTCAGATTTTTAGATTATTTTATCTCAGTGTTTGCATACGCATACAAACAAACTTACTAATTCATTTAGCCTTGTATTCAATTTCAAGAATATATTGTATATTGTTTAGCTAATTTTCATTGTCAAAATCTGAGATTGTTTTATCTCTGTAAATGATGCAACTAACAGAAAAGTATGAATTGCATTTTGTATGACTTCCGTTATGGTTTTCTCTATTTGTATTTTGCTTTATCAGGTAAACAATCTTTATAATGGCTAGAACACGAATTTCGTGGATTAAGAATAGTTGTAAGTTTTAACATTCAACCTTTAATGGTATATAATACATGTTACTATTTTCAGCACCTATATTTCAACTTCTCCTGAAATTTCTTTCTCAAATTAATAGATAGCATCTTTCTTGTATGTTACTTTGCATCTATCTACTTAAAAGGGAAGCCTGGTATACTAGCATCCCGCGTTAGCAGTGTCCGGGTAAGGACCGCACTCCAAAAGGTCTGATCTACCTACGTATGTCTCCTATTTTTCATTACGAGTAGTTTAACTATTTCTTTTTTTATGATCGGTAGGAATTACATCTTTTTGGATATTAATAATCATTTTATTTTAACCTTTCATTTATATTCTCAAATATTTACGGTTTATGACCAGGGGCGGATCCACTTGGGGGCGAGGGTGTTCACCCGAACACCCTCGGCAAAAAATTATAGTGTATATATAGGGTAAATTTTCTGTGTTTATGTGCATATATTAACTTTTGAACACCCTCGGCAAAACATTACAGTGTATATTTAGCTTTTTTTTTTTTCCGAACACCCTGAATGAAAATCCTGGATCCGCCACTGTTTATGACACCTCCAAATTCAGTCAAAAGTCATTTCGCTCATGATGGAAAATAGTTTTCATTTTTGGAAAATTATAAAAGTTAGTTGTACTTCAAGGAGTATTTTTGATAGCAGGTTGTGGATTAAAAATAGGGACCAAAATTAATAAGAAAAAATTGATATTTTTATTGTTTTATTTTGTGCCAGCAAATTCTCGACGAAATTAGTAAATCATTTCTGATTTCATGTTTGTTTTGTTGTTCTCTAATTCCTTTTTTTTCTTTCTAATTTATCTTCTTTATTGTTGTTGAAGAGAGATACCAATTGTCATGCTACAAGATGGAGTTTTATTCTCCATATATTATAGTGTAAATGAAATTTTACTATTAAAATTTGATCGTTTTAAATTCTCAATCATTTCTTTTTGTAACTATTTATTATCATTTCATCCGTTTCTTCTTTTCTTTTCTTCGTAGTTTGTGCCTTGATCTTGGTTTTATCATGTACAATTATGCGGGTCCAAAAGTATAAAAAATATATAGAGCATAAAAAGTTGTGTTGAATTTTTATTGTACTAAAAAAAAATTACATTACTTTTATATATAGATTCTTTAGAATGATAGGAGAAACAAATGCTTCAAGACTACTAAGTTAGTGCACATGCATTTATATTTGAAGTGAGAGGCTTACATTAGCAACTTATGTGAGTGAGTTAAGGAAATGTCAAACAAATACCCATGCTCCTCCTCATTTTTAATAGAAATGCACGAAAATTATTATCTTTTCTATATTGATTATTTAAAAAAAAGAATTTTTATTAATTTAGTGATGTCTTTTAACAACCGCACGAAAGGCGGTGAAATTCCCTAGTTATATATCAATATTAGATGTGAAAATGAACCTTTGATGTCTTTGATGGCTTCCAATATATCTGTTCTCTTTTACCTGCAAATGAAGGAAGTGTTAAGGAAGAGTAAAATGATTTTTTACCAAGAGGAACCGAAAGATTCACATTTATTAGGGGAAAATGCAACTCTTTTTGTCTTTCCTCTTCCATCGGTTTTTTCCTATAGTTCTTTTTATTTTTATTTTATCATTCCATCTTAATTTGGTTTTTGAAAGGGTAAAAAGGTCCATTAATTTTTAAAAATATTTTAATCATTCAACTTTTAACTTTGTGTCTTCCCACTTTTATAGTAATATAAATTTACTAAATATGAGAACAAAGGAATGTCACTAGATTTATTTGAAAAAAAATAATCTTATCTTTAAATATGGAAAATTAGATAACCCCAAATACGCTTATCCTTACAAGTGTCACCAGAGGCGAATGGAGCACTATAACTTGGATTGAACCCTAAACTTTCGATGCGTGGTATAATTTATGTGTAAAAATTTACTAAAATTACAATAAATAGTAGATGTGAACCCATAACTTTAGAAATATAATGGTTTAGTGCTAAAAAATTTAAGATGTTGAATCCTAAAATTTAAATCCTAGATTCGCCTCTGAGTGTCATGAATCCTTAAATGTTATAGCTAGTCATTCTAGCGCTAATAGAACGTGAATAAGTCCACTCAGAAAATGTAAAATATATCTACTGTTATAAAATGAAGCTAAAAGAGTAATAATATTAAAGGATGAAAACTATAAACATAGAGTGACAAAAAGGAGAGATTTTATTATTCTTCCAAAATGTGTTTTAAGTACATTACATTTGAAAACTTATGCCTCTATTTATAGTGCTACATATGCATTCAATATATGAGATAATGGAAGAACCATTAATATGGTAGAAGATAATGGAAGAACCATTAATATGGTGGAAGATAATGGAAGAGGCATTATATTTGTGTTGTGGACATCCATTCTATATTTCATAACACTCCCCCTTGGATGTCCATAGATGATGTGTATCGTTAAAAACCTTATTAGGAAAAACCCTGTGGGAAAAAGCCTCAATGAAGGACAAAGAGTACACATATCTAGTAATACGCTTTGAGAGCTGCCTCATTAAAAACCTTACCAAGAAAACCCAATGGGACAAAACTTGGTTAAGGAAAAAAGAGTACAACGCGTATTTCACTCCCCCTGACGAAGACCAATATTCAGATGTCGGAGTCTTCGCATTCCAATCTTGAATATCATCTTCTCAAGAGTTGAAGTTGGCAAAGATTTGGTGAACAAATCTGCAGGATTGTCACTTGAACGAATTTGTTGCACATCAAGATCACCTTTCTTCTGGAGATCATGTGTGAAAAATAACTTTGGTGAAATGTGCTTCGTTCTATTTCCTTTTATAAATCCTCCTTTTAATTGAGCTATACATGCAGCATTATCTTCATATAATACTGTGGGTAATTTTGTATCACACTTCATGCCACATCTTTCTCTGATGAAATGTATCACTGATCTCAACCACACACATTCTCTACTTGCTTCATGAATAGCTATTATCTCAGCATGATTTGAAGAAGTAGCAACAATGGACTGCTTTGTGGATCGCCATGATATAGCAGTACCTCCGCATGTAAACAGATAGCTTGTTTGAGATCGAGCTTTATGTGGATCAGATAAATAACCTGCATCTACATAACCAACAAGATCTGTACTACCTTTGTTAGTATAAAACAGACCCATATCGCTAGTTTCCTTCAGATATCGCAATGTATGCTTAACTCCGTTCCAATGTCTTCATGTAGGAGAAGAGTTATATCTTGCTAGAAAATTAACAGAGAACGCTATGTCAGGTCTTGTAGTGTTAGCAAGATACATAAGTGCACCAATTGCACTAAGATATGGTACTTCAGGACCAAGAAGCTCTTCATTTTCTTCTTGAGGTCGGAACGGATCTTTACTCACTTCAAGTGAGCGAACAATCATTGGAGTACTTAAAGGATGCGCATTGTCCATGTAAAATCGTTTTAAAACCTTTTCGATATAAGCAGATTGATGGATAAAGATCTCATCTGTCAAATGTTCAATCTGCAAACCAAGACAAAGTTTTGCTTTTCCCAGATCTTTCATCTCAAATTCTTTCTTTAAATATTCAATCGCCTTTTGGAGCTCTTCTGGAGTTCCAATTAGGTTTATGTCATCAACATAAACAACGATTATAACGAACTCTGATTTTGTTTTCTTAATAAAAACACATGGACGAATGGCATCATTTATATAACCTTCTTTTACCAAGTATTCACTGAGGCGATTGTACCACATGTGCCCTGATTGTTTTAGACCATACAATGATCTTTGTAATCTGATTGAATACATCTCCCGAGACTTTGAGTTAATTGCTTTAGGCATTTTAAATCCTTCAGGAATTTTCATATAGACTTCATTATCAAGTGAGCCATAAAGGTAAATTGTAACCACATCCATCAGATGTATTTCAAGGTTTTCATGTACAGCTAAACTGATGAGATATCGAAATGTTATGCCATCCATAACGGGTGAATATGTTTCTTCATAGTCGATACCGGGTCGTTGAGAGAATCCTTGTGCAACAAGGCGTGCCTTGTATCTCACAATTTCATTTCTCTCATTCCTTTTTCGCACAAAAACCCATTTATGGCCAATTGGTTTTACACCATTAGGTGTTTGGACTACATGTCCAAAAACCTCACGTTTGGCAAGTGAATTCAATTCTGATTGAACTGCCTCTTGCCATTTTGGCCAATCATATCTTAGTCGACATTCTTCGACAGATTGGGGTTCCTGATCGTCAATGTCTTTCATAATATTTAGTGCAACATTATATGCAAAAACATTATCTACCATAATCTTCGATCGATCCAAATTTATCCCATCACCAGAAGAACTCAATGATAGTTCTTTATTTACTTGAGTCTCGGGTTCCCTAATATCTTCAAGAGTATCAGGATTAGTCAGATCTTGAATATCTTCATGATATTCTTTCATAGTGTCATTTTGATCATTTTTCGTGTTTTTTTTTCTAGGATTTTTATCCTTAGAACCCAATGGCCTACCACGCTTCAGGCGTGCATGAGATTCAGAGGCTATGACACTAGTAGATTTTCCCTTTGGGACATCAATTCGGATAGGCACATTCTCTGCAGGGATATGTGACTTAGTTATCCTTTTCAAATCAGTAAAGGCGTCTGGCATTTGATTTGCTATTTTTTGCAAGTGAATGATCTTCTGGATCTCCTGTTCACATATGGGGGCACGTGGATCAAAATGACATAGTGATGGAACTTTCCACACAATTTCTCTTTTGATTTCTTTTCTCTCTCCCCCTAATTGTGGAAAATTTGCTTCATCAAATCGACAATCTGCAAATCGGGCAGTGAATAAATCTCCTGTCAATGGATCAAGATAGCGAATAATAGAGGGTGATTCAAACCCAACATATATACCTAACCTTCTTTGGGGGCCCATCTTAGTACGCTGTGGTGGTGCTACAGGCACATATACAGCACAGCCAAAGATTCGGAGATGAGAAATATTTGGTTCATGACCAAATACTAATTGTGACGGGGAGTATTTATTATAATGAGTCGGTCTGAGACGAATAAGAGATGCTGCATGTAAGATAGCATGTCCCTAGACGGTAGTGGGCAACCGTGTTTTCATAAGTAGTGGTCTTGCTATCAATTGTAGTCGTTTAATAAATGACTCAGCAAGGCCATTTTGGGTATGAACATGTCACGACCCAGCTAGGGCCGCGACGGGTACCCGGAGCTAGTTACCAAGCACCGCTCACCCTACTACTTATCTTGCCCATCTAATATTCTTTTATCAATTTACATACCAGTTGTAGGAAAGTCATAATTAAACAAACATAATTACTTTATATACAATTGCCTTTCGGCCATCAAAATAATGTACACGCATATGAAAACGTCTTGTGAGACCATCTAACCCACACTGCGAATCTACGAGCCTCTACTAACATAATGAATACATGGACGGAACAAGACTCCGTCACGCCCAAAATATGCATACATGAATGTACATCAAAAGGATAGTCATAAGCACCGCCGGACGATGGAGTGCTTTCAACCAGCTGACTGCTACTGAGGATCTGGGCCAAGCTCTTCTCTCTGTCTACCTGTGGGCATGAACACAGCGTCCGAAGAAAGGACGTCAGTACGAATGTTGTACTGAGTATGAGAAGCATAAACAATGAAAGAAAACATCAACAATATAGTGATAACATCAACATGAAATATCTGGATCTGTCTGATAATCATAAAGGAAATCATGCGTGCCATCTTACTCATACTCATCCTCATAACATATATGCATCGTATGCAAGCTGCCCGTCCATGTCGGAACGGTGTTATAATCAATAATATTATCCTGCGTCCAGGCCTCCCGCGTCCGGGGTACCATCTCATGCCGCCCACTAGTGGTGTCTGCCCATGCCCGAAGGTCATGGTGTATCTGTATAGCTGCCCGCCTTGGCGGTGACTGCCCGGCCAACTAGGCACGGTGTGAAATGCTCATGTCATGCTTATCATAAAATGCTCATAATAATAATATACTCATCATAAAATACTTATCTCATTGTAATACATGCATAAGGCTCAAGATCAACTTTACTCTATCGGGGTGACATAAGGTCGTGATCCCCCGATTCCATTATGGAACAACTATTGATACTCTGCCTCACCTTGAAGGAACTAGTACATAAGGTGAGTGTAAGCGATAATTAACATCATCATTATACTAGCATCATCATATCGTATTCCTCATCTTATATAGACATTAAGGAGTTAGACTCTTAGCCTTTCGGACTATAGGAACTCCTGAATAGAATAGGAATTTCGTGCTACAAGATTCATGCCATCAGAAAGAAGGGACTAGCCTCACATACCTTGGTCGTTTAGCTAGGATATCGCTCGCTTGTTCTCCGTCGATATCACGTCGTTACCTTCATAAGAGAATTCGTATCAGCATTAGTAAACTAACTATAAGATCGCGTCGCTAATTCTAGGAGAAGTCAGACAACGCTTCCTTCACTCATACCACTTTCCATGTTGTATATTAACTCCCAACATTCATAACATTACTCACAATTCGCAATCAACAATCATTGTTTACGTACATTTAGCAAAATCCACCATTTTCCTCCAATTTCCCTCATAATTAGCCTTATGACTCGTCCTTGCATTTTCATGCGTTTAACGCTTGTTTCATGATATAAACATCATTTATAACGTATTTGTACTCACAACACTCCAATATTCGTAGTTCAATTCCACTATCATTCATTCATGTCACTATTCATTCAATAATGACCTATTTCTATGTTGTTCTACATCTCAAGTGTCTAAGCTTTCCAATACTTCAAACAACATGGAATAATCATGAAACTTACCTTGGATAGTGGTTGAACAATCCTTAAGTTGAATTGCTTCACTTAGACAAAACCCTAGTTTCACCTTCTTGGGAATTACTTGACTTAGATGATCCCTTGATGTGTTCTTGCACTTGATTTCATAGGTTTTGTGTTGTTGATCTTTAGCTTTCCCTTGATTCTCTTGGATTCTTATGGAGGAAGTATTTGGAGAGTTCTAGAGTGTTCTTGAGTTGTATGAATGAAGAATGAAATAAAATGAGGCCTAAGTTCCTTTTAATAACTCAAAAGCTGATGTTTAATGATTTTTTGTCGGGATGAACAGTGGTAGTAAACTGCAGTTTACGGACCGTATTTTGATTTACGGGTCGTCCATTGTGGTCGTATTTAAGCATTCCAAAAACAGAGAGTTTGGCTGGTGGACATGGCAGTTTACGACCTGGTTTACGGTCCGTAAACCAGTTTACGGGCCGTAAACTGGGTCGTATTTAACCATATTCAACATTTACAGAAAGTCTTGGCTGAGGGACCTGGTGGTTTACGACCTGGTTTACGGTCCGTAAACCAGTTTACGGGCCGTATTCTGGGTCGTTTTTTAACCATTTCAACACTTAACAAAAACTTGAGATTTTTGACGCAATGAAAGACGATTGCACTATACGGTAAAGTGATATGGCACTATAGTTGCCTTCTTATAGACTTCGCGATGTGGCGGTGTTATGGTATAAGAATTGGGTCATAACAAGAGGAGAAAATGTTCCATCTCCCGTGTGGCAAGAGTTTGTAGATGCCTTTATTCGTCACTACCTGCCACCCGAAGTCCGCCGAGCTAGAGCGGACAAGTTCCTGAATTTAAAGAAAAGGGGTATGAGTGCCCGATAGTATAGCATGCAATTCAACTCATTGGCCCGATATGCTTCGACTATGGTGGCTGACATGGGAGACAGAATCTATAGATTTGTGAGTGGTCTGGGGCCACATTTGTACAGAGATTGTTTGACGGCCTCCTTGCAAGACGGGATGGATATTTCTCGGATACAGGCCTATGCTCAGAATCTCGAGGAACGACAACAACAGCAAAGAAGTGATCGTGATGGTGACAGAAGACAAGGTAAGAGGGCTAGATCTATGGGAGAGAGCAGTGAGTATAGAGAGGGACCGAGACAGACACATCCCAGGCACTCAGGTCAGTCCGCGACTAGTGCGCCTCCCAGATTCTCAGACAGGAGGTTCGATCGCTCTTTCCAGTCAGGGCAGGGTCAGAGTTCGAGGGCCCCAAGTTCTCAGTATCAGGGAGATTTTAGTCAGAGGAGACCTCCAGTACCGCGGTGTAGCCAGTGTGGCAAATTACATTTCGGACGGTGTCGTCAGGGTTCGGATGCTTGTTATGCTTGCGGGCAAGTTGGTCACATGATGAGAGATTGCCCCTCAGCGAGAGATAGAGCTGGGACTCAGCCTACAGGTTAAGCAACGAGTTCTTCTTCAGCACGCCCAACAACACAGACTCCTCAGACTACAGCAGGTAGAGGCAGAGGTAGAGGGGGAGCATCTACTTCAGGAGCTGTTCAGCCCCGTGTGTATGCTTTAGCTGGGCGATAGGATCTCGAGTCTTCCCCAGATGTTGTCACAGGTACCCTGACTATATTTTCCCGTGACGTATATGCTCTGATTGATCCAGGTTCTACCTTCTCATATATTACTCCGTATATCGCTGATTGTGTTGGGGTAAGACCCGAGCCAATTAAACCTTTTGAAGTATTCACTCCGGTTTGTGATCCTGTAATAGCGAGGAAAGTATATAAGAACTGTGTAGTCATTATACGTGATCGTCAGACAAAGGCTGATTTGATTGAACTTGAGATGATAGATTTTGACGTAATTATGGGTATGGACTGGTTGGCGTCATGCTATGCTAATGTTTGTTGCCGGACAAAGGTAGTTCGATTCAAATTTCCGGGAGAGCCCATACTCGAGTGGAAGGGTAATACAGTTTCCCCAAAGGGTAGGTTTATTTCCTACCTTAAGGCGAGAAAGATGATAGCCAAGGGTTATATTTGTCATCTAGTTCGGGTTCATGACACGGAAGCGGAAGTGCCAACTTTCCAGTCTGTCCCGGTAGTGAATGAATTCCCAGATGTGTTTCCCGACAAGTTACCAGGCCTTCCTCCAGAAAGGGAAGTCGATTTTGCTATTGATGTAGTACCCAACACCGAGCCTATTTCTATTCCTCCCTATCGAATGGCTCCAGCAGAGTTGAAAGAGCTAAAGGCACAGTTGAAAGACTTACTCGAGAAGGGTTTTATTAGACCCAGTTCATCACCGTGGGGAGCACCGGTCTTGTTCGTGCGAAAGAAAGATGGGTCGCTACGAATGTGTATCGATTATAGACAGTTGAACAAGGTGACTGTGAAGAACAGATATCCCCTTCCCAGAATCGACGACTTGTTCGATCAATTACAAGGTGCTAAGTGGTTTTCTAAGATAGACCTAAGATCGGGTTATCATCAAGTGAGGATCAGAGAAGAAGACATTCCCAAGACAGCCTTCAGAACGAGGTACGGCCATTACGAGTTCCGAGTGATGTTGTTTGGGTTGACAAACGCCCCGGCGGTGTTCATGAATTTAATGAATAATGTGTTCAGGCCGTTCTTGGATCTTTTTGTGATAGTGTTTATCGACGATATCCTGGTATATTCTCGCACAGCGTCAGAACATGCAGATCATCTAAGAATTGTTCTTGGCGTTCTTCGAGATCGGGAATTGTATGCAAAGTTTTCGAAGTGCGAGTTCTGGCTAAACTCAGTGGCATTTCTAGGTCACGTTATTTCAGATGATGGTATCCAAGTCGACACTCAGAAAATAGAAGCTGTGAAGACTTGGCCAAGGCCTACGACGCCCACAGAAGTTCGTAGTTTCCTTGGGTTAGCAGGATATTATAGAAGATTTGTAGAGGGCTTCTCATCCATTTCATCCCCATTGACAAAGTTAACCCAGAAGTCGGCTAAATTCCAGTGGAGTGATGCCTGTGAGCGTAGCTTTCAAGAGTTGAAAAACAGGTTGACCTCAGCGCCAGTGCTAACACTTCCAGAAGGATCAGATGGCTATGTAGTATATTGTGACGCCTCCGGTGTGGGATTAGGATGTGTATTGATGCAGAATGGGAAAGTTATTGCATATGCTTCGACACAGTTGCGAAAACATGAACAGAATTATCCCACTCATGATCTTGAGCTAGCTGCGGTCATTCATGCATTGAAAATGTGGAGACATTACTTATATGGTGTGCACGTGGACATCTATACGGATCACAAAATCCTTCAATATATTTTCAAATAGAAGGAGTTGCACCTGCGGCAAAGGCGATGGTTAGAATTACTGAAGGATTACGATGTGAACATTCTATATCATCCAGGGAAGGCGAATGTAGTGGAAGATGCACTTAGCCGCCGATCGATGGGTAGTTTATGTGGAGTTCCTTCGGAAAAGCAGGAAATGGTTCGTGAGCTCCATCAACTAGCAAGTCTCGGCGTACGTGCGACTGATTCAGGAGATGCAAGTATTAGCATCAATGACCCCACAGTTTCATCATTGAATCTAGAAGTGAAGGAACGACAATATGAGGACTCCCAGCTAAGCCATTATCGAGATCTAGCTCACGAAAAAGAAAATTCTCCATTCGAAGTTTCCATAGAAGGGGTCCTTAGATATCGGGGCAGGTTATGTGTACCGGATGTGGCAAACTTACGCCAACGGATTTTAGAGGAAGCACATTATTCCCGGTATTCTATTCATCCAGGTGCAACCAAGATGTACCACGACCTTAAGTTGCTATATTGGTGGGATGGCATGAAGCGAGACATAGCAGGGTTTGTAGCCCAATGCCCAAATTGTCAGCAAATGAAAGTCGAACATCAAAAGACAGGAGGTTTATTGCAAGCAATGGAAATTCCTACGTGGAAATGGGAAGAAATTAACATAGATTTTGTGGTAGGATTACCCCGTTCACAAAGGAAGTATGACTCTATATGGGTGATCGTGGATAGACTCACGAAAGCAGCTCATTTCCTCGCCGTTAGAACCGCATATTCAGCGGAAGATTATGCTAAATTGTATCTCAAGGAGATTGTACGACTTCACGGTAGTCCTTTGGCCATTATCACACATAGAGGGGCGCAGTTCACAGCCAAGTTCTGGAAGTCCTTTCAAGAAGGTCTAGGTACCCAAGTTAAGCTCAGCACGGCGTTCCATCCGCGGACTGACGGACAAGCCGAGCGCACTATTCATACCTTAGAGGATATGCTACGGGCATGTGTATTGGACTTTGGCGGTAGTTGGGATGAGCATTTTCCTCTTATTGAATTTGCCTATAATAATAGCTATCATTCCCGTATTCAAATGGCTCCGTATGAAGCCTTATACGGAAGAAAATGCAGATCTCCAATTGGATGGTTTGACACCGGAGAAGTACAATTGATAGGCCCCGACTTGGTCCAACAAGCAGTTGAAAAGGTTAAAGTGATTCGAGACCGACTGTTAACAGCTCAAAGTCGCCAAAAGTCTTATGCGGACAACCGCCGGCGGGATTTAGAATTTCAAGTTGGCGATCGGGTATTCCTGAAGGTATCTCCAATGAAAGGGGTAATGGGTTCGGTAGGAAAGGAAAGCTAAGTCCAAGATACATTGGACCTTACCAAATTATCCGTAAGGTGGGACAGGTAGCATTTGAGTTAAACCTACCCTCGGAGCTTGAAGCGGTTCATCCAGTATTTCATGTGTCGATGCTCCGCAAGTGTATTGGAGACCCAACAAGAATAGTTTCGGTTGATGATGTGCAAGTGACAGAGAAGTTGACATACGAAGAAGTGCCCATTGCTATTGTGGATAGACAAGTACGAAGGCTTCGGAATAAAGGGGTTGCTTTAGTCAAAGTTCTGTGGCGGAACGATAATCGGGAAGAAATGACTTGGGTAGCGGAGGAGAAGATGAAATCTATGTACCCCCATTTGTTCCAATCCCCAGAAGAGATTCAAGATGAGACGTCGACGATATGAGGTATGAATGTTTTAATTTTATGTTTTTGGTCGTGTGTGGCCATAAATGTGTTGATATTGTGATATAGCCCTGTGAGGCGATGATATTATGGGTCGTTGTGGTAAATTGGTAGTGCCAAATTACAAAGGAAACTCTGGCAAAAATTTTCTAGAATCCCCGAGTGTCGAACATTCGAGGACGAATGTTCCAAAAGGGGGGAAGAATGTTACACCTCGGAAATTTTTCCGTACTTCTGTGATGAGTAGAACAATGAAGGACTTGAGTGTATGGTGTTTTACTAAGTCGGGAATGGCTAATTTTGCATTTTTGGAAATAATAAAGTTGCAGAAAAATTTTCACCCAGTGGTCGTATATGGCACTATACGGCCCGTAAATACGGGCCGTATAGTGCCATATACGACCACTGGGTGAAAATTTTTCTGCAACTTTATTATTTCCAAAAATGCAAAATTAGCCATTCCCGACTTAGTAAAACACCATACACTCAAGTCCTTCATTGTTCTACTCATCACAGAAGTACGGAAAAATTTCCGAGGTGTAACAGAACATGTGCTACAGGATGTTCAACTTTTATCCCAACTGATAAACAATAATCATCAAAAGATTGAGACGTAAATTCTCCGGCATTATCGAGGCGTATAGCCTTAATGGGATAATCCGGACACTATTCCCTTAAGCGTATTATTTGTGCCAATAATTTCGTAAACGCCAGGTTTCGAGACGATAGGAGGCACACATGAGACCATCTTGAAGATACGTCTATTAGGACCATAAAATATCTGAATGACCCACAAGGTGGATGAATAGGTCCACATATATCCCCATGTATACGTTCTAGAAAAGCAGGGGATTCAATGTTAACTTTCATTGGTGATGGCTTAGCTATCAACTTACCCTGATAACAAGCAGCACATGAAAATTCACCACTTTCAAGAATCTTCAGGTTCTTAAGTGGATGCCTATTTGAATTTTCAATAATTTGTCTCATCATTATTGATCCAGGGTGACCTATTCGGTCATGCCAAAGCACAAAAGTACTTGAATCATTAAACTTCTGGTTTACGATAGAGTGTGCTTCAATTGTACTAATTTTTGCATAGTACAGACCAGAAGACAAAGTTGGCAATTTCTCCAAAACATATTTCTGGCCGGAGACATTCTTTGTAATGGCAAGATATTCATCATTTATTTTGTTTAATGTCTCAGCGTGATATCCATTACGGCGGATATCTTTGAAACTTAACAAGTTTCTTGGGAATTTAGAAGAGAATAATGCATCTTCTATAACAAGTTTCGTCCCCTTAGTCAGAAATATAGTAGCTCTTCTGGAGCCTTCAATCAATTTCGAATTGCCAGAAATTGTATTAATATTTCCCCTTTTTCTACGCAAGTGAGAAAAGTATTTCTCATCATTGAATATGGCATGTGTTGTTCCACTATCAATCACACAAATATCTTCATGATTGGTCATTGATCCAAATAAAATTTGAGGAATTTCCATAGATTCTTCAAAATGAAATAATAGATAAAGTGAATATCGAAGTAGATATTATGATTAGGCAAAGCATTACACACATTTTATTACATATATTACTATTTAAATAAAGCATTACACACACTTCATTTACATAAACATGGAAACATAACCACATACAAACGACACGTATGAAATATCTAAGTTTTTACAAATCCATCACCGATCAAATGATCTATTTTTCCTTCAGGGAGTTCAAAGAAATCTGCCATATCTAGATGCATGGGCTCAACATTATCTTCAGAAATAAAATTTGCTTCAGCATCCTTTTCTGCCCTTTTGAGAGAGGCTTGATACAGCATAATTAGGTGCTTTGGCGTACGACAGGTACGTGACCAGTGCCCCTTTCCTCCACATCAGAAGCATTTATTTTCTGAATTTTTCTTTTGCCCAGTTTCATACTTTTCATCCTTCCTTTTACACTGCTGGTGGTGAAGGGTATTATTTGGTGCAAGACGAGAATCATATTTAAAATTTCTTCCTTGTCCACGGCACGACTGGGGCCACGACCTCTTCCACGCCTAGAATGGCGAAAATTTGCCTCATTCACTTCAGGGAATGGGGCAGTACCAGTGGGTCGGCTTTCATGATTTTTCATTAATAATTCATTATGTTGTTCAGCCACTAGAATATGTGCGATTAGATCAGAATAATTCTTGAACTTCATTTCTCGGTATTGCTGCTGCAGGAGCATACTCGAGGCAGGAAAAGTGGAGAATGTTTTCTCCAGCATATCATGATCAGTGATATTTTCACCACATAATTTCAACTGAGAAATAATTTTAAACATGACAGAATTATATGCTTTAATAGATTTAAAATCTTGTAGCCTTAAATGGAGCCATACAAAACGTGCTTGTGGAAGTATGACCATCTTCAGGTGGTCATATCTATCTTTTAAATTATTCCACAGAGTAAGAGGATCTTTAACAGTGAGATATTCCATTTTCAAGTCCTCATCAAGGTGATGGCGAAGGAATATCATTGCCTTGACACAGTCTTGGTTTGATGCCTCATTTTTATCTTTGATGGAGTCTGCCAGACCCATCGCATTAAGGTGAATTTCGGCATCAAGAATCCAAGACATATAGCTATTGCCGGATATATCTAAGGCTACAAATTCACGTTTAGTAAGATTTGCCATTAGTAAAGGGAAATAGAAAGTCAATACCTTCGAGGCTTTTAAAGTATTTGCTCGGAACAGCAGAGTCTCGTGCTGATAACGTGTTATAAAATGAAGCTAAAAGAGTAATAATATTAAAGGATGAAAACTATAAACATAGAGTGACAAAGAGGAGAGATTTTATTAGTCTTCCAAAATGTGTTTTAAGTACATTACATATGAAAACTTATGCCTCTATTTATAGTGCTACATATGCATTCAATATATGAGATAATGGAAGAACCATTAATATGGTGGAAGATAATGGAAGAACCATTATATTTGTGTAGTGGACATTCATTCTATATTTCATAACATCTACTAATTAGTTGGCTCCTCTTTTTTTTTGATCAATCTCCCCTCCAAAGAGAGGCTTTTTTATTGGGTGCACAGTAGCATCAAAACATAGGTGTTACACCTTTGTACCTATCTTGTATGGACAGGTTCCATACTAAGCACGATAGGATTTCTATTAAGCTTTCAAAAATGTGATATGAAGAGATTCACCCTTCAGCTAAACAAAATTTTACATCAAGGAACATCAAATGCATAATTTCTATCTATGCTTCTTACTGAGTTATTAGGACCCTTGATGAGATTCCTCCTCATTGTTGGCGTTTGAGATCTGTCCATTTTCAGTTCACCCCTTACTTCTTTTGGTAGATCCTGAAATTCAGTGATCCAAGTTATTGTGCTGCAGCCAAGTCCCCAGTTTGATAGTCGGTCTGCCACTCTGTTTCCCTCTCTGTAACAATGCTTGATGCTCCAACTTTCTGTCTGCGTTAGAAGTCCACGGATCTTCATAATGGAATCACTGATACTCCATGGAGGATTTGAAATATTCTCTATCCATTGTACTAGTAGATTCGAATCGCTTTCCAATTCTAACCATTTATAACCCTTTTGAATACACCATTCTACACCAAATTCCATAGCATGAGTTTCAGCCATATTATTCGTTATAATGCCCAAATGCACTCCAAATGCGGTAATAAACTGACCTCTATCATTCCTTATTACACCCCCTCCACCACTGTTCCCTGGATTTCCTTTTGAACATCCATCGGTGTTTAGTTTAACAAAGCCGGTAGTGGGGAAGGACCATTTTATGGGAATAGCATTGAATTGGTATTTTTTTTCCTCTGTTATTTGCATAAACTGCTCCCATTTCAGGCACGGATTAATCTCGGCAAATTGTTTACGAGCCATCATCACCATCTGTTGGTATATCCTTAATTTTATTCTTTGACTGGACATCTTCCTATCCTCATACCTTGCCTTGCATCTGTCTGTCCAGATCTGCCAACTGATGATCCCTGGCAGGACTTGTAGCACCATTTTCTGAATAGGATTTTTTCCTTTTATGAGCCACCAAGTTATAATTTGATGTCTTAGACTGTTGGCACTCTGAAAAATCCCAAGCCACTGGTTGAAATGTTTCAAGATTTCCATCCCAATCTTGCTTTTATATAACAAGTGCTCCACATCCTCCTGCTCATGGTTAGTACAACATACGCAAATAGAAGCTAAATGAACATTAAACTTCCTCAAATTTAAATCTATCGGGATTTTGTTTCTAAGAACTTTCCACATAAAGAAGGAAACTTTAATGGGAGAACTTTTATGCCACGGCATCCTATTAACAAGGGATGAGTTCCGAGCACTTCTAACTATATTCCAGGCTGATTTACAAGTAAATATACCATCAGTAGTAGCAGTCCATATGGGCTTGTCCTTTAGATCATTTGAACTAAAGGAAATTTTCAGCACTTGTTGAACTACATATTCTGGGAGCTTTTGAGACAGCTTGTTCACATCCCAGGCATCATTTATAATAAAATCTGAAACGTTACCTCTAATTGAAGTATTAGCTACCCCAAATTGAGCTAAGTTACCCAAACCCGACGAGTTATCCCACCAGAAACTAGTGTTACCTCTGTTAATCTTCCACAAAATATGATGATCAGTATTCACCTTAATCTTCATCATTCTCCTCCGATTGTGGGACTGGGTATATCCCCATTTCCTAGCAACCGGATGAATCCTTCTAGCATATTTAGCTTTTAAAAAATCCGACCAAAGAGAATCTTTAGTTCTAAACAACCACCACAATTTAGCCGAAAAGGCAGCTGAAATATCACAAAGAGATCTAATGCCAATACCTCCTTCCTCCGTAGGATAACATAGATTAGCCCAATTAGACCAGTGATATTTATATTTTCCTTCGTTGTTACCCCACAGAAAGTTAGCGAAAATTTGCTCTATCTGTTTAAAAATTGTCTTAGGAGGTTCAGAAATAGCAAGAAGATGTACAGGCATAGCTGATAGGACATGCTTAATTAAAATAATCTTACCTCCTATAGATAATCTACCATGGTTCCAAGAGTTTACCTTTTTAAGGACTTTTGTAGCCATATTCGCAAAGTATTGTATTAACTTCCTGCCTTGGAATAGAGGACAACCTAGATAAGTTATAGGGAATTCTTGCCTTTGAACTTGCAGAATCTGGGTCACAATATTTATTCGCTTTTCTGAGATCTTTCTGTCCATAATAAAACAGCTTTTGCTCCTATTGATCCTTTGTCCAGAGTTAGTGAGATACTTTTCCAATGCCTCCATCACCAGGTTGAGAGTCTTTGTTTTCCCTGCACAGAATATTATAAGGTCATCTGCATAAGATAGATGATTGATTTTAGGGCCTGTTTCCTGCATAGTAAAGCCTCTGAATCTAGGATTATTGTACAGATTATTTAGTAAGCATGAGAGTGCTTCGGAAGCTATTATAAACATAGAAGGGGAAATGGGGTCCCCCTGCTTTACCCCTCTTTGTGACTTAAAGAAACCATGTCTTTTTCCGTTAATAACAACACTATACCAGTTATTGGACAATAAGTTCCAAATGATAAAAATCCAGTTTTCCTCAAAACCCATTTTCCTCATCACAGCACATATAAAATACCAGGAAATTCTATCATAGGCTTTATTCATATCAATTTTGAAAACCACATTCCCCCCACTATTTTCTTTTCTCATCTCATGAATAATTTCCTGTGCTAGTAAGACATTTTCCCCGATAGCTCTACCCTTAACAAAACCACTTTGATTAGGGGAGATGATTTTGGGGATAATGTTTGAAAGTCTCTCTGATAAAACCTTTGAAACGATTTTTTGTGTGACATTACTGAGGCTTATAGGCCTAAAATCTGAAAAGGTTTGAGGAGAATCTATTTTGGGGATTAAAACAAGGCAGGTATTAGTAAAATATTTGGGCATAATTTTGCCATTAAAAACAGCCCTAACCATCATAATAATATCTGATCCTACTATATCCCAAGATTTTTGATAAAAAAGTCCATTAAATCCATCTGGACCAGCAGAACTATTGGGATTAATATCGAAAACAACTTTTTTCACCTCCTCCTCAGTAGGTGCTTTTGTAAGAAGGTAATTGTCGCAAGAATTAATGCAGTTAGGAATAAAATTAAGGATACTGGTGTCAATGTTGTTGTCCTGCTGAGAAAACAGATCCTGGTAGAAAAGGGCAGCTGCATTGCCTATCTCTTCACCCCCCTCTATCCAAGTTCCATTATCACATATCCTCTTGATCTGTAAGAATTTCCTTTTACCCTTGACCACAGAGTGAAAGAATTTGGTATTCTCGTCTCCTTCTAAGTTCCATCGGAGGTTAGCTTTTTGTCTCCAAAAGCTATCCACATGCTTGTGTTGAATGACAAGCTCGGCCTTTGCCTTGTTCATAATCATTCTATCCCTTTGATCTAAAGTATTCATATACTTCTCTTCAGCTGTCTTAACATTTTCTTCTAATTGTTGAACTCTGACAAAAATATTCCCGACTTTGGATCTAGACCAGCCCCCTAAAGCTTTTCTAGTGTTCTTAAGCTTCTGTTGGATTTCCCAAAAAATATTGCCACTAGTCTGGGAATACCAATTAGTTTTGACTACATCTTGGTATCCTTCGATGTCAGTCCAAAAATTTAGAAATCTGAAATATTTCACATGATTTTGCTGGTCATTTTTGCCAGTGATTAATAATGGACAATGATCTGAGCAAACTCTAGGCAAATGCATCACGTCTGTCATCTCAAACATTTCCGCCCATTTATCGTTACTAATCAGCCTGTCTAGTCTTTTCCATATGACTTCCGTTCCTTTTCTTTCGTTTGACCAAGTAAAGGTGATTCCAGAATAACCATTATCCTTTAAGTTACGGTCCTGAATGCACTCCATAAATGGAATGCTTTTGCCCAGGCTATGAGGCTTACCCCCCAGCTTCTCTTCAGCAGCTAAAATGCAGTTAAAATCCCCACAGACTGCCCAAGGATCATCAATAGTAGAAGACAACACTCTCATATATTTCCAGAGATCTTCTCTACTTCGTGATCTAGATTTTGCATATACAACAGAAATAAAAACTTGTTGTGAGTTCAGCACGATCCTACAGGTTACCATTTGATCTTCTGAGCTATGAATATACAGGTTACCATTTGATCTTCTGAGCTATGAATATAGCATTCTATCTCCTTTCCCCAGAAAATCCAGATTTTGTTGCTATTGTTCGCATATGCCCCTTGCATACCCAAAATAGTTTTATAAGAGCCAATTTTTGTTTCCTTTATGAAAGGTTCCTGCAGAGCAATAAAGGGGATCTTATGCTCTTTTATCAGGTACTTGAGCCTCTCAGTCGCAGCCTGAGATTTCATCCCCCGAATATTCCAGTTAAGACATTTAAACATTACCAGTATGCTTGGAAGATTTTTTGGGTTCCTTCTTTTGATTTTTTGTAATATTGATCTTCTTGCTGTTACCTGCTACTGCATTGTCTGTTTCTTGCTTGTGATTCTTATTTTCAGCAGCTTCTCTAATCAGACACGGAATATCTTTTTTAAAACTGGTTTTCTTATCTTTATCCTCATCAGTCCCACTCTCTTCCTCTTCCGAATCTTCTTCCTCTGATTCGTCCGAGGTGTTTTCTTCTTCAGAAGAAGAGGTTACCTCAGCCCATTCATCTTCGTTTTCGTGATTCCCTTCTTCTCCTTCCACTGGGGCAGATTTGCCAACATCTAAATTTCCTTCTTGAAGTAGTTCATCGAAACTGTTTTGTGTAATGAGATTTTCCTGGTTTTTCTTCCTTTTCTCTGGTTCTCTTTTACTATCAGACCTTCTATTTTTAATTTTCCCTGCGGATTCCCAGCCTTCCTCAAACTGAACAACTTCCAATTTGTCAGGTTCATCTATCATGAAGGATTTGAAGCTAGTTTTACTATCATCATGGGCATTCTTCTGCCCCTTTGTAGCTGGAGAAGTATGCGATCCCTTAATATTGTTAGGAATCTTATTAGAGTTGTTGTCTTGGTTCTCTGCCATCCCAGTAATTTCTTCAATTTCACCAGATTTTTTTTTTTTGCATTTTAACCTTTCCTCTTCCTCCTCCTTGTTGAAGTTATTCTTCTGTTGTTCCTTATTATTGTCCCCTTTCGTTTGAGCTTCACTAATAGGCCAGGGCTTATCAAGACCAAAAATAACTCCTGTAGGCTTGAACATTGTTTGAGGAGGTTCACTTTGACGTCTTCTATTTCTATTCACATTTCTTTTATTATTCTGAATCTCCCTCCCTCTCTGCAACTGTTGATTATCATTTGAACCATTTTTTTCTTCATTTGTAGGTTGTTTCTCTATCTGTTTGCTACCCCTAATATTTTGTCCTCTTTTTTGTTTCTCCATACTTTTTGTATCCTCTTTCTCCTCTTCTTCTTTCTTATCTTCTACTCTTTTTTTTTTCCAGAATTCTGCAATTGAGCAAATCATGTCCTAGTTTCCTACAGTGTTTACAATACTTAGGTATGTTCTCAAACTCAATCTTTTGATCAAAACCTTTTAAAGGGACATTGTCGTCTTCAACACCTATCCATACACTCTTCACCAACGGTTTTAGCAGATCCAATTCTACTCTAACTTTTGCCATACTTGGCCTAGTCATACTTCTAGTAAGCCACATCAATTTCCAAAGGTGTACCTACTTCTTTTGCAATTTGTTTTACATAATGCCAATTATGAAGATGAAAGGGTAGTCCTGGAAGTAATATCCATACCGGAACGACAGGTAGATCCTCCTCTGGTTTGAAGTCCGGAGTCCATTTCTGAAGCCAGATTTGGAACCCATCTATCTCAATCACCCTCTTGTAGAGAATAGAATTGTAATCCTCATCATTGGTGAAATTTAAAAAGATGTTGAAGTTGTCGAAAACCCCTATCTTTGGAGTACCTTTCATGGGGAATTTTTCTGAAAATTTTGCCCTGATTGAGTCGATTTGGGGTCTGCTTTTGAGGAACCTGCCAACAATAGTTCTTCTACAGTGGTTCGCCATGACTCCATAGAAATCGTTGGCTTTAAATATCACAGCTGGCTTGCCATTGTGAGTGGTTCTTCTAGATTTGACGGAGTCGGGTTCAAAGCGGGTAGGAGCAGATGAACCCGGGTTATTCGTGAGAGTAGCAGCATAGGAGCTTGTTGGATCCATGCCTGGTAGGATCACCTCAGTTGAGGCTTCCTTTTGCACTATTTCACGCGCTGACGGGGAGCCTAACGGCGGCCCCATGGCCCTGTTGTGTTGGTGGCGGTACTGTAACGGGAAAAAATGGGAACGTTGAGTTCAAGGAAAAAATAGGCGCGTGTAGGCGCGTTCTATTTTGTTAAAGTAGCTTTTTTTCTCTGGTCTTGTTTTTTCAATTAGTTGGCTCCTCCGGTATGTAATTTTAATATTTTCTAATATCCTCCTAATGATGTTTATAATTCATTTAGATTACAAGGTGCCATTTTGACCAACCTTTGACATATTCAATTACGTCGTTATTTTCGTTTCCTTATTTCGTTAATTAAATAGAGTACCAATCAAAATCATGAAATTTTAAAACAAATGAATGAAAAAGGAAAAAAAGTTTTTAATAAGATATATAAAGAGTCGAAGAAAGTGATAGTCTTGTTGTTTTTTCTCCTTTATTCCATCACACATAGGGAGGAGAGAGGGAGAGAGAGAAAGCGAGCAAGCCGGAGCTGATAAGAAAACAATGAAAGAAAGAGAAGATATTGATTTTCTATCTCATCACCTGCATGTCTTTGCATGGCCGATCAACAATATCTTGTTTCATACATTTCCTCATCCAGGACGAATTTTATCAACTAGATTTCATTAAAATTATAAACTACTGGATATAGACATATACATTATTTCGATCGAGAAAAGAAAAAAGGAACTTATTATTATTATATCATGAAGGCTTGGGAGGCAACGGTGAGGAAAACACAAGCAGTAGCGAGGAAACGAGCCAACACAATATTTGGTACGTATGGACCATCTCACGTCGAGGAAGAGATCATAGTTGATCAAGTAGATCCAGAACAGGAGAATGAGGGTCACGCGAATGGGGAGGTTTACCATTCGGAGAGGTTCCTCCCCAATGGAGATTACTATAGTGGCTATTGGGTGGATAGTTTCCCACATGGTCATGGCAAATATTGGTGGACTGATGGGTGCATGTACGTAGGTGATTGGTTTCGAGGCAAAAAGATGGGGAAAGGCACATTTAGTTGGCCCTCTGGTGCTATGTATGAGGGGAATTTCAAGAGTGGATACATGGATGGAGAAGGCACGTATACGGGGCCTAATGGGGACTCATTTAGAGGTTCATGGGTGATGAATTTGAAACATGGACATGGGGTTAAAGAATATTCGAACGGAGATGTCTATGATGGGGAATGGAGTCGAGGATTACAAGAAGGACACGGGAAGTATACGTGGAAGAATGGGAATTGTTATGTTGGTGAATGGAAGAATGGTGGGATATGTGGGAAAGGGAAGATGTGTTGGAAAAATGGGAATGTGTACGAAGGGAATTGGGAAGGCGGAGTGCCAAAGGGAAATGGGACATTGCAATGGATTGATGGTAGCTTTTATGTTGGAAACTGGAGTAAAGATGCGAATGAACAAAATGGGACATTTTATCCATCTGCATCGTTGTTAGAAAGTGGAAATCTTGACTGGGATCCTCAGGAGGTTTACGATAGAGATTTGATGGAATGTAGCATTTGTCCAAATGAGAAGGTATCAATATTGCCTTCTCAGAAAAAGCTGGCAGTTTGGAGGTCTGCCAAGGCGGCAGAAAATAACGTTAGGCCGAGGAGGATGTCAGTAGATGGGCGAATAGACGCAGCCCCTGTAGAAAGGGAATTTGGTCGAATGCGTTTATCAGATGTCACGCCTCCAACTATTTCTTATAATATAGATGATCCTATCGCCGTGGATGGATATATTAGAGGGAGCCCTATTAGACTTCCTAAGGCAGCAAAAAGGCAAGGAGAGACTATTTCCAAAGGTCATAAGAATTATGAGCTTATGCTCAATTTGCAATTGGGAATCAGGTACTTAGTAACAATTCTGTTCTTCAACATTAATTAATTTTCAAGTCCCTTATCTATGTAACTGAAATTAAGTCATGCATTTTCATGGAAAATTGAAGAGAAAGTTACTTTTTTTTACACCATTTTGCTTTTTCTATATATATACATCCGGCTCAAGATAATTCTTGTTATGTTTACTTCTAATGTGAAATAACGTGATAGGCATTCAGTAGGAAGGCCAGGACCAGTTCCATCACTAGATCTCAAGCCTTCAGCATTTGATCCCAAAGAGAAGTACTGGACAAGATTCCCACCTGAAGGATCCAAAAGCACACCTCCTCATCCATCTTGTGAATTCAGATGGAAAGACTATTGCCCTAAAGTTTTCAGGTATATATGTAATTATGAATGATTTTGTTTATTTTACTCTTAACATTGGATACATATTCTTCATGAATGACTATTTTTGTTAGGGCTTTAAGGATGTTATTCAAAGTAGACGCAGCTGATTATATGTTGTCTATTTGTGGCAATGACGCCCTTCGCGAGCTATGCTCCCCAGGAAAAAGTGGAAGCTTCTTCTACTTGACAAATGATGATAGATACATGATCAAGACAATGAAGAAGGCTGAAGTCAAAGTGAGATTTCTAAATCCTTTCACAATACATAATGAAATGATAAACATTGCCTTAGCATTTTCTGCAAAATAATAATAATAATAATAATAATAATAATAATAATAATAATAATAATAATAATAATAATAATAAAATAAAATAAAATAAAAAATAACTTTTCTTGTAAATGGATGGTTCTTAGGTGCTTCTAAGGATGCTCCATGCCTATTTCAATCATGTTCGCGCTTTTGAGAACACCCTAGTGACCAAGTATTTTGGCCTGCATTGTGTTAAGCTAACCGGACCAGCACAGAAAAAGGTAAGCAATGAGTTACTCATACTAAATGATCACTAGCACAACTCATTACATGTTTAATATTTTAGGTACGATTTGTTATCATGGGGAATCTCTTCTGCACTGATTATGCAATTCATAGACGATTCGACTTGAAAGGGTCAACATTTGGGCGGATGACAGATAAGCCAGAATCAGAGATTGATGCAACCACAACTCTAAAGGACCTTGATCTCAACTTTATATTCCGGTTACAAAAGACATGGTTCCAAGAATTCCGAAGGTAGCTAGGATCCTGTCTCATTTTTTTTAATTCTTTTGGCATTAATTTGGTAGAAAGAATATTCAGATGTCTCTTCAAATTTCAGGCAAGTTGATAGGGATTGTGAGCTACTGGAACAAGAGAGAGTCATGGATTACAGCCTTTTAGTTGGTCTTCATTTTAGGGAAGCAAGTAGCACTGGAGACCAAACTCCTCCTGGTTATAGAACACCTACTGGTTTGTGCTAGTTTTACAGACTTCCGTGCTTTTTTATATTTCTTAGAATACTGACTCCTTTTTCCACTTATTTCAATCTCAATGGACATTCTTTTAGGATATTCTTCGAGGATTCGTCATTTTCCATTGCTTGCAGATAATGAAGGATTGGAAGATGGATCAGTTCCTCGTCTTTCTCGGGCAGATAGGGATCAATTACTTCTTAATCCTGCAGGGTACATTTTTCATCTTCCTAATTGACCAAATACAAGTTGTGTCACTAAAATGCATTAGTTAATATTGCAGGTGGGGTGGCATGAGTTTGGGTATAAACATGCCAGCAAGGGTTGAAAGGACAGAGAGGAAAAATGACTTAGACTTTCAGTTAGTAGGAGAACCAACAGGGGAGTTGTATGATGTGATATTATTTTTTGGAATCATAGACATACTTCAGGACTATGACATTACCAAAAAGCTTGAGCATGCATACAAATCTATCCAATGTGACCCCAATTCTATCTCTGCTGTCGATCCAAAGGCATACTCAAGGCGTTTTCGCGATTACATATTCAAAGTTTTTACAGAGGACACCTGACAAGGAATTAACAAGATGAAGCTTGTTTTCTTATTATTACTAGGACACAAGCTTAATTGCCAACAACTGTATACCATTTTGGTGAAAGTTTTCTCTATGGTTGCAGCTAAAATATAGCTAGCACACTTCCATTTCATTTTTCTTTATGATTTTTTAAGTAGATACAAACACCATTTGAGATGACAATTGTATAGAAACAGTTGTAAGAGAAAAATCACTGATTTAATTGTGACATATGTTGTTTCATAGCAGAATGGGTGTTCCTAAATCTCTTCTCTTGATCTTCCTTTTATATTGATACTATTTTCACGGCACGTGCATTACACATGTATGCCAAGTTATGTTGTAAAGAGTTTTCCTAAGTATTATTAAGCAAATTTTTTGGTAAATAGTTATACATGAAAGAATATAGTACAAGTTCTTATGAATAGTCAATATGTCGATCGGTGTATGGTGGCTTATCTGTCATTTCCAAATATATGATTGGGTACAGCCGAAACCTACTATTTGTTTAATAAAAAACACTAGTTAGGTACTAGTTGGGAATGCATTAACAAAAAAGGTTTGTACACAACCTGGAAAAGCAAAATAAAGAAGTTAAAGGTACATGAAAATAATCTAGCTAAAGCTAAGGCCAAAAGTGCCTCTAAAGTGAAATCACAAGCTGGATCTGTTGAATTGAGTGTGGAATGCAGTAGTGCTCCAAAATCTTGGTTTGATGCCATCTCAAGTCACGTTAAGTTCTCACCAGGTGCTATGAAATTAATAATCATTAGAAGGATCCTTCAAATTTGGAGGTATGTAGTTATAGCTCAACTCAATGAGGCAGCTTGTTCTTCAACACTTTGATCCTCAGAATGACCGAGTGTTACATCCCGTACTTTTGTACGTTGGATTTTTCGTAAGTTAATAGACATAAGTTCAAGGACAAGATTATTTTTGAGGTTATAAGTACTTGTGCTATGTTAAACAGGTGATAAGTAAGTGTCGTGAAGGTTAGAGGTTAAATGAATCGGAGAGTATAAGTTCATCGATGTAATATCCCGGGCTTTGGGGCTATTGTTCGAACCGCTCACACCGGAGAATTTTTGTTATACTCAAGTATGCAAATAAAGAGATCGGTGTATAAAAGGATGAGGTCCCGAAATAATTTAGGACTTAACAAGTATAACGGCGGTGATTGAGAATAATATTTGGTGTATGTATAAAGAGGTTATGGACTAGAGTTCTACCAAATGATTATGATAATAAGTATATAAAATGTGTTAGAAGTGATCAATATTGAGTGAACTGAGATCAAAAAATAAATTATGTGGATAATTGATTAAATGTTGGAATAAAGTGGGTGAATAAGGAATTAAATAGATAAGTGTCATTTGGTGGACATCCACGTGGCACATGGGGACAGCTTGTTAATGACTAATCTACACATACATATAAGGGGTGGCATTCTTTAATTAAAGGGATTAGGAATGAACATAATGATTCCACGTGTAAAGTGGGAGCAAAGGTTGCATAGACCTTATACGTATCATTGTTGGGATTTTGCTTAAAGGAAAAAGGGGTGCAGCACCTTTCCTTAGTGACCAGCAACGTGAACTACTCTTATCAACATCAACGTTTAAGAATTCATGAAAGTAGCAACCTTAATTCATGCCTGTCTTTTGGCTAAAGGAAGACAACTATGTTACAGTGGTAATTTACATAGATATAGCTGAAACGTGAATTTATATCCTTATAGCAGCAAGGACACTTGCAATTTTAAGAATCCAAAGTGCAATTTTCATCAAGAACATCACAGAGGTTCTGCTCACCGCTTGAATCTCATTGTTGTATTTTATCGCGTTGTTGAATCCGGGCTTTCTTCGAAGTGATGTAAGGTAGAAGAAGATCATTTCGTGGCATATAAGGTAAGAACTATTCTCTCCTAGGTATATTTAAATTCATCCCGGTCATAGCTAAATTGTGAGATGGAAACTACAAAATTCATTGCGAGAAATCGGATAAGTTATTGTTATTGTGTGGGCTGATTTGAGGTATATTTTTGGGTTGTGTTGTAGCTGGAAAGTTTTGGAGTAACTTAAGTATATTGTTGTTGTTGTTGTTGTCATTGATATGTATTTTGAAGGAAAGAAAAATTGGAGAAGTGTGTTTGATAATCGTATCTGGGCTTGTCGCTCGTCGTGAAATGTTTCTGACTTGTTGCTGCTACATGGTATCTTGTTATTGATGTATATACTTGTTGGATTGCTCTGGTTGTTGTTGATATATGGAGTTTGGGAAAATGAGAAGAACGGGGAGATGTTGCCCGTTTTGTTTTAGGATAAGTTAGATTTTCGTTATACGATTAAGAGAATCGTTTGTATAATTAGTGATAGTATCATTGCTATTAGATATAGATCGTGAAGCAGATACGAGTTGAGTTCTAAAGCCGTTGAGCTAAGACCAGGTATGTTAAGGCTATCCCTTTCTTTCATTTCGGCATGATCTTTATGATACGAACGAAAGAAATAAACGATCAAGTTCCAAAGAATTTGATTCCTAAATGCTTTAGAGATACTCGTACCTTTGGCTTCGTATGTACATTCAGGCATAGTTCATGTCTACAGTTCCAGAGTTCAGAGTGGTATTTCACGAGTCTTTCATGCATTTATATATATGCATGTATTTTCTCACACCGAGCCGCGCTATAGTCGGCCGGGTACGGCACGTAGATGTGCACGGCACTGCAGTGTGTACATTATGATGTTACCCCGGACGCGGGATGATATGATATATGGATCGGATTGCACGTTCCGCAACACTAATATTTATGGAATGGACTGTACGTTCCACAACACTAACAGTTATATTATAATATATGTATATAATTTTTTAAACAAAGCATGCATATCATACGCCCTCAGAGGCACTTTTAGTTATACAGAGTTATAAAAACACTTTCAGGTATACAGTCATACAGATACATTCAGATCCACAGATTGATTCTCATGTCTCAAATTCCTTTCATGATTCTTGTTTATATACTGTTTCAATGTCTTGCATACTCGGTACATTATTCGTACTGACTCCCTTATTGCTTGGGGGGCTGCGTTTCATGCCCGCAGGTCTTGAGATATAGGTTGGTGATCCATCTATTAGGATATTAGCTCAACAGATGAGGTTGATCCACTCCATTTGTTCCAGAAATGCCAGGATTTAGCATGGTCTTATGTATATTTATATATGCACATATGTATGGGTATGGCGGGGCCCTGTTCCGGTCACGTTATGTTATGTTTTCGAGTAGAGGCTTGTAGACAGTTATGTACTGTCGGATGATGTCCAGACTTGAGAGTTCATATGTTGTCACAAGTGGTTATGATAGCCTTATCGGCTCCTACAATATGTCCCGCATATTCATCTAGATGAGTCTTTCAGATTATTCGATGCAGGCAGTATTTCCTTATGAGTCTATTGAGAATCATATGATGGACCTATCGGTCTACCCTATGTTTATGTTGATGTCACAGATGTATGTCCGATGGTACTTGACTAGTACGGTCAGGTGCCTGTCATGGCCCTCCAGTTTGAATCGTGATAAAAATGGTATCAGAACAGTTCTGTCCTAGGGTTGTCTACAGGCCGTGTCTAGTAGAGTCTTATTTATGGGTATGTTGTGCGCCACACTTTTAAACAGGAGGCTGCAGGACATTTAGGATAGTTACCTTCTTTTCTATTCTAGATCGTGTGATAGAGCTAAGTCATAGGATATGCTATTTCCAATCCTAACCCTGATTGTTTTGTAGTTGTGAGAAGGCTTCTATGGGGAAGAATGCTGATGGTCCATGGGCTTCTAGAGTCAGTCATTCTTATGATACAGACCATCGGAGAATGTTCCTTCTATCTAGATAGATCCATTGGAAGTTATGTCCTCCATAGAGACAAATCTGTCTGAGATCCAGGGGGAACCCACTGAACAGGTAAGGGATAGACAAATATTGGAAGATGACCCTTTGCGTAATCCCAGATTGATGGTATCTACAGAACGAGGGTTAAATGAGAACAGTGGTAAGTCTAGGAGAGTCAGTATAATTGGTACATTTGTAGAAGGTATGGACGCCATGGAAAAGCCTATGGGAGAACAAACAGAAGAAGAACTTCCCCAACTACCGTTGGCCCGATTTGTACCGGATCAGAGCTCCTGAGTAGGCCCAAGGTAAGGGTTTTTGTTGTGGAACTTTAGAATGTGAGTAATTATATAAGGAAGTAAATTTTATCGTTAGGCACTTTTGGAATGATACAGGTAAGTCAGGTAATGTGAGTATTAATTGTAGTTGTAAATACAGATTTACTCATAAAGTGTCAAAGACTAGAAAAATAAGAGGAATATATGATTTGCGAGTACGTAAACCTCTTTGAAGGGGGTCGATGGATGAAGAGATTTAGAAGGGAAAGATGGAGTTTTAAGAAGAATGTTCAGGCACGAATTATGAGACAAGCTTTATTATTTTACATTCTTTTGTAGTAATCAGCCCTGTGTGGGTGAGTTGTATATCATATGTGTTTCTATATATGGCCTTGTAAGGCATGAGATGTATTTTCTGGGGTGTGTACAGGTTTGAGATTGTTACAATAATAGAGAAAACTCTGCCGAAATTTCCCGAGAACTTAAGGGAAATTGTGGAAACTTTTAAGTGGGATTATTACTAGAAGAAAGAAAGGGTACAACAGTGAAGTAAGAGGTGATATTGAAAGTCAGTTATGGGACAGGTTTAATAGATAAACATTAGATCAGAAATGGGAATAATGAGATATTATGACAGATGAGAAAGGATATGATATAAGAATGTGAAAGAAAAATGTGTACTTAGGGTAGAAAGAAGTTTTATGTATCAAAAGAGAATTAAAGAGATAAGCACCCCAAAAGAAGTTCACAAATCAGAAAAGGTTAACTAACCCTTATATGTCTTCGAAAGATTGAGCTATGGGATGAGCTTGATGTGTACACGTTATACGAATGAAATACCATTATAGATTGGAAAGTTAGACCTCACCCGATGATTAACGCGGGAAAACATTTAAGTCACTATGGGCTATTGACCTTAACAAATGCCTCGAGATAATAGATGGAAAGGAATATGTTTACTAAAGTTCTTCGCTTGGTAGTTTGTTGAATTTATGAATACAACTACGTTCTGCGTTATAGCCTAGGTTATTCACCAGGATAGTTATACGATAGGAGTTTGTTATTATTGACACGAAGGAAAGTGAGAGATGCAGAAAGGAAGAGATCCAAACTATGATAATGGAAAACGAGATAAGATTGATCAACGAAACAAAGGAACGACAAGTGATGAATGCCCAGTATGTGTGATGTGTATGATCAGAAAAAGAATAATATGTTAAAGATAGAGAAGGAAAGGTAGAACTGAGGTGAATAAAAAGAACGTCCACTAGTAATAGTAACCTGATGAGCAGAGTACAAGAGAGCATCATACCTTGTGGATATTCCAGTACTATGCGAGAATGTTAATGGATATTATTATGAGATGATTGAGGTTTCGAATTGTATCATAAGTAATGTGTGATCATATGTAATATGTGACTAATTAGATTATGATGAGAGGTACGGGCTTATTTGATGAGTAAAACACCTTATGCACAAAGAAGAAAGTGACTCTACGTCTATACTATATAACATCGCCCGAAGGGATTCTAAAAGGACCACATATTACCCCGTGACTACCACATTGGGATAGCATAGAAGAATGTGTCCATAATAGTGGGAGCTGATTGGAGAAAATTATGGAAGGATTAATGTTGAGTTGTAGGTCACGGTTTTATTAACGAATAGCTGAAAGCATTGTGATTGCACTTGTGGTTATTCCGCTACTAACGGTATTACTTGAGAAAAAAAATGAGACAACGAAAAGGATAAGGTATAATCTTAAATGATCAATGGACCAATGTTATGTATATATAAAGACGGTAACAAATGAAGTCACAATCTGGGTAAGTTATGCGGCAAGGAGAAGAGATTATTAAGAAAAAGCACATCCAAAGATGGCAAGTTTGAGAACGGTGCAGTGAAGGAAATACAGATTAGTTACGAGCTATATTAATGACAATGACTAATGCGTAAGATGACCTATGGGTCTCAATAAATTTATGGCAAAGAACCTTATGATAAAGGCATCTATCCTATGGTGAAATAGTTATGGACATTAGACAACAAAGGGAAATTGACCTTCGGCATTATGAGGTGATATGACAAGCAAAGACGTAAAGATGAAGTGGTAAAAGGTATGGACCGAAGGATGAAATAGGGTCGAAAAGTTCAAGATAGTACTTCATAAAGTAATGCAAACTATGAAATAGATTTGAAAAATGGGCATATGACAGAAGAGAGGTATTCACCTCAATGTGATGATAGGGGTGCTATAGGGAAAACTACCTATATAAGTGTTCACTCGATATGTGATACGAGTATCTACCTTAAAAGAGTGCTCTTGAGAGATTCATTACGGGATATTATTAACATGGTATTTAAAACCCCTTAAGATGCATGTACCGTAACCTTTGTTCATATATAAGTTAAGCAATAAGAGACACCCGAAGAGGATTCTAAAGATAAGAAGAAGTTTCCTGATTATTACGTAATCGCGAGAGGTTAAGAGATGACATGGTATCAGTATGTAACAAAGGATTCACATGGTTGATTTAATAATGCGGGTATAGAGGTAATGACTTTATGATTAAGATTATGGGAAGAAGTAACGATAAGGACGAAAGGTATCTAGAATAATTGAGCAAGAAAAAGGATCGACGAGTTCAAGTATCAAGGAGGATCATATCAGGAGAGTGACTCACTTATATCTCTTGAAAGGATATTCATGAGGTGTCAAGGGAGTATTGTAACCAAGAGTCATTACTGAGAAGGAAACTCATTTTCAACTATTTAAAGGGAATGTTATAGATAGTGCATGTCAGAGGATTAAAATGATTTCTCCAAGAATGATGTACGCTGCGGACTATGCGATCTAAATAAAGAGTGGGAGTAGACCTATAAGAATTAGAAGAGAGAACAAGAGGAACCAATATGCGATGGTAAACCAACCCAAGGGAAAGACAGCTCCTATTCTACAGTGTTACTGGAAAGATAACTCCAATACAAGAAAAACTTCGACTTAAGCTTCAAGTGTAGATAGATATAGTAAGTAGCTGTCAATTACGGAAGTAGCTAAATTATGACCACTTTCTTTGAAAATTCAATATTAACTGATGTCAAGTGGAGAATGGTATTAAGTTAACCAAAGAGAGGCACAACATGATAACGAGTTGTAGTTAGAATTGACTTTATAAGATCACCGTAACAAGTATACTTATACTGGACTAGTTTAACATTTGAGGACGAATGTTCTAAAGGGGGGAAGGATGTTATATCTCGTACTTTCGTACGTTGGAGTTTTTGTAAGTTAATCGACAAAGTTCAAGGATAAGATTATTTTTGAGGTTATAAGTACTTGTGCTATGTTAAACAGGTGATAAGTAAGTGTCGTGAAGGTTAAATGAATTGGAGAGTATAAGTTCATCGATGTAATACCCCGGGCTTTTGGGCTATTGTTCGAACCACTCACACCATAGAATTTTTGTTATACTCAAGTATGCAAATAAAGAGATCGGTGTATAAAAGGATGAGGTCCCAAAATAATTTAGGACTTAACAAGTATAACGACGGTGATTGGGAATAATATTTGGTGTATGTATAAAGAGGTTATGGACTAGAGTTCTACCAAATGATTATGATAATGAGTATATGAAATGTGTTAGACGTGATGAATATTGAGTGAACTGAGATCAAGAAATAAATTATGTGGATAATTGGTTAAATGTTGGAATAAAGTGGGTGAATATGGAATTAAATGGATAAGTCTTATTTGGTGGACATCCACGTGGCACATGGGGACAGCTTGTTAATGACTAATCTACACATATATAAGGGGTGGCATTCTTTAATTAAAGGGATTAGGAGTGAACATAATCATTCCTCGTGTAAAGTGAGAGCAAAGGTTGCATAGAACTTATACATATCATTGTTGGGATTTTACTTAAAGGAAAAAGGGGTGCAACACCTTTCCTTAGTGACCAGCAACGTGAACTACTCTTATCAACATCAACGTTTAAGAATTGATGAAAGTAGCAACCATAATTCATACTTGGCTTTTGGATAAAGGAAGACAACTATGTTACAGTGGTAATTTACATAGATATAGCTGAAATGTGAATTTATATCCTTATAGCAGCAAGGACACTTGAAATTTTAAGAATGCAAAGTGCAATTTTCTTCAAGAACATCATAGAGGTTCTGCTCACTCCTTTAATCTCGTTGTTGTATTTTATCACGTAGTTGAATCCAGGCTTTCTTCGAAGTGGAGTAAGGTAGAAGAAGATCATTTCTTGTCATATAAGGTAAGAACTATTCTCTCCTAGGTATATTTAAATTCATCCCAGTCATAGCTAAATTGTGAGATGGGAACTACAAAATTAATTGCGGAAAATCGGATAATTTATTGCTATTGTGTGGGCTGATTTGAGGTATATTTTAGGGTTGTGTTGTAGCTGGAAATTGTTGGAGTAACTTAAGTATATTTTTGTTGTTGTCATTGATATGTATTTTGAAGGAATGAAAAATTGAAGAAGTGTGTTTGATAATCGTATCTGGGCTTGTCGCTCGTCGTGAAATGTTTATGACTTGTTGCTGCTACATGGTATCTTGTTATTGATGTATATACTTGTGGAATTGCTCTGGTTGTTGTTGTTGATATATGGAGTTTGGGAAAATGAGAAGAACGGGGAGATGCTGCCCGTTTTGTTTTAGGATAAGTTAGATTTTCGTTATACGATTAAGAGAATCGTTTGTATAATTAGTGATAGTATCATTGCTATTAGATATAGATCGTGAAGAAGATACGAGTGGAGTTCTAAAGCCGTTGAGCTAAGACCAGGTATGTTAAGGCTATCCCTTTCTTTCATTTTGGCATGATCTTTATGATACGAACGAAAGAAATAAACGATCAAGTTCCAAAGAATTTGATTCCTAAATGCTTTAGAGATACTCGTACCTTTGGCTTCGTATGTACATTCAGGCATAGTTCATGTCTACAGTTCCAGAGTTCAGAGTGGTATTTCACGAGTCTTTCATGCATTTATATATATGCATGCATTTTCTCACACCGAGCCGCGCTATAGTCGGCCGGGTACGGCACGTAGATGTGCACGCCACTGCAGTGTGTACGTTTTGATGTTACCCCGGACGCGGGATGATATGATATATGGATCGGATTGCACGTTCCGCAACACTAACATTTATGGAATGAACTATACGTTCCACAACACTAACAGTTATATTATAATATATGTATATAATTTTTGAAACAAAGCATGCATATCATACGCCCTCAGAGGCACTTTTAGTTATACAGAGTTATACAAACACTTTCAAGTATACAGTCATACAGCTACATCTAGATCCACATATTGATTCTCATGTCTCAGATTCCTTTCATGATTCTTATGTATATACTGTTTCCATGCCTTCCATACTTGGTACATTAGTCGTATTGACTCCTTTATTACTTGGGGGGCTGCGTTTCATGCTTGCAGGTTCCGAGTTATGGGTTGGTGATCCATCTACTAGGATATCAGCTCAGTAGATGAGGTTGATGCACTCCATTTGTTCCAAAGATGCCAAGAGTAAGCATGGTCTTATGTATATTTATGTATGCACATATGTATGGGTATGGCAGGGCCCTGTCCCGGTCACGTTATGTTATGTTTTCTAGTAGAGGCTTGTAGATAGTTATGAACCGTTAGATGATGTCCAGACTTGAGAGTTCATATGCTGTCACAAATGGTTATGATAGCCTTATCGGCTCATATAGTATGTCCAGCATATTCATATAGATGAGTCTTTCAAATTATTCGATGCAGACATGCTTTCCTTATGAGTCTATTGAGAATCATATGATGGCCCTATCGGCCTACCTATGTTTATGTTGATGTCACATATGTATGTCCGATGGTACTTGACTAGTACGGTCAGGTGCCCATCTTGGCCCTCCAGTTTGGGTCGTGACACTGAGCTTCTGATCTTGAGGACCTATGATCTTCTTAAAGTATGATCCTTTTTGTAGCCGGAAGCTGAAATCTATTATTCACAAAAAATAACCTCTATTGAGATCCTTCCAACATGATGAACTATAAATTTAATACCACACATTGGATAGGATTTCATTAGAAGAAATATCAGCAACATAATAAGATAAAAACAAGTTGTTTTAACCATGATCTTTGCTAGTTCAACTCTGCATTGTCTTGTATTTTGATGAGCAAGCTGCTTTGTCACCTGCTATTTATCTGTTGTGAACCTGTTCTTCAATCTGGTTACCTTGATTTATAAGTCTTAAACCTCAAACTTGGAAGCCGAATCTTGTCATTATTAATTGTTTTTCTAGCTTCTGCGTTTAGCTCCTAAAAGTGAACTGCATTGTACCCATAAAAATTAAAAACCAATTTAGTGAAATAATCTGCTAGCTGATTTCCTTCTCTAAGCACATGGACTATCTGTATATCTCATTTCTTTCTCCAACAATTAATCATGTTTACCTCTATACATCATCATTGTGAGTGAGTCTGTTTCTATACTAAGAGGCAGAAGCTGATGCTGCACACAATATTCTATTCCCTCTTGTATAGCCTTTTTCTCAGCACTAATACTTGTAGTATCACCAATTCTACTATCATATGCATACTTGAAATCTCCCCTGTTGTCCCTAATGTAAAATGCTAACGGACTGAGCTGTGGATTGCCCTTAGAAGCTCCATCTGTATTGCATTTGTACCAACCAAGAGGAGGACACCACCACTGCACTGTGGTACACACTACCTTTGGCCTATAACCCTCCAAGTATTTTATCATCAGCGGCTAAGTGGTAGGTAAATTCTTCAACCAAAGATATCTCACCTTTGCCCTATTCCTTGACACTGACCTTTTATGAACTATCATATTTCTCCACTTCGATAGTTGTCATAGTATAACAGCAGGAGCAGCTTGGTACAATATTTTTACCTTTGGTGCACAAGCAACATTCCACCATTTGATTTGCACAAATGGTCTAATAATACAAGCAGCTGAGGCAAACAAAATCCAAATGCTAGCTACAAAGTTACATGTTAGAAACAAATGTGTCATTGTTTCTTGATGTGGAATTTCACAACAGCTGCATCTCGAAACTATAGCAATGCCAATGTTAGCCAACACATAATGCACTGATAGTTTTAGCTTCCAAACTCTCAATAAGAAAAAGGGATTTTGTAAGGAAATCCTTTTATCCACATCATGCTGTATTGCCAATTTTTATGATCCTTTTGCCTTAGTAATTCCCATGCACTGCTAACTATAAATTTCCCACTACCAGTTAGCATCTACCAAGGTTTACACTTTGGTTGTTAGACTCACTTAACACCAACTCAGGTCTGACATGTTCAACTATATCCTTAGGTAAAATCTGCTACATCACCTGATAATTCCATTGCTAATTTTCCATGACAAATTCTAAACCATCAACCCTTTCATCAATATGGAAAATTGCTGGAATTACATGAGTTAATTGACCTAACTTTGTCCAATTATCAAACCAAAAGTTAGAAGATCCATTTCTTGGTTCCCAACGTATCTCATGCTCCACTTTATCCCTAGCCTCTAACATCTTCTTCTGGAGTTGTGATCTATCTCTCAATTGAACCAAGGTTGGTATATGCTTTTTGCAGTACTTGCTCCCTATGAAATTAGACCATAAAGCACAAATTGTTCTAAATATCCATCATAGCTTTGCAAACAAAGCTTTGACACATTAAAAAATGATCTGAAATTCATACCTCCCTCCTACTTAGGCAAGCACATATGCGGCCAAGAGGACCAATGTCTGCTTTTTCCTTCTTTTTGGTCACTCCAGAAAAACATAGCAAATATTCTATGTAGTACATTGAGAGTGTACTTTGTGAGGGCTATTTCAAATAGTAAGTACATTGGCATGTTTTGTGTCATGACCCAACTTGTGGGTCAAGCGGCTACCCACACTAATCTCCTGGTGGGCGAACCCTTCCCTTAATCAATATTCATTGCAAGCATACCAAAAAGGAAACAGAATCATTCAAGCAGTCTCAATATACAAATAACTACTAAGTGCGGAATACTAATACAAAATACCCAAAATCTAGTCTAAGTATATTACAAGAGCCACTATAAACTACATAAGTCTGAATGTAACATTACATAAAAGTCTAAAATACTGTCTAGAAAGAGACGGACAGATATCATAAAAGAAGAGTTTTCCGGGCTGCGGATCTAGAACATGGCTCACCCTGGAAACTTGTACTAGAAGCCTCGAGAATGACTCACGAGGTGCTGATCTGGATCCGGTAGCGAACTCTACACTCAGAAAAGAGTACAGCAAGGTAGTATCAGTACAAACACTATGTACTAGTAGGTATCATAGGTCGACAACAATTAGTTCACATTTATGAAGAACGAATCAACAAGTAGACATGTAAGCAATAAGCACGTTCATGAACAAATCAATAATGAGATCAAGACAAATATCAATGCCATGCATAATTCAACTGTGAAGAATGGATGTAAGAGTGAATGCAATGCACTGGCCAATACCTCAACTTGTACACACATTCTACGGACTGAAACCTCCATGTCTCAATAGTCATGACCCATAGGGGAACCGCGAAGTCCATATACACCCTCGTCCCGACAAGAAACCTTGGGTAACGAGTATTACACGTTCCGCTCTGGTAACAACCTCAGATCACGAATTCTCATCTTTCTTACACAATTCGGCAAAAACCTTGAATGTTGCTTTGTCTTACTTGTCATCATTAGTACCAAGTCATAATTCATGTCAAGGCAACATATGAGATGAGAGTGTATGTTGTGCAAGATATCATAATAAATAGTAAATCATAACCAAAATCTCATTCGTGTCTTATCATAAGCACACATCATAATTCAAGCCTAATCTTATGATTTTTCCTCTTCCGATGATAAGTAACATAACAATAGAGAGATGAATGCATACTCAATTCACGACATAAAAAATAAGGTGACAAGGCCAATCACAACAACTAGGCGACAAGACCACAAACAACAACAACCAACCTAATAAAATTCCATCCCCACTCCATACCCGAAGGCCTAGCATGCTTTCCCCGTCAATATCTAACTCTTACATATGATTCACTAATTGGAGTCTAATCGAAATGTAAACTGTAACCTACTTCGATGCCGAGCGGGTGCCACGAATTATCCAACACGAGCCTTGCCCTTCCGGAGAGCTTCTGAATGTTCGAAGTCTATTCAACAATTTATTCTATATTAGAAATAGAGACTAACGGTACCCATAAAGCTACAATACTAATCGAACAAAAAGCAACGCTCTATAAAGAGGAAACTGGGCCCACAAGAGAAAAGTAGGAATTTTAGGTAAAAATTGGTTACTCCATACTTAAGAAGTCCAATAACATCCTTCAATTGCTAGATAAACTCCATCAATCATCAATTTCAACCCTTAAAAAAAACCCCAATTTAGGAAGAAACCCTAACTGTCAGTATTCATAAACCAAGAAATTTAGAATGATTCAACTTAGTAACTACAAAATCCAAGAATTCATGACTAGGTTAAACAAGATTTATCAAAAAACCCAATTCCAAAGCATAAGATTTCAAGATGTACAACTTAGAGTTTACAACTTACTTTCCAGCTAACCCCTTTAATTCATCATAGATTTTAACTTAGAAAATAAATAAACATAAATTAGGGTCAAGGGAACTTACCCAAAGATGATTTGGAACTTACCCAAAGATGATTTAACTCTAATTCTCTTCAAATCGCCTCGAGAACTCTTTATGTTTCAATTTGGTGAATGTGAGTGGAATGGTTCAAATTGGTAAATATAATGGGATTCTTTGCAGCGGTCCCTGCTTATGCTGTGCTGGACCCGTTTATGAGATCCCACCTCGGCAGATAACCTTTCGCTGAGGGGGATCTCATTTAATGAGTCAGCTCTCGTGTATGCGGATCAAGTCCTGCATGGGTGGACCCACAGAGTAGGCGACACTCCCTCAAAAGCGGGACACCAGAATATATGATTTTCACCAAGTTTCACCCAAAATCCCGATATCCATCCGAGGCCACCCGGTTACAAACCAAGCATGCAGACACATGTAAAAACGTGTTACAACTCAACCATGGCCTCGAAATTCCTAACGGAGGTCACCTTGACCCGGTAAATCCCCAAATGGTCGAAACCAAGTTTCCAACCAATGGTACAAAATGCTCCAGAAAGCCTTGGGAACCGAACCAAACATCTTGCCAAGTCATAATCGACCTTCGGACCTCATGGAATTGGCAAAATTCCCAAAAATATCTGTTTAACTAAAAATCAATTATCGGTCTAACGTTTTTCACTTTAAGGTTCTAACTTCCTCAAGTCCTATCAAAACTCACCCGATGACCTAAGAAACTGAGTCGCCCATCCCCGTAGGTTAAAATCACGCTAACAGAGCTAGGGGAACGGTCAATGGAGGTAAAAAAAAGGTAAAACACACATAACAACCTCACCAAATGATAAGTACTTTTAGTTAAACGGGTAAAACACACATAACAACATCACTCTAATAGAGCTAGGGGAAGGGTCAACGGAGGTAAAAAGGGTAAAACACACATAAAAGCACTCTAACTTTGCAGCACATTGTTGATAAGTATGACTTTGCACCAAATGATAACAACCTCCCTTTCCAATTTTGAAGCTTGTCTTTCACTTTTTTATGAGATCATTATAGTATACCTTCTTTTTCCTAGTGTGAAATATATGGAAACCAAGTTATTTGGATGGAAAAGAGGCCTTTTCAAAACCGATGATAAGACCAACCTCCTAAGCAATGGTAGTACATATATTCTGATGCATGTAGAATGCACTCTTATCTCTATAACCATATACTTTTTCATAATCATGCACAACCTCCATTGTCGTTTCTAATAGCACATTTCTTATATCAGTCACTATTTTTTTAGCCAAGAGCATATTTCCAATGATGCTTCTTCTTATGACAAAATACCACCCTTGAGATAACTTTATCAATGAAGTTGCTCAGACTGATAAGCCTCATATTTGCATAATTCTGTACCTCTAACTTTTTTGGTAACAAGACCAGATTTGTGTGAGTTGTTGACTATGGAAGAGTTTGACCCTCATAAAAAGCCTTTACAATATTATGAACATATGTTCCCACAATTTCCCAACAGTTTTGAAAAAATATATTTGATATACTATCAAGACCACATGCACTTTCCCATTGAGTGCAAAAATAGCTTTTGCGACTTCTTCTATTGTAGGATTAGCACACAAAACTTCATTATTCTCTATGGTAACCATTTATGGAATATGATTCAACATGGAAAAATCATCTGGTTCTACTTCCATAGAAAATTGCTTATTGTAAAAATTGACTGCTTCTGTGGCCGTCTGAGCATCCTCCTCTAACCAGTCTCCTTCTGAATTCTCTATCTTCTTTACCTGCAAGCTTTTCCTCCTACCATTCACTAAGTTATGAAAGAACCTTGCATTTCTGTCCCCTTCTCCACACCGAGTGATACATGCCTTTCTTTTTTTTAAAAAAAAATACCTTCCTTAAAATGAAGGTATCTTTTCATCTCAGCCTAAGCCTGTTGAAGAACCATTATGTTAGTCTCTAAAGGATTTTCTTCAAGCAACTGTTCCTTGATTTTCACAATATCTTCTCTTATGATTAATTGCTTGAAAATATCCCCATATACTTCCTTACTCCAGTTTGTTAGAGCCCATTTCACTTGCCTGATCTTATGTTTGAATATCAAAAATGGATTCCCTTCAAAGTCTACTACCCAATAGTATTTCACAATATCCATAAAGCCTTCATGCTCAATCGAAAACATCAAAAGTCTAAAAGGTTTACTTATATTTTGCCTTTGTTCAACAAAAGTGATGCACAAAGGTGCATGATCTGATCCAGTTCTAGATAAGTGTTCTACTTCCACATGATCAAACCAGTTCTGCAGATGCTGATTAATAAATATTCTATCCAACCTCCTGAAAATGCAACCATCTCCTGCCCTCCCATTCCACCAAGTGAAAGGTCTACGCTTAAATCCTACTTCAAACAATTCACAAGAATTAACACAAAATGCAAAATCTTCATATTCCCGAGGCATGACAGATAACCCTCCAATTTTATCTTCTTCATTCATCATCGCAGTAAAATCGCTCCCTACTAAACATGGAAGGTGCATATTAATATCTAGGTGGTATAAATCATTCCATAGAGTTACTCTCTCATTGGAATTACACTCTAGAATACACCAAAGATGTAATTATGAAATTGTTGTGCTCTTGCAAGAAAAGTTTCAGGGTGATTTTCTACTGTGAATCCATAATGATCTCCACATCTACATTGTCCTCTAAAAATAACCAAATTTTTCCATTACAGTTCGCACCTGCATGATTTATCCCCAAACTTCTTCTATATTTCTGAATGTATCTTTGCTCCTGCAAGAAAAGTTTCAGGGTGATTTTCCGCTTTAAATCCATAATGCTCTCTACATCTACATTGTCCTCTAAAAAGAACCAAAATTTTCCATTACAGTTCGCACCTGCATGATTCATCCCCAAACTTCTTCTATATTTCTGAATGTATCTTGCTTGTTGAAAAGGTTCCATTAAAGCTATCATCAAGAATTTATGATGCCTATGTAACATTTGAAGCCTATGAAAGTCTTGTTGTGTTTTAACTTATCAAATGTTCCAAACCATTATTTTAATCATCATTTAACATTAGATTTTGTAGCACCTCTTCTTGGCACAACCCTGGTAGGTTGTTGAACTTTATAAGCACCCTCATTCTTTTCCTTTTTTCCTCGCTTTGCCAATGATTTAGGGGATATATCAACTTGTTTAACAACTTGATCAAAATTCTAGCCGATTAGATTCTTCTACATGTTTCTCATTGTCCTTTATTGTGGAATCCTTTCCTTCTTCTTTTCTAATATTATGAGAAAGCAAGTCATGCAAGATCCTTATAGGAGCATCTTTTTTTAATAATTGAAACATGAGATCGAGACAGAATTGGATTACTGATTATGATAGCCTTCTTTGTTGTATCTTCATGGATTGATACTTCAAATGTTGCCTCTCTATGAGGGTAAGAATCATCCACCACCACTTTTATGGAATCATCTGCTTCTACATCTTGTCTGATCTCTTCTTTCTTGCTGAATCTTCATGAGATGGTGATTCTGTGACTCTTTCTACATCTAATGATTTAGCCTCCTCAATTGATGTTTTATCTTTTGCCTCAACATCTTCTAACACCTGAATACACTCTGTTGCATCTTTTTCTTGCTAGTATTCAAGTCTAGCCCAAGAAACCAAGCTAAATGGTTATCCTGATAAGAAGATGAAGCTTGATCAGGCCAAAAATGAAAGATAGCTGGGCTTCTTCCTCTTTTTAGAGTTATACCTTATATAATGTATTTGGTATTGGTTATAGGAATAATAACAATATTATTAGGAGCAACTTTAGTTCTTGCTAAAAAAGAACACTACTTGAAAATGGTTCTTCTACTCTGAAACTGACTGTTCCAAATATTCCTAGAAATTCTTGCTCCCATTGGACCTCCTCCTCTTTTAATAAGCTTTTCATATCCTTAGAGCTGAATACTCGCTCCACCTTATACTATATATAAAGTTCCATTAGCCCCTTCGGTTGGCTCAGAATATTGAATGGACTCTTTCTCATGTGAAATATCACGTGTTCACTAGAATTGCTTCCAGTGTCCGAAGTTCTTCTTCCTCCAATTCTTCATCTTCTTCCTTTTCTTCGTCCACCTTGTCGCCCCATTTTTTAAAACCATTGCATTGAGATTTAGTGATTTCATTTACTCATTTTTGTACATCATCAACATTTCCAAAAGATCCTTCAACCCAACCTTTTGTAGCAAGAACTTTTGCATCATCCTTCTGTTGTTGTTCCATCCTGGATCTTGAACCACATTAACATTTTTAACGTTGTCATCTTTTTCACCCTTATCAACCTTGTCCTCCATATTATTTTGTGTAGTTTCTTATGCCGCCTTTTTGCATCAATATTCTCTACCTCGCCTTTGCTTGCTATTGTATTGACTTTGCTAGTATTATCTGTTACTACTTCTACTTATTTCCTTGAGACACTATTGTTACTCATTGACACTTTAGAATTCTTAATATAAGTATCATGAGTATTCAGATTATTTTCTTCAGTTAATGCTACAAATTTGTTCTACATCTGCACATCATTTTTTGCAGCATTTACAACCTTACCATTAATGAATTTCCTTGGATTATTTTTCATTGTAAACACCCGACCATCTTTAATACCATTCCAGGTATTAGGATTACCAACCACATTCTGTCACGACCCGACTAGAGGGCCGCGACGGGCACCCAGTTCTAGCCCACCCGGGCACCCCTTAACATACCTTTACACTTACATCTAGGTGAGCCACATATTTAAACATACATATTCTATTCATCAATCATACTAGTCTCATTGGACAACGATAAATTTTATATCATCATTGGCATCTATGCCATACCAATTTACATAAGCCGACAAGGCTACAAATGATATACAAAATACAGGCCAAGAAGGCCAAACATATCTAACCATATACACATGTCTACGAGCCTCTAAGGAGAGTATGTCATAACATATAGGCGGGACAGGACCCCGCTATGCCCATAATTATGTACACAAAAGAATAAGTACCCAAAAGCTATAGCTCCGAATGAAGTGGAGCTCTGCTATGTAATCTCCGAGAATGTAGCTACGGATCAAGTCTGTCTCCCTGGGCACCTGCGGGCATGACACAGTGTCCACAAACAAAAGGACGTCAGTACGAAGAATGTACTGAGTATGTAAAGCATGATCAACATCAATTTAGAAGCATAATAAGCAATATGATAAATAGCATAGGAGGGGAGACATCAGTATCAACGTCATAGGGACTTTCCATTTCTAGCGAGTATTCGTGTATATACGTCCATATCCGTATCCGTATCCGTACTCATATCTGTATCCATTTACATTGCGTCCATAATCGTATTCATATACATAGTCTTATTCGTATTCATATCCGTATCATGTTCGTATTCATACTCATATCTATATCGTATACTGTTACACCTCGAAAAAGTCCCCATACATGAACGATGAATAAGACCAACGGAGGGTATGAGTGCGTGATGTTGTACTAAGTAAGGGGTGATGATTCATGAATTTTTGGAAATAATAAGGTTGAAGGATTTCAGCACAGCCAGTGGTCGTAAATCAGTATACGGCCCGTAAAATGATTTACGGACCGTATACTGCCATCGTCCTCCAGCTTGCCAAAAACTTCAACTTTCTGTAAATTGTGAAAATGGTTAAATACGGCTTGGAATACGACCCGTAAATTAGTTTACGGACCGTAAACCTCGATCGTAAACTGCCATGTTCTTCAGCCAACTTCTCTGTTTTGGGACATGCTTAAATACGACCACACTATACGGTCCGTAAACTGATTTACGGTCCGTAAACTGTGGTTTACGACCACTGTACACCCCGACGACAATTCATTAAAAATCAGATTTTGAGTTATTAAAAAGGGACCCAAGCTTCATTTTATTTCATTATGCATCTACACTATTCAAGAACACTCTAGAATTATCTCAACACTTCATCCATAGAAATTCAAGGAGAATCAAACGAAACCTAAGACCATCAACACCAAATCCATGCAACAAGAGTATGAAATGCTAGTAAAGGCCATCTACCTCAAGAAAACCCAAGAAAGGTGAAGTAGGGTTTTGGTGCAAAGAAGGTATTACTACTCAAGACTTATTCAACCATCAACTAATGTAAGTTTTATGACTTTGGCATGTTTTTTAAAGTATTAGAAGACTAAGACACTTGAATTGTAGTAAGACATAGGAAGTGCACCATTATTTAGTGAATAGTGTCACTATGGAATGATGGTTGAATGGAATCATGGAAGTTGATATGCTAGGATTATAAATACATTATAAATGACGTTTTGACCATGGAATAAGTGCGACGCATGAGTAAAATTGACGATTAGCTAAAACCACTAAATGTGGAGAAATTGGAGGAAGTTGGTGGATTTTGCTAAACCTATATAAATGATGATTGCTAATTTCTATATTGTGGATATTCTTACGAATGTTTGGGAGCTAAAATATAACATGGGACACGTAGTAGGAACAAAGGAAATGCTGCCCAATCTTCCTTAGAAATAGTAGTCTGTCCTTATAATTCTTCGCTAACGACGATACGGGTTCTCTTGAAGGTATATACAAGCGCGGTAAAGGAGAACGATCAAGCGATAAGAATAGTAAACGTCAAAGGTATGTAAGGCTCGTCCCTTCTTTCAAAGGCATGAGTCTTATGTTACGGTTTCATAAATTCTTTCATGACCTCATTGTTTCAAATTTAGAATTCTATGATTCCAACGCATGACTCCTTTCTTGATAACCCGTAAATGTCTTCCCAATGCCTGTTTCTTTCCAAATAAAAGTTTACGATTTTGTAAGCTCTTATGATGACAATGATGAACATATTTTATCACAATGACAACGATGCCAAATATAAGAACGATTTCATGCTAAAGGTTACAAGTCATGATTTCACGGATGATGACAATGTTTTTAAAGATTTCAAAGTATATGAATTGACCCCTTGCGAGATTTATGATTTTATTCTATGTTCTCCTAAGGTTATTCTTCGTTGATAGTCTCGCCTTATAATAGTTGTTCTTTCAAGGTGAGGCAAAGCTATGATGATTATTCCATAATATAATCAGAGGTTACCGACCTTACGTCACTCCGGTAGAAACATGACTTTCCTTGGGCTCTCATGCATGCTATGTATAATATATAAGCGTGTATATATATATATATATATATATATATATATATATATATATATATATATATATATATACATATATATATATATATATATGTGTGTGTGTGTATATATGTATGTATGTATTCAGGGGAAATGGGGAAGGTGAGGCGCTATAGACGCATGGCCACCTGATCAGCTGGCATATTATGATTCCATCCCGGACGCGGGATGCCCGGACGCGGGATATACGGGTTATGGATCGGGCCGTACGTTCCTAGGCCCTAACATATTATATTTATGGATCGGGCTGCACGTTCCGCAGCAAAGCACTATTATGCATGCATGGATCCGCCTTAAGAAGCAAGCTGTATTCGGTTATCTTCTTGTTTTACTTTACTTTCTTATTCTTACCTTATTTCTTAGATGTATGCCTTACATACTCAGTACAATGCTCGTACGAGATCAAGAAGTGTCACTCCACGGGGTAGGTTATGATTTGGATACAATGAGCATGTAACAAGGATTGTAACGTAAAGTATAGTGAGGAAATGCCTAAGGGTGTGCCAAGCCCTATACGAATATGAGGATGAAATCAGCGAGTGAACCAGCGAGCAGCAGATGAGAAAAGCTTGAAGGACCTTGTTGGGGAACGCTCAGTGCAGGGAATTCTTCAATGACCGAGGAAATAGCCAGCAAAAAGGGGGAAGTCAACCTAAAAAGAACTAGAGAAAAGTGATATAGCGAAGTAGCAGTAGCCGTGGATAGTATAATTAAGAGTATGAATGATACTTTTAGTAGGTGTAAAAGACCGAGACTATAGTGATAATAAATGATGAAAGTAGGATAATTAGTAGGAGAAGGGTCAGCATGATAGGAGTGAAGGGGGATGATTAGAACGAACAAAATTAGTTTTGGCAGCAAGGGATGGATTGACAAAGGTAGTATACCCTGGAGGACAAAGCGGTACTAAGTTAAGAATATAGTCCCTCATATGAAGAGTCAAGGGTTGATTATAAACGGAAGGAACTAAGATAAGTCGAGCAGGAAGGAATAAGAGCGAGAGTATAGCAAAAGGAAATATACGAAGTACACGTGCCTAAGGAATAGTTGTGTGGTAATTAAAGGAGAAAGTATTCCCTACGAATGTCCTATACCAAGTTAGCACAAGTGAAGTACATGAAATAAAGGGCTGAAGAGGAAAAGATAGCCATGAGCTATGAATTTATTCTACGACGATGATGCGATGGAGTAGAGTTACAATTAATAACGATAGTGGTACAAGGTGATTATGAAACTAGTGTCAAGGGTAATTAGGAGTAAAGGAATAGAAGGTATGGGGCGTATTAGTGGCGTAAGAGGTTTAAGCCCTGGAGAAACGAGGATGGAGTTACGAGCAGATCTCGAGCGCCGAAGAAGAGGGCAAGTGACATTAGATAGGTGGCGTGGATGGTTAGACCTACCACTCATGGAAGAATACCTATGGGGCAGGAAGTTGTTAATTGGAGTAGATTCAGATATAGACCCATAATTACTGGATGAGCTAAATTATTTTTTTTTGCTCAGATTGCTATGTCGGGTGCAATGTTTGGTTACGAGGACTGTAAAGTGGGCGCGCTAAGACGTTATACATGAACTATTACAGCCATAGATTGCTGGGAATGGTATGAGAAGACGCAGTGTAGTTAGGAGTACGTGAAATCAAAATTTACAGGTACGAGTAAAACCCGTAAAAAGGGGGGAAGCGAATAGAGAGGATACCAGCGTGAAGATTAAGATGATGAGCCGTATGGGAGTGTGTTGACTACAGACGGTAGGATGAGGTGACATCCAAAAGCAAGAAGGAGAGGGAGCAGAGCCGTGAGTCGGCAAAGATGGTAACACACCGACGACAGGTAAGGGTGAACCCACAGTTCCTTAAGATTATACTATCTCCTCATCCCTTTAAATTATGAATCCCAGATGAATTTTAGTGAAGTATGAGGCCGAACACATAGATGTTGTGTTACTTAAGGTTCCGAGTGGTGCAAGATGGGGATAAAAATTACAAAACTCGGATTGAGTGACATGGCTGAAGAAGAGTTGGAATCGGTTTAAGGAATACTTATTAGTTACTATTACTCTTCTAGCAGAATGGAAACTCTCCTTTCTCTGTCCTTATATTGATTTAATGACTTCCGGGATTGAATACTCTTCTAGCCCAAATGAAAATATAACCCCGGAGAATGTTGTGAATATAGTGGGTGATGGTAGTCCCAAGAAGAAGGCATGCAGGCCTGAAAGACAGAATAATTCATGAGATTAACGTGGGTTTTATTGTAAGGTTACCCCGTTCTCGGGGTAAGGGCGTTAACGAAAAGGGCATTGAGAAGGATATTGATACTTATATGAATATGACCATGGATACGGCATACAGATGAATATGACTATGAATGAGAAGACAAACATAGATACAGGTATACGGATAGATGGGTATGAATGCGAATCGCGCAAAAAGAGTATGTAATTCATAGATATTTACGCGTCGCCAATGAGATCAAGTGAACACTTAGGAGAGGAATAAGAGGTAAAATAAGGATAAGGGATTCATGATGCCCGGGGTAAGTTAAAGGAGGGTATATGGTAAACGGAACTGAAATGTCGAGTTGGAATTATTGTGAGAGACAAATAGAATAATTGCTTGGGACATGGTATAAGTACAGGTTACATACTTATTATAGAAGCCCAAGGATATGACAACCTGCGAGAGCGATAGAATCATGGAATAAAGGTAAGGTTCCAATGCATTAGATCCTATAAGATCGTATGCAACAAGCAAGGTAGCTTATAAATATGTTAGAACTCCCACTAGGAGCATGTCAATAAAATGATGCTCGAATGACAAGAAAGTTGATGTATGAAAAGGTACCCTTTTCCACATTAGATAGGTAAGTGCGAGGACTTCGAAACAAGGAGGTGGCTTAAATCAGAGTTTGGTGGTAAAATAATAACCGGGAAGAAAGGACCGGGGAAGAGGGAGAGAGTAGGAGGTCCAATTACCCACATTTATTCCATCCCTCGGGAGAGATTCAAGAGGAAACGTCAATGATATAAGGCATGTGTGTCTTATTTGTATGCTTTTGGTCGTGTGTGGCCATAGGCATGTTGATGTCGTGATGTAGCCCTGTGAGGCGATGATATTATGGGTTATTGTGACAAGTTGGTAGTTTCATATGACAAAGGAAACTCTGGCAAAATTTTCTTAGAATCCCCGCTGATTTAACATTCGAGGACGAATGTTCCAAAAGGGGGAAGAATGTTACACCTCGGAAAAGTCCCCGTACATGAACGATGAATAAGACCAACGAAGGGTATGAGTGCGTGATGTTGTACTAAGTAAGGGGTGATGATTCATGAATTTTTGGAAATAATAAGGTTGAAGAATTTCAGCACAGCCAGTGGTCGTAAATCAGTATACGACCCGTAAAGTGATTTACGGACCGTATACTGCCATCGTCCTCTAGCTTTCCAAAAACTTCAACTTTCTGTAAATTGTGAAAATGGTTAAATACGGCTTGGAATACGACCCGTAAACTGGTTTACGGACCGTAAACCTCGATCATAAACTGCCATGTTCTTCAGCCAACTTCTCTGTTTTGGGACATGCTTAAATACGACCACACTATATGGTCCGTAAACTGATTTACGGTCCGTAAACTGTGGTTTACGACCACTGTACACCCCGACGACAATTCATTAAAAATCCGATTTTGAGTTATTAAAAAGGGACCCAAGCTTCATTTTATTTCATTATGCATCTACACCATTCAAGAACACTCTAGAATTCTCTCAACACTTCATCCATAAAAATTCAAGGAGAATCAAACGAAACCTAAGACCATCAACACCAAATCCATGCAACAAGAGTATGAAATGCTAGTAAAGGCCATCTACCTCAAGAAAACCCAAGAAAGGTGAAGTAGGGTTTTGGTGAAAAGAAGGTATTACTACTCAAGACTTATTCACCCATCAACTAAGGTAAGTTTCATGACTTTGGCATGTTGCTTAAAGTATTAGAAGACTAAGACACTTGAATTGTAGTAAGACATAGGAAGTGCACCATTATTTAGTGAATAGTGTCACTATGGAATGATGGTTGAATGGAATCATGGAAGTTGATATGCTAGGATTATAAATACGTTATAAATGACGTTTTGACCATGGAATAAGTGCGACGCATGAGTAAAAGTGACGATTAGATAAAACCACTAAATGTGGAGAAATTGAAGGAAGTTGGTGGATTTTGCTAAACGTATATAAATGATGATTGCTGATTTCTATATTGTGGATATTGTTGCGAATGTTTGGGAGCTAAAATAGAACATGGGAAACGTAGTAGGAACAAAGGAAATGCTGCCCAATCTTCCTTAGAAATAGTAGTCTGTCCTTATAATTCTTCGCTAACGACGATACGGGTTCTCTTGAAGGTATATACAAGCGCGGTAAAGGAGAACGATCAAGCGATAAGAATAGTAAACGTCAAAGGTATGTAAGGCTCGTCCCTTCTTTCAAAGGCATGAGTCTTATGTTACGGTTTCATAAATTCTTTCATGACCTCATTGTTTCAAATTTAGAATTCTATGATTCCAACGCATGACTCCTTTCTTGATAACCCGTAAATGTCTTCCCGATGCCTGTTTCTTTCCAAATAAAAGTTTACGTTTTTGTAAGCTCTTATGATGACAATGATGAACATATTTTATCACAATGACAACGATGCCAAATATAAGAACGATTTCATGCTAAAGGTTACAAGTCATGATTTCTCCTAAGGTTATTCTTCATTGATAGTCTCGCCTTATAATAGTTGTTCTTTCAAGGTGAGGCAAAGCTATGATGATTATTCCATAATATAATCGGAGGTTACCGACCTTACGTCACTCCGGTAGAAACATGAATTTCCTTGGGCTCTCATGCATGCTATGTATAATATATAAGCGTATATATATATATATATATGTATGTATGTATGTATTCAGGGGAAATGGGGAAGGTGAGGCGCTATAGACGCATGGCCACCTGATCAGCTGGCATATTATGATTCCATCCCGGACGCGGGATGCCCGGACGCGGGATATACGGGTTATGGATCAGGCCGTACGTTCCTCGGCACTAACATATTATATTTATGGATCGGGCTGGATGTTCCGCAGCAAAGCACTATAATGCATGCATGGATCCGCCTTAAGAGGCAAGCTGTATTCGGTTATCTTCTTGTTTTACTTTACTTTCTTATTCTTACCTTATTTCTTAGATGTATGCCTTACATACTCAGTACAATGCTCGTACTGACATCCTTTTCTTTGGATGCTGTGTTCATGCCCACAGGTAGACAGGAAAGCGGTCCAGACTAATAGGAGTTACCAGCTGAGCTGAGGAGCACTCCATCTTCCGGAGGTGCTAATTGGGTGATTCTTTTTGTGTATATATTAAGTATGTCACTCAATAGAGGCTCGTAGGTGCTCGATGTGGGTTGTGTGGTTCCACGACGTGGGTAGTATGCATGTGTATAAGTATATTGGAATATGCTTGTATATTAGAGTATTATATTTTGTAATAGAAAGCAGATCTTCCCCTTAAAGTTAATAGGAAATCGATGAGTGACTGTGGAATAGATTAAGAAAATGATAGCACGAGCGGTGCTCGGTGGTTAGCCTCGGGTACCCGTCGCGGCCCCTTGCCGGGTCCTGACATATACGTAACCATATCACATACATAACATTTACATAGCATGCCCGTACCACGAAGATTCGGTGTTGCATACATACTTGGCCAACCAAGGCTCAAGGTTACACATACCTGGCCCTACCAAGGCTTTAGGGTTACATCTACCTGGCCATACCAAGGCTTCAAGGTTATCTATACCATCTGCAGAGGTGTGCGCGCGATACGTAAATAGATACATATCCTACCCGGCCTCATAAGCTCGGGGTTCCATGATAATCATACATAGATACACATATATAATAGCTCATAAGCATCTTATTATTATCATCACTATCATTATCGTCATAGTTATCGTCATCGCTATTATCATCGTTATCACTATCGTTATCACTATCATTGTTGTTCATTACATCTATCCTTATAGGGGTTACTCGTCATATGAGGAACTTAGTACAATCGTAATACATATCGAGGATCATGAGCTCAATAATACATTCACAATATCATAACAATATTCCTTATTCATCCGCATTATCCACATTTCTCAATTCACTTTCAATCACCCATATACATGGTCATAACACACGACTACGTTCATTCACATACATTGCCTATTCCATGTTCTCAACATGATTTGTAACCTATTTATATCACAACACATTAAGAATCATGACTCAATTCAAACTATTACTCAAAATGGCACTATTCCATATTCATGACCCATTTTTCTATACCCTTCTACAATCCAAGTATTTCAACTCTCAAATACCTTAAACAACATAGAAATACCATAAATCTTACCTTAGATGATGTAGGAACAATCCTTGGTTGGTAATACTCCACTTGAGCAAAAACCCTAGTTCATCTCCAATGAGATTTCTTGACTTGAAAGATCTTTAATGGGTTTTCTTACACTTGATGCACTTAATTTATGTTGTTGATCACTAATACCTCTTGAATTCTTATGGAATGAATGTAGAGAGATATTTTAGAGAGAAGGGGTGTCATATGGAAGTGAAATGAAATAAGACTTGAATCCTCTATTTAATGAACCATTCAGTTCCCGACCAGGTATACAGACCAACATACGGTCCGTACATTTTATACGGGCCGTATGTTTGGTCCAGAGAAGTATGCCATTCTGGGCTGATTATACGGGCCTAACATACGGACTGTATAATTTATACGGTCAGTATGTTTGGCCGTATAATCCCCAGTGATTCCGAAGCTCGTTTTCGTCGACTCGTTGATCTCCAATCCTTATGGAACCTTCTTAAAACTTGTTTAACACTTCAATACCAATCTAAGGGACGTTATCACTCTTCTCCAAGATATCATTAAATCCTCATTAACTCGTTACTCTTAATTCCTTTCCGTTACCTATCGTATGCCTTGCCTTCTCTTGGCCAACTTTCTTCCCCTATCTCTAACATCTTTGAAATCTCATCTAGGGTCATCGAATGTCATTTCGTACTTATCGAAATACCGTATGTTCGTACTCTTCACTAGTCTATCCACTTGTGCATTAACGGAAAATTTTCCGAGGTGTAACATTCTTCTCCCCTTAAGAACATTCATCCTCGAATGTTAAGCACTCGGGGATTGTACGAAAAGTTTGCTAGAGTTTCCCCTATAATATGGCACTACCATCCTGTCACAACAACCCGTAATAACAATGCCTCATAGGGCCACACATAATAGCAATGGAATTTGGCCACACACGACCCAAATGCATAAAAAGGAAGACATACATACCTTATGATCTTGATTTCTCATCTTGGCCCTCTTCCGTGGGTTGAAATAAGTGCGGGTACTTGGATCGCATAATTTCTTCCGATTCCCATGTCATTTCTTCTTGCTTACTGCTTCTCCATAAAACCTTAACTGAGGCCATTTCTTTGTTTCTAAGCCTTCGTACTTGCTTATCTAGTATGGCAATGGGTACCTCTTCATAAGTCAACTTTTTCGTCACTTGAACATCATTTACTGGCACGATCCTAGTAGGATCTCCAACACATTTTTGAAGCATCGAGACATGGAAAACGGGATGGACTGACTCCAAATCCGGAGGTAGATCTAACTCATAGGCCGCTTTGCCTACCTTGCGCACAATTTCATAAGGCCCAATGTACCGGGGACTAAGCTCCCCCTTTTTGCCAAATATCATTACACCCTTTATTGGTGACACTTTCAAGAATATCAAATCTTTCACTTGGAACTCTAAGTCCCTTCGCATAGGACTTTTGACGACTTTGGGTTGCTAACAACCGATCTTGTATGAGCTTAACCTTCTCTATGGCTTGCTGGACCAAGTCTGGCCCTATCAATTTAGCCTCTCCTGCTTCAAACCACCCAATTGGGGATCTACACTTTCGCCCATATAACGCTTCATACGGTGCCATTTGAATACTAGAATGATAACTATTGTTATAAGCAAATTCAATGAGTGACAAGTGATCATCCCAATTTGCTCCGAAATCTAATATACATGCCCGCAACATATCTTCAAGAGTCTGAATGGTACGCTCAGCTTGTCCATCAGTCTGCGGGTGAAATGCTGTGCTAAGGCTCACTTGGGTCGCTAGACCCTCTTGGCACCTTGTAATTGATCAAATAAGTCATCAATCCTCGGAAGAGGATATTTTTTCTTAATCGTCACCTTATTCAATTGCCGATAATCGATACACATTCTCAAGGAGCCATCTTTCTTTCGGTCAAACAATACGGGTGCTCCCCACGGGGATGAACTTGTCACGACCCGGCTAGGGGCTGTGGCGGGTACCCGGGGCTAACCGCCGAGCACCGCTCGTACTAGTACTCCTTAGACTTATTTAACAATCATTTATCAGATTCCTGCTCGATTTATAAGAAAACCCGTTTCCCTTTAGAAACATAATGTTTTTATACACATGAGCCCTTAGGCTAGCAAAATAAAATATGTATGTATTTACACGATGACCACGCCGTGAGACCACATGACCCACATTGAGTATCTACGAGCCTCTATGAGATGACATCTACAATTGTACACAAAAGAATCATCACAGGCACCTCCAGGACAATGGGGTGCTTTCAGTCAGCTAACAGCCTCTAAGAATTTGGAGCAAGATCTCCTCCCTGTCTACCTGTGGGCATGAACACAGCGTCCAAAGAAAGCGGGTGTCAGTACGAATGTTGTACTGAGTATGTAAGGCAGGAATGAAATAAACAAACATAATATAGGGATCAGGAATCATGAGAGAAGGATACAACTTGAGTGTATATCATGGGCAACATACTCTCTACATATATTGCATTTTACATAATCATAGTATACAAGCTACCACATCCCATACATCATCACATACATCATCACATACATCATCATATACGTCATATACGTCATCACATACATCCTCACATCGTAATCTACATCGTTACCCGCGTCCGGGTAACCCTCATGTGCCGCCCACTAGTGGTGATCATGCCCGGCCCTCTAGGCTTGGTGTAAACATAGCAGCCCGCATTAGCGGTGACATGCCCGGCCATATAGGCGCGGTGGAATCATACGCAGCCCGCATTAGCGGTGACATGCCCGGCTATATAGGCGCGGTGGAATCATATTATCACAAAATCAATCATAACACATCGCTATTACACATCTCATACCATAGCATCATGTTATCATTTCTTGGTATTCCATGCATCCCATAGTCGTATTACAAGTTAGCATTATTTATCATCTTATTGTCATAACATACATTGGCGTTAGGAGCATACATTAGGCTTTAAGGCAACCACACTATGTCGGGGTGACGTAAGGTCGTGAACCCCTGATTTTATTATGGACATTTCATGAGTATCATGCCTCGCCTTGAAGGAAATAAAGCATAAGGCGAGTGTTAACAATAATAACATCATTAGGAGTTTAGGAACATCGTGCCACAATTTCTTAAATCTCTATACTCTAGCTCATTGTCATTATTATCATGCTTATAGGTGATTCGATATATAGAAGGACTCATAAACTTCATCTTATAGAAGGATTATGTAAAACTTTAAGGATTCATGCCTTTTGAAAGAAGAGTTAAGCCTCACATACCTTTCTCGTTTAAGCAATCTAGCGTTCGCTTATTCTCCTTCAATGTCACGTCTCTACCTTCAAAAGAGGATTCATACTAACGTTAGTTAATCAACTATAAGAACACACTACTATTTCTAGAGACAATTGGGCAGCACTTCCTTTGTTTATACTATTTTTTCCCATATTCCATATCAACTCCCAACACCCACAACAACAATTACAATATAGCAATCAACAATCATCATTCATATACAATGACCATGATCCACCATTTCTCTTCATTTTTCCCATATTTATGGTTTTGGGTCCGCTATCGTATTTTCTCCTGTATCACACTTTATCTACTGGTCTACATGTCATTTATAACGCATTCATACTCACAACACACTAACATTCATGATTCAATTCAACTACCATTCACTCATGGCACTATTCACTCATTTATGACCCAGTTACTATGCTTTTCTACAATTCGGGTATCTTAACCTTCCAATACCTTAAACAACATGAAATGGTCATGAAAATTACCTTGGATTATGGTGGAACAAGCCTTGAGTGGAGTTTCTACTCTAGCACCAAAACCCTACTTCACCTCTTTTAGTTTTCTTTGAGGAAGATGAACTTGAGCTAGGTTTCACACTCTTGTTTTCATTAATTTGGCATTGTTGATCTTGATTTTCCGTTGATTCCCTTGAATTCTTGTGGATGAAGTGGTTTGGAGTATTCTAGAGAGTTCTTGAATTGTGAAGATGAGAAATGAAATAAAATGAGCTTGGGGTCCCTTATACTTAACTTAAAAATCTGATTTTTGTGAACAGTAGTCGGGATGCACAGCGGCTGTAAACCCAGTTTACGGGACGTATTTTGGTTTACAGTCCATCCTCCATGACCGTATTTAAGCATATCAGAAACAAAAAGGTTTGCTGTAGGTCATGGTGGTTTACGGTCACAGTTTACGGGTCATATTTCGATTTACGGTCCGTATTCTGAGTCGTATTTAACCATTTCAACATTTGACAGAAAGTTGAAGTTTTGATAGTTGGAAGACGATGGCACTTTATGGTCCGTAAATCACTTTACGGGCCGTATTGTGTTTTACGACCACTGGGTCGCAATGCAAATCTGGAACCTTCGCGTTTTCAAAACTCATGGGTAGTCATTCCCTTCTTAGTAAAACATCGTACACTCATACTCTTCGTTGGTATATTCATTGTATGCTCACGAAAATTTTTTCGAGGTGTCACAGAACTAGACCTAATAAAGCCTTTCTCAAGCAAGTCTTTCAATTGCTCCTTCAACTCTTTCAATTCTGCGGGAGCCATTCTATAAGGAGGAATAGATATAGGCTTGGTGTCTGGCAACACATCAATATCAAAATCAATCTCCCGTTCGGAAGGAAGGCCTGGAAGCTCTTCCGGAAACACATCCGGAAATTCATTCACCACGGGAACTGACTGAAGAGTTGGCGATGCAGCTTCTACATCTTGAACTCGAACTAGGTGATAAATGCACCCTTTTGTGATAATTTTCCTTGCCTTTAGATAGGAAATAAACCTACCTTTTGGTGACGCAGTATTCCCTTTCCATTCTAGAAATGGTTCTCCCGGAAATTGGAAACGAACCATTTTCATTCTACAATCAACATTGGCATAGCAAGAAGCCAACCAATCCATTCCCATAATAACATCAAAGTCTACCATTTTTAACTCATGCAAATCAACCGTAGTACGACGGTCACAAATCACAACTATATAGTTTCTATATACTCAGCTAGCTATTACCGATTCACCAATGGGTGTGGACACCTTAAAAGGTTTGATCGACTCCGGTTCGACTCTAAATCGACCCGCAATATATGGTGTAACATATGATAATGTGGAGCCTGGATCAATCAAAGCATATACATCATGAGAGAATACCGATAATATACCTGTGACCACATCAGGAGAAGACTCAAGATCTTGGCGTCCAGCCAAAGCATAAATACGGTGCTGAGGACCGCTAGAACTGGGAATTCTCCCTATGCCTCTACCATGGCCGACTGGCGCATGTGAACCTGGCCTCATAGGGCGTACAGATGCTGAAGATCCGGCTACCGACCCTGAAGGCTGGGTCCTACCTCTACCATGAACTGAGGGGCAATCACTCATAATATGGCCTGGGCGACCACATGAATAGCAAACATCTGAACCCGATCGGCATGGACTCCAATGTAACTTCCCACACTGGGAACATGATGGCACGTGTGACCTTGAATGAACCGAATCACCTCTAAACTGAGATCCCGAAAAGCTCTGACTCGGCCCGGAATGAGTGGATCTGTCAAATATCTGGCCTGAAAACCGTGGAGGTGCACTGGTCATAGAATAGCCTGAATGCCTAGAAAACTGCTGCCTGTGCCCACCTCTGAACTCACTCATCGGACCTGAAGATCTGGCCCTCTTGCTATGTCCCCTATCATGCTCGCGTTCACTTCTTTGCTGCTGTAGGCTTTCTTCTAAGTTCTGAGCATGGGCCTGAATGCGTGCAATATCCATATTGTCCTGAAGGGACGCAGTCAAGCACCTATCTATCAAATGTGGCCCTAGGCCCTTCACAAATCGGTGCACTCGGTCACCTATATCCGCTACCATGGCCGAAGCATACCTAGCCAAAGAATTGAAGCGGAGACTATACTCTGAAGCACTCATGCTACCTTGCCTCAAATTCAAGAACTTATCGGCTCTAGCTCGCCGAACATCCAGAGGCATATAGTGTCGGAGGAAAGCATCAACAAATTCTTGACATACCGAGGGAGGTGCATTGGCTCCCCGTGAAGCCATCCAAACTGTGTACCAATGGATTGAGACATCCCTCAATCTATATGATGCTAGCTCCACCGATTCGGTGTCCGAAGTATGTATCAACCCAAGCGTCCTCAACATACCATCAATAAAATTTTGAGGGTCCTCATCCGGCTTTAATCCAAAGAATTCCGGAGGATTTAAGCTAATGAAGTCATGGGCCCTTGCACTAACAACCCTATCACCTTGCCCTGTACTTTGCCGCTGAGTCTGGGCAGCAACCAATTGAGTAAGCAAATGTATGGCCTCTTTTACATCTTGGCCTAAAGCATCCGGTGGAGGATCCGGAGGTGCTGGAGCTGGGGATGAGGCTTCCTCACGCTCCTCTAATATAGGTACTGAACGGGAGGACTGAGATTGAGCTGTACTCTGGGACTCACTTTCCTCTACTACCGGCGGCGGTGCTCTTTCAGCCTGGTTTTCTGCCACCATCTTGCCCTTTTGGGCTGCTGTAGCCTTTCTCTTTACAAGCATTTCTGAAATACACAACACACGGTAAAGGAACAAGAAGTTCTTATATCATAGCTCTATCGCACGATTCTTATGAAGAAAGAAAGTCATTTATTCCTAAAATGCTCGCAGCTTCTTGTTTATAAGTGTGGCGTGCAACACACCCATAAGCAAGACTCTACTGGACACGACCTCGTAGACACACCCTAGGATTGAACCGTTCTGATACCACTGTTGTCACAACCCGACTAGAGGGCCACGACCGGCACCCGGTGCTAGCCCACCCGGGCACCCCTTAACATACCTTTATACTTACATCTAGGTGAGCCACATATTTAGACATACATATTCTATTCATCAATCATACTAGTCTCATTGGACAACGATACCTTTTATATCATCATTGGCATCTATGCCATACCAATTTACATAAGCCGACAAGGCTACAAATGATTTACAAAATATAGGCCAACAAGGCCAAATATATCTAACCATATACACATGTCTAAGAGCCTCTAAGGAGAGCATGTCATAACATATAGGCGGGACAGGACCCCACTATGCCCATAATTATGTACACAAAAGAATAAGTACCCAAAAGCTATAGCTCCGAATGAAGTGGAGCTCTGCTATGTAATCTCCGAGAATGTAGCTAAGGATCAAGTCTGTCTCCCTGGGCACCTGCGGGCATGACGCAGTGTCCACAAACAAAAGGAAGTCAGTACGAAGAATGTACTGAGTATGTAAAGCATGATCAACATCAATTTAGAAGCATAATAAGCAATATCAGAAATAGCATAGGAGGGGAGACAACAGTATCAACATCTTAGGCACTTACTTGCTTGTCATAGGGACTTTCCATTTCTACCGCGTATTCGTGTACATACGTCCATATCCGTATCCGTACTCATATTCGTATCCATTTACATTGTGTTCATAATCGTATTCATATACATAGTCTTATTCGTATTCATACTCATATCTATATCATATACGTAGCCATATCATATACATAACATTTACATAGCATGCCCGACCACGAAGGTTCAGTGTTTCATACATACTTGGCCAACCAAGGCTCAAGGTTGCACATACCTGGCCCTACCAAGGCTTCAGAGTTACATCTACCTGGCCCTACCAAGGCTTTAGGGTTATTCGTACCATCTGCAGAGGTGTGCGCGCGTTACGTAAATAGACACATATCCTACCCGGCCTCATATGCTCGGGGTGCCATGATAATCATACATAGATACACATATATAATAGCTCATAAGCATCTTATTATTATCATCACTATCATTATCGTCATCGTTATCGTCATCGCTATTATCATCGTTATCATTATTGTTATCACAATCATCGTTGTTCATTACAACTATCCTTATAGGGGTTACTCGTCATATGAGGAACTTAGTACAATCGTAATACATATCGAGGATCATGAGCTCAATAGCTCGAAAGATAGAATAATTTGAAGGATATCATAATCTTCTAGGAGGTTTAGATGATTGGCCAAAGAACCATGCCTTATGAAAGAAGGTTTAGCCTTACATACCTTTCCGTTCAACTATTTACCACTTGCACGTTCTCCTCCGAAGCTCACGTTTCTACCTTCATTATAGTCATACTATCATTAGAATCGATAGCTAGCATATACGACTAAAACTAGAGAAAATCGGACAACATCTCCTTTATTTATACGACATTCCTCCATATCGTATATCAACTCCCAAACGTCAATAATACATTCACAATATCATAACAATATTCCTTATTCATCCACATTATCCACATTTCTCAATTCACTTTCAATCACCCATATACATGATCATAACACACAACTACGTTCATTCACATACATTGCCTATCCCATGTTCTCAACAACATTTGTAACCTATTTATATCACAACACATTAAGAATCATGGCTCAATTCAAACTATTACTCAAAATGGCACTATTCCATATTCATGACCCATTTTTCTATACCCTTCTACAATCCAAGTATTTCAACTCTCAAATACCTTAAACAACATAGAAATACCATAAATCTTACCTTAGATGTTGTAGTAACAAGCCTTGGTTGGTAATACTCCACTTGAGCAAAAACCCTAGTTCATCTCCAATGAGATTTCTTGACTTGAAAGATCTTTAATGGGTTTTCTTACACTTGATGCACTTAATTTATGTTGTTGATCACTAACCTCTTGAATTCTTGTGGAATGAATTTAGAGATATGTTTTAGAGAGAAGGGGTGTGATATGGAAGTGAAATGAAATAAGACTTGAATCCTCTATTTAATGAACCATTCAGTTCCCGACCAGGTATATAGACCAACATAAGGTCCGTACATTTTATACGGGCCGGATGTTTGGCCGTATGTTTGGTCCAGAGAAGTATGCCATTCTAGGTGGATTATACGGTCCTAACATACAGACCGTATAATTTATACAACCAGTATGTTTGGCCATATAATCCCCAGTGATTCCGAAGCTTGTTTGTGTCGACTCGTTGATCTCCAATCCTTATGGAACCTTCTTAACACTTGTTTAACACTTCAATACCAATATAAGGGACGTTATCACTCTTCTCCAAGACATCATTAAATCCTCATTAACTCATTGCTCTTAATTCCTTTCCGTTACCTATCGTATGCCTTGCCTTCTCTTGGCCAACTTTCTTCCCCTATCTCTAACATCTTTGAAATCTCATCTAGAGTCATCGAATGTCATTTCTTACTTATCGAAATACCGTATGCTCGTACTCTTCACTAGTCTATCCACTTGTGCATCAACAAAAAATTTTCCGAGGTGTAACACATTCCCACTTGACACAATTTTACTAGAGCCTTAGGAAATCTGAATCCACTACCTTTTTTTTTTATTCTCAGGAATCTCAGCATTCTCCTTCTCAAATTTGTCCTTCGTGTTTATTTTCAAATCAAGATGTAAAATTCTACACTCTACTTCATTATTCCCTTGCAGTTTAGATTCCTTACAATATTTAGGAAGAATATTATACAAAATTTTAACTCTATCAAAACGAGTTTTTCCTGTAGTTTCATTCTCAATTTCCATTATAACAAACTTAGGCAAATCAGCAGTAAGATCAACTTGGACTTTAGGCCTAGCACAATTAAGTCTAGTCTGTTAATCGTGGCTGTATCCAAATGAAGATGTTTGCCTGCTGTAGATGCAAGCTAGAAAAGAGACTTCTTGACAAAATATGTTGACAACAAATTTGGGAATGAAATCCATGTCATGGCCTGAGTTGTCTCTTCGTCGATTTTGAACTTTGAGTTGTATATCAAAGGCCTCATCTGATAAGATGATCTATCAATAGATTTGATATAATGAGCACCCATTGATGTTATGTTTACAAAGTTTTCATGCAGTCCAAATCTCAACAATTTTTTCCTATTTCTGAAGAATATAGTACGACTTCACCCCTAATTCCACATTTCAATGGAATTTGCATTCTCATATCAGGCCATCCATGAGAAAACTTGTCGACTACTACATATAATTATAGATTCTCTATCATGTTCATACGTTAGACTTCTTCAGTCCACTTCACCACCGGTTCACCATTAATTATTGTAACTTTCTTGATTGAGATCAGTTCAATATTGGATAACGCGGCCTGCATGGGACTATTAAGTGTTGTAGGTTTTACCAAAGCTGCGTATTCAACTTTGCTGTACATTGTTGATTTGTAGGGTTGTTGGTATTGGAATTATTGAGTGGATGGAATTGTTATTATGGATCAAGAGGGATTGTCTGACCAGCCACCGCTGATGGCTGGCCGCCAGCCACAACCATTGGCTAGGGTTACGCTCCGCTAGGGATTTACATGGGAAGAGAGAAAAGAGAGTTTTTTTAAACACTTTGAATACTGAAAGTCTGAATAAAACCTACGAAGTTGGACAATCAACATTTACTAAAATACACGTGATTTTTAATATAGTGTAACTTATCTTAATTTTGTTTCTATTATTTTTAATATTAATTTACATATAGCTATAGAGACTCTTTTTAATAGATGTTAATCCAACATAATATTGTTAATTTGCTCGCAAATTTGGTTAGTTATCTAAAATTAAAATATAATAATTGTTCAAGCTATAGAATATTAATCAAGGAACAATCAAGACCTTTTGAAAATGTTTATAGAAAACTAAAGGCCACTAAAATTGTTGTTTCCAAAAGACACAATTTTCAGGAATTTGAATATGCATCTTGTAAAATTTGAGCTTGAATACTTATTTACTTTACAAATGAATATGAATTAATAGTGTTTAATTATGCAACCGAGTAATACAAGTAACTTGTAAAATCATGCAAGAGACTTTCGTGAAAAATATCAAATAATTGTAGACAACGCATTTTCATAAAACTATCTCTAGGATAGAAACTCTATCACAAGGATATAATGGTTATTTAGGAAATCAAAAGTTGCACTTTGGAATAGCATTCTTTGATATTTTCTATCACAAGAATTCAACCAAATAGGAAGAAAGAGAGAATGAAGAATTGGTAGAATGGTTAAACCAAAAACCTTTGAACATAAGAACTTTAGAGAGTTAATTTCGTGGGTGCGCAATTATTTTAGGGCGTTGAATCAAGCGTGACAAAAAAGTTTCCAATTTGAAAAAGTGAATCAAGTTATGTTTGTTGAGTAGGAAAGACAAAATAGTGGCTAGTGATTAATGAGGTTTGTGTTTAGCCAAAAAAAGGTACAATTAAATTTGTTAGTGGTTTAAGGATACATGAATTAATTTGTTAAGAATAAGAATAAAATAATAGCAATTAGCAATGAAATCAAGTGAATATAAAGCAAGAAAATGGTAAAATAAGCCTGGGTCATATGAGCTTGGAGGAAATCCTACGTTGAATATCCCTCCGGTTGAACACTTAGCCTTTTGGAACTATTATTAACTCGGAACAAAAAGAATGAAAAAAGAAAATTTTTGCTAATAATCAGAATATGGATTGTACAACTGTGTGAAACATAAGATGTCCTAGTACATAGAGCTTAAGCTCCTTTTTATAATAGACTATTACTAGCATTGAGCTGTAAATCATGCCCAATAATGAGTAATAATAACCAATAAATGACACTTTTAATGCAGAAGTGTAACATCTAACTCCGAATCCGGACCGGTTACATAATGTTTGTTGCCCATAAATGACCCATATCAATTGCTACGTAACGGTTGCTCCGAGTTTGTACAAAATCATTCCTTCCGGATTAAATCAAACATCATGCCATTATTCAACCTCATCTGCCACATGTCCTTCTTTCTTCATGCCACGTGTAGCGTTATATTTTTGATGTATACATATAGTCCCCTTACTTCCTAGTGGAAAAATAAACTGAGACCGGGGAGTGGATTTGAAACCTTCCCAAGAACACGCATTCTTATGGCGGGAAATCGAAACTTCCCGATGGTTCATTCAAAGAGACAACCGTCAAATGCTCATTCAATGCCCTTACTATGAAAGGCTGGGGACCTTTGAATCACGTTGATTGATATAAAACTGCCATTTATAAAAAGACGTGACACTTATAATTGCACTCGTTATGGCCATCATCGACCTAAATAAATAAGGACTATATCTAGTCCCAAACTCAACCAAATCTTGCTTTCCTTATACGAAAGATTTACCAAAAATCCTCCTTTGTATTCACCCTTCACTTGTCATTTTGCTTTGCAAGAAAAACCTCTATCATGTCTGTCACGACACGAAGGGGGCCGTGACAGCTACCCGGGGATAACCACCGAGCACCGCTCATTTCCTTACTCGTCACAGTCATTATACACTTCTTTACCATTAATATACTTATAATCATAAGACAACCATTTTTCATTGGAAAACATAATTAATTTTATATACATAAGCCCTTCGGCTATCAAAATAGTAATATATATATATATATATATATATATATATATATATATATATATATATATATATATATATATATATATACACAATCATAGCATCGTGAGACCATACCACCCACAATGCGTATCTACGAGCCTCTACTAGAGTACTAGACATATGGACGGGACAAGACCCCGCCGTGCCCGAAATACATAAACATATCTATATACACAAAAGAATAACGCATGTAGCACCTCCGGAACAATGGAGTGCTTTCAAGTCAGCTGACAGCTCCTATGAGTCTGGATCAAGCTCACCTCCCTGTCTACCTGTGGGCATGAACACAACGTCCAAAGAAAACGGATGTCAGTATGAACATTGTACTGAGTATGTAAGACAAGAACGAAATGAACATAATAGAAGAATCATGAGCCGTAAGAGGAAGGTATAACCTGTATGAGTTTCATAGGTGAATACAGCGCATACATATATCGTATATTTATATAAACCTCGTACATATGTCATCACAACGCATATATCATCACATCATAATCCTCATCGTTAACCTGCGTTCGGATAACTATCATATGCCGCCCACTAGTGGTGTCATGTCCGGCCCTCTAGGCGCGGTGTAATCATAAGCAGCCCGCATTAGCGGTGACATGGCCGACCATCTAGACGCGGTGTAATCATATCGTCATATAGCCATCGTAACTCAACGTTTTCATACATAGCATAGGTATGTTATAAACTTACATTATTGATCATCTCATAGACATATCATGACTTAGCATCATTATACATTTATCATTAAAAACATACACTAGAATTTGAAGGCAACTTTGGCTATGTCGGGGTGACATAAGGTCGTGACCCCCGATTATATTATGGAGTAATCATCAACATCATATCTCACCTTGAAGGAACTAACAATTTAAGGTGAGTGTATGCAAAGAGAAGCATCGATGAAACAATACTTAGAATTATTAACTTCATGGACATCTTATATTACACTAGGATTACTCATACTTATATTCATCGTCATCATTATCATGCTCGTATCGTATTTCCTTTCTCAATCATGTGCGTATGTAGCTTTGTATATTCATGGACTCATAGTCTCCATCGTATAGGATGATCATGGGAAATTAAGAAGATTTATGCCTTAGAAGGAAAGGGTTAGCCTTACATACCTTTTTCGTTTAACTAATCTATCGCTTGCTTGGTCTCCTTTGATGCTCACGTTTCCACCTTCAAGAGAAGTCGCATGAACATTAGCTAATCGATTACTTAAACGTGGTTACTAAAGCTAAAGAAAATTGGGCAACATTTCCTTTGTTTATACTACTTTCCCCATATCATATTTCAACTTCCAAACGTCAATTATAACATTCATAATATCATCATCAATGACTTTGGTCAAATTCATTATTATCCAACTCCTACAATTTCCTCACAAGGTCATCCATAATCATAATCATACTACCACGTTACATTCATTCTCATCTAATGCTTCTCTCATGCTCTTAACATCATTCATAACGTAATCACATTCACAACATATCATTATTCATGATTCATATTAATCTACTATTCACAATTGGTACTAATCTCATCTTTTGTGATCCATTTTCCATTTTCTTCCATAATCCAAGTGTTTCAACTTTTCCATACCTTAAACAACATGAAATAATCGTGAAACTCACCTTTGAATGCCTAGGAATGGGTTTTGGTTGACAATACTTCACTTGGAGAAAACCTTAACTTCACTCCCAAGAGAATTCTTGACTTAGGGGAACCCTAGTGAGCTTCTAGCATTTGATTCACTTGAATTCTTGATATTGATCTTAGCTTTCCTTTGAATTTTTGTATATGAAGTGTGTATGGAACCCTCTAGAAGCTTGGAGAGAAGTGGTGAAGTGAGGAGAATGAATAAAATGAAGTGGGATCACATTTAAATAATTGGAATAACTCAGCCCGTCGGAACTTATACGGTCCGTATAACATTTCACGGGCCGTATAAGTGTCCCTGGTTCACCACCATGGAACACATAGTTGCTGTTGGGTTATACGGACTATTATACGGTTCGTATAACATTCCACGGGCCGTATAATGTGGTTGTGTAACTCACAGTTTTTCCGAAGTTGTTCTCGTCGTTTTGTTTGATCTCCAATCCTTATACACCCTTCTTAACACTTGTTTAACACTTCATTAATGATCTAAACATCCCTATAACGCATCCTCAAGACCTTACCAAACAATTCTTAACGCAATAATTTACGAAACCTTTCCTAAACCTCACTTATACTCCACTTATCCTTATCAATCCTTATTCCATCAATTCATATAACTTCAAGATCTTGACGTACGCATTCTGAGACCACTAATTTTCCGTCTTATAGTCTTAAGAACTTCCTGTTATCCTTAAGCTCGCAGTGGTTCACTCACTACACGACGACATGAAATTTCCAAGGTGTAACAATGTCGGCCTCATCATCTCACCCTTCTCCTACTCGTTCTTCAAAAGATATATCTAATAACGATACTCCAACTCATATATATAATAACAATACTCCAACTCATAGATCTAATAACGATACTCCAACTCATAGATCTAATAACGATACTCTAATTCCTATACGTCATTCAGGGATATCCCCTGTTTCTCCTACAAGTCAAGAAGTCGACCTACAATCCCTTGCTGCCGATGTTCTACCCTCAGGATTTAAATATCATGAGGATTTCCATGCTGATGACCACTATGAGTCAGTTGAGGAGACTAGCTCACGGATAACTAGTGATATTCTTCCCCAAGTTTGTGAGGATTATAATTTTAACCCATAAATTAATGTTGTCATCCTTAGCCTTGAAACCATGATGAACCACCATATCGAGGGATTTCCTATGGTTTAATACCTACCCTTTTACAATAGGTTTCAAGCTACCATTTTCGTGACATCGAGGACTTCTGTCGTTATCGGGTTTCCATCGGTCAAGTAGCTCCCAGCTTTGGTGCTTAGTCTACTACATTCAAATTTTGGCCGACCAAGTTGGGATCACATTCTCTCTCTCTTGACCATTTGATGCACTTGTATTGTCCCTGGTTATTTAGAGGAGGATTGGTGCATTTATTTCTGTCACGCCCCAAAACTCACTCTAGACGTGACCTGCATCCGAAGTCATGAACAACATCGGAAGAACCTAAAAGATGCAATAACAACACTTGAACCCGCCAGGTTCAATATTCACCTCCAACAGTTTATAAAATAAATACAATCAAATCATGATATATGAATTAAGTCAGTGGAAGTCTTTAATATCATAAATCTTAATCAAAACGTGACGAACGCCCAATAGTTAAACAAAACTCAACAACTACCCACAAGAATGTATACTAAGGAGCTTCTAAGATAAAGGAATAATTTGTCTGACACATCGGGACGCAACCCGAAAAATTAGAATAGTAAATAAATATGATAAGGGGTGTCCCACGAATGAACATGTGGGCTCAGCAAGTCAGCAGCAACAACAAGTCCTTCTTAAGCGTTTTGAGTATCAAGAACCTGCTCTTCTACGTTACCTAACATACCATAAAAAATAACAATGGTATGCCTGAGTACTTCGTACTCAGTGAGTGTATAAGGGTAAATATTTAACAAAACAAGATATGATGAATAAAATCAATAAAGACATCAATGAAAATCACAATTCAAACCCAGGAATAACGTAAGTCAGCAACATTAAAGAGTCATCAGAGAATCCAACAACGAAAGACACATTAACTTAACTCCTTACCATTTACCATGCCACGTATTTCACTTACGAATTTAATATCACCACAAGCCACTCACAGGAAACAAGATACGAAACAAGTCATTCACAGGCTAATCAAAGTACGAAACAAGCCACTCACAGGCAGATCAGTCAATCGATACTCCGAGTTAGGAAACCATGGAGGCTAATCGTTCTCTGGACTAGCACATCAATAGATACTCCAGGCTACGAAGCAGCGGAGGCTAATCGTCCTCTGGACTAGCACAGCCATAGATACTCCGGTCTAGAAAGATACGGAGGCTAATAGTCCTCTAGACTAGCACAACAATAGATACTCCGGACTAGGAAGCAACGGGGGTCAATTGTCCTCTGGACTGACACAACAATACTCTTATCGATACGTTAGGATCCATAACGGCTAATCGTCCTCTGGATTAGCATAACTTGCCCATACAGTCCCAAACACCAACAAAATACAAATCATGGCATATTACCGAATCATCAATCATGGCTTAGAGCCGAATCTCACTTTTCAAGTCATCATCTCAAAATAGAGGCATTTCAAGTCATAACTGATTTAGAATCTTACTCAAATCTCTTATTCAATTTCAAGTTCAAGAAACCCATTCAACAACAAAACAAGTTTAAGGTCCAACCTTTAGAAGAATAAGTTCAATCATCTAATAATGGAAAAATCAAGTTTCACAAAGTAGTATGGTTCGTATAAGGTTCAATGCGGGCTTGACACTACACACGCATGACCTTGTCTAAAAGTAATCATCTTTAATTCCAGAATAAGTTCCACCAAACAAGAGTTATAACTTATACAAATAATCAAGGAAGGATTCTCAAATACAATTCATGCTTTCACAATTTAAACGTACTTCACAAGTAGACATAGTTGAAAAGATGATTTTTGGAATATAGACATACTTGAAGAAAGATTTTTGGGAAAATCTAGACATACCTCAAATCCCGCTCAAACGCACTTTCCAAGGTTCGATAATCACACTACAATGGTTTTAGATGATAAATATTAGAACTTGAATAGTTTCTTGAAGTTTTCTTGGAATTTCGAAAACTAGGGTTTTTTGCAAGCCTTAAATCTTGTTCTTGAAGCTTATGGAAATCATTGGTGGATCCTAACATTCCTTGTTCATTCTATACTAGTTCAAACAACAATAATAATCTCATAAAATCAAGAGTCTTACCTTTTGATGGAATCCCACACGCCTCTCTTCTTCCTCTTCTTGAATATACAAGAACTTAGGGTTTTAGAGAGATGATTTGCTATCAAGAGGGGAAGGATATGATGTGGGAATGATCAATATTGAGTGAGAACTCACCTTAGGGTTAGAGAGACTTTTCTAGGGTTCTTTTCCTCAGAAATATTGATTTGAAACGAAGTGGGAAATAACACAATGAATTGGGACTTAAAGGAAATTCGAAATTAGAAAATAACTCCCGATCCATGCTGAGTCCGCGTCGCGGGTTCAGCACCTGATCAAGTATTTATTTTGGTCTACAGTTGATTTTTCCGTGCTGGGTCCGCGACGCGGGCCCAACACATTATTTTTTGTTTTTGACAATTGACCTTCGCTCAGTAAAACAATCATAACTTTTTGTACGTAACTTTGCTTGGGATGGGAGACCTACCATTGTAAAGATATTTCAAAGATATAGAACTTTTCTCAAGGATGTTATTCCAAATTCGCAACACATGTTCATGAAAATCTCCCAGAAGACAGACCTACCAAAACTTAGGCGAATTTAAGAGCCCTTAATAAATTCAATTGTTGGTTTCGCTTTAAAACGACCATCTTCCACCCGAATTCATCAAGAATGGATTCATATAGGTATAATATCATCTTAATACTAGATTGTTAGACATTCACACCTAACTCGAATTTACGAGATGTTACAATTTCCCTGAGGGAGACATAACCTAATCAACCTAGAAGATGATTTTGACCGAGGATGGTTACATAGGTTCCTGATGATCCGAACCTGTCAATTGCACCTTCCAACTTCTGAGCCATTCCTTGAAGTGTGGAATACTGCTCATAAGTATTTCACAAGGATCTTATTTTCCTTTTTGAAATCTCGTTTCTTATTTCATTTAAATCTTTCTTGCATTTTTCTCTCCTTTTCAGCCGTCCCTATCGAGCTAGGTTATAGTTGGGATTTTTGAATGGGTAGTCGACGCATTGGGTGCTTCTCCTAATGTGAACAAAACTGGAGAAGCATGAATTCTAATTGGTGTAAGGGAAAGAGTCACGTCAAACAAAACATACTTTACCAATCATGTACAACTCCACTTTCTTTTCTTCTTTTAATGTATTTTTCTCTTCCAGGCCTCCCCATGAGAAAATCAGCTTCCCGAAGAGTCCCTACCCAAAAAGTGGCATTGTCAGTCATTGTTAATGCTGCCACCTCTAGCCGTAAACACATGTGTTACAGTTCGCAGTTTCGTATGTTGATATTTGTCGTATATTAGTTGTTCTAGTATTGGACTGGGATACCTATGAGGTTATATCACACTAGACATATTCATGTTATGTATGTAAAGGTTTTAGTTCATGTTTAGTAAGTATTGGTAGGATTAGAGGTTAAATGAATTGAAAAAAATGAGTTTGGCGAAAGAGCATTTTGATGCCCCATTTGACGGTCTGTAGAACCATTTGACGGCCATCAAAAGGTGGATCCTCCTCCATGAAACAGTCACCATAAGGTCATGCTTGTTGGACCATTAGACGAACCGCAGACCGTTTGCCGGTCCGTCAAATTGTGTCGACGGGATTTTAAGTGAGGCTTTATATTTCGTTTTCCCTGATTTGGATTCATTATCCTCCCATTTTAGACGCTAAGGCTCTCCAAAACCATCTCCCCAAGTTCATATACTAATCAAGGCCAAAACCAAGAGAATCAAGAGATTCAAGTGCTAGAAAGCTCACTAAGGTTAGTAGAGTTCAAGTATCTCTTTGGTGTTGAAGTTGGAGGTTTCATCCTAGTGAAGTAATTTGATCTAGATCTTGTTCTTGTGTGATTAGGGTAAGGTTTCATCACTATTACATGTTCATGAGGTTGTTTGAATGTTACACAACTTGGTTGAAGGAAGAAAGTGAAAAAGCAAGTTCAAATATGGATTAGAGACCATGTTGAGTTATGGATTGTTTTGATCATGTTATTGTTGTGTTATTGAGATGATTTCCTTGTAGTGGGATAATGGTTGATGTTGTTGTCACATTGTTATGGTTGTTATAGAAAGGTATATAGAGAAGAGGTATAGAAATACCATATATGAAGTGTATATTGGACTGTTTTGAGGTATATCTTGTAAAACTTGTTGAAGTAAGTATAAGAGGCTTGTATCAGCTTGTTGTTGTGGTCTTTGGCTGTTATGTATGTTGTTGTGGCTAAGGAATAAAGGGAAATGCTGTCTGTTTCGCTTTAGAATTGAGTTATCATTTGATATACGGGATATAATAGAGCCACCTAAGTTGTACATGTATTCCTTTGTTATAGGATTGGCGCTCTAGTTGTGACAAGCTCATTGTTCGATTGCTTGGATGGCTTGAGGTATGCTAAGGTTAACATTCCTTCTTTTGGCATAATCCTTTTGAACAGAACGTATGTGTAACGTTATTCCATAATGATTCTACTCTTAGTAGCTAGGATATTCCATGTTGATTCATATTCTAGAATGTTATTCTTAGTAAGTCCTTCTTCAAATTCAGTATGATTTGTAGAGTCACTTATTCATGAAAATGCGATCTTGTAATGATGTTCGGAGGTGTAACGACTTTCTGTCACTCTGACAGATTCAGGATGTACTATTATCGTATTCTTGCGCGCGCGCACACACACACACACTATATATATATATATATATATATATATGAAGTATGGGAAGGTGACAACGTTATATACGCACTACCACCTGATCAGCTGGTCACATGATGATGATGATGGTGATGCCCATAGAGGCTGATATGATACGATGGGATACCCACAGATAGGGGTGGGCATGGTACGGTATGGTACGGTATTTGAAACTTCGGTTCGGTAACTTCGGTATTCGGATTTTAAAAATACGATACCATTACCATATCAAATTAATTCGGTACGGTTCGGTATTTTTAAGTTCGGTTTCGGTATTTCACGGTACGGTAATTCGGTAACCATAGTTTATTTGACTTCGACTTACGTATATACTCATGTAATAAAGGATTATGACTTCGAGATTTCTCAATTATATTAAACTAACACCATACACAAATAGACGTATTTAAAAGAAAGTACAAGCAATTTTCTTCGTTAATCAATTGCACAACGGACATTTGAATCACGATAGAGTAATCAAAGTTTCAAAGTCTAAACAACACTAGCCAAAATTAAGCATAATCTTCAGTCCTAAACAATTTTACACCAAAAATTTCATTCACCAGTAGAGAGAATGTACCATTTCCACCATTTCAAGTCTTAATGTATTGGAAAAATAGCAGAGACAAATTAAAGGCTGCTTCTAGGCCTCAGCATATGTGAATGACTAAAAGCATGAAAATATTGGATAAAAAGTTAACTTTGATGGTACAATTTTCTATTAGATACAAATTGGCATTAAATGAGATGTGATGTAATTTTTTATACGAAAACTAGTCTATATATTTAGCAGTAGTAAATATAATATATATGGATTGTATATATGTAGTATAAACTTCGGTATGGTATACGGTATTTCGGTATCCATTTTATAAATACCAAATACCATACCGAATACCAAAGAAAATTTAAATTCATACCAAATACCATAATACTAAAACCGCGGTATTAAAAACTTCGGTATCGGTATGGTATTCGGTATATACCATACAGTGCCCACCCCTACCCACAGAGGCTGGACATGCATTATATACGAATATATATGTATGACCCTTATGTATGCTTGCACAATATTTATGTATATCATTGTCCCACAGAGGCAGTTCAGACATACAGGTTGCATACATTTCATCCTATGTTCTCTTATGTCTTTTTCGTGTTAGTTTCATTCCTTACATAGTCAGTACATTGTCCGTACTGATGTTCCTTTCCTGGGGGCGCTGCATTTCATGCCTGCAGGTTCAGATAGACAAGTTGAAAATCTGCCACTGTAGGTTGCCATTCAGCGGATATTGGAGCAATCCTCTTGTTCCAGAGTTGTTGTTGTGTTTTTGGTACGTTATTCTTTTGTGTACATATGGGTATGGAAGGGCCCTGTCTCTATCTTGTTACGTCATATACTCTAGTAGAGGCTTGTAGATGGTCATGGATTAGTTAGACGTTGTATGGCCCCTTTCGGCCTATATTTTACTGTATAGTATTTCATGATGGCCTTATTGGCTTGCATAGTTTTGTCCAGCATAGTTGTATAGTATGTCTTCTTGGGCTCATCCTTTTTTCATCTAATTTCTAATATAATTTAGCATATTTTCATCTAGTGACCCCCGAGGTCAACTCTTGTTCATAATCATGATAGGAAAGCATGTTTAGCAGTGCTCGGCAAGTAGGGTCAAGGTGCCCATTATGGCCCTCCTGTTTGGGTCGTGAAAAACTTGGTATCAGAGCAGTTGTGTCCTAAGGTTGTCCACAAGCCGTGTCTAGTAGAGTCTTGCCTATGGTGTGTTGTGCACCATACATATAAACAGGAGGCTGCAGGGCATTTAGGAAGATTGTCCATCTTTCTTATCTTATATCCTGCGATAGAGTCGTACCATCATGATTTCTTTTCTAATAACGTGTTATGAATTCAGCAATGCCTGTGGTGAGGAGAGCTTCAACCAGCTAGCGAGGCAAGGATGTGATAGACGAGGGTACCAGTCGGGTGCCACTAGTAGATGCGGGCCAGGGTGAGTCCCAGAGTGAGGCCCCATCTCAGTTTTCTCAGAGCCCTTCCGCCCGAGCGGACTCCAGATGGGCTATGGCTACAGTACCTGTAGTTCCTCCACATGATGCATCAGGTCAAGAAATACGAGATACAATTCGGTTATTGATTCAATTAGTGGCCGTTCAGGCCCAGCGTCATGGTATAGATACTAGTTATGGTGATAGGGCTATTAGTGCCAGGGTTTGAGACTTCATCAATTTGGACCCTCTAGAATTCTTTAGATCAACACCAGATGAGGACCCACAAAATTTTATAGATCGGATGCTGAGGACATTACTAGTGATGCATGCATCATACACCGAGTCAGTAGAATTGGCTTTATACCAGCTGCACGATATTGTTGTTTAGTGGTATGAGACCTGAGTGTCGTCTAGAGGGGCTAATGCACCCCCAGCGGTATGGAAGGAGTTCACATAGGCTTTCCTGCAACACTATTTGCCAACAAAGGCCCGACAGGCTCCAGTTGATCAATTTCTGAATTTACGTCAGGGGAATATAAGTGTTCGGGAGGTACAGTCTTCTTTATAATTCACTAGCCAGGTATGCTCCCATGATTGTAGCTGTCACAACCCAGCCCCGTGGGCCATGACTAGTGCCCGAGCTGGACACCCATATGTACCTGTCAAACATAATCAAACTTATACCATAGGTTTTCAATCGATCACATCGTAATAACATACGCATGCCAACGAGGTTGCCACTGTATATATATCATCATACTACGCAGGCCGACAAGGCTGCCACTACATATCAGTATATTACGCAAGCCGACAAGGCTACCACTACGAAACGATAATATAAGCAAGCCGACAAGGCTACTATAACAAAACGACAATATATGCAAGCCGGCAAGGCTACTATAACAAAACGACAATATATGCAAGCCGGCAAGGCTGCTACAGCCACAGAACATCCATAATGATCATATAAACACAACTGATCACATCTTAACATAACCCACATACATATCTACAGACCTCTAAGAGTTTTAACAGTTCAATATGACGGGACAGGGCCCCGTCGTACCCCTAAACAACATATACACATATACATCAAAAGGGATCTGTACCAAAATCTGGGCTCCGGAACAACGGAGCTCTCCATGATATCAGAAAGGGAGTCCTAAGCTGGCGGATCACCGAAATGCGTATCTGCACCTGCGGGCATGAAACGCAGCCCCCCGAAGAAAGGGGGTCAGTACGGAATGTGTACTGAGCATGTAAAGCATGAAAAACAGTAAACAGGATCATAACTGAAATAAGGAGTACAGGAAACGAGTACAATGTCCAGAACACCAAAACACTTGCCTTTGAAACATAAATCATGCATGTCAATATCATATATCATATACATATATGCCGTACCCGGCCCTCTAGTGAGGGACTCGGTAAATAAAGTCGTCATCTGCCCTCCTGGCCGCCATAACATGTCATCATATCATCATATCATCATATCATCATATCATCATCATATATATATATATATACCGTACCCGGCCCTCTAGTGAGGGACTCGGTGAACAATGCAGTGAAACTGTGCACGATAACATACCCGGCCCGGGACTCGGTGACAGACATATTGAGGCATGCACGAGCAGAGTAGTGAGAAACCATATGCAATTTAAATCATTATCAAGACTCAAACAGAATAAGAAGAAAAGGTTAACACTTGAGTATTAATAGCGACAATCAGATCAAGTATCCCTTGAATGTCATTATAGAATATATCAAGAGACTTAGAAGTCATAAACGTGTATCACCATCACATGAAACAGTTTATAGAAGTCTAGACATTAGTTATTACAGAGTTCCTGAGAGTAGGAGCTTATGTATCGACAGTTACCCAACGTACAGAAAACTAAAGAGGAAGGCTCAATCATTTGAGAATTGTAATATCAAGAAGTGAATAAGAATCATATATATCACTCAAAGCTTATGAATGGAATTACCCCAAATTCATATCAGTCGTCACTTAAGTCTAAGACATGCCAAAAGAAGGAAGGGACAAATTTACATACCTATCAGCGACTATTTGTTAATTCTTTTCGCCTCGTCGCTCTTTTAGCCTATTTATATAAAAGTAACGTTATCGTTAGTAACTACATTTTCTAGTTCGCAAATCTATAGCCCCTTCTTTTATAGGACCTACATTTCAGTTTATATATATTCTCGTTTATGGTTTTCTATTGTCTAAAAATTTAGCGAAAATCCGGCAGCACTTCCCCTATATATTCACCTACCCCAAATTTCCAATTGCTCTCCTGTTGACACAGAAATACCAACAAAAACATATGGATACAATCATATCTTCAATTCTTTCAATTCAACAAGAACAACAACATGTTCATATCAACACAACTTCAACCTTAATTTCCTAATTCTTTTCATTCCTTCACCATATAATTCATGACAACAACCACAACTATAATGTGACTTGAAATTAATTTACCACGCCTAATTAAAACATCCCCCTACACGTCTCAATTTATATTTCAACACCAACATCTACAACTTTTTATATTCATCACATATCTACAAATTTATACAAGTTTAAATTGCCTCCAAAATGTGTATAAAAAAAAGATCAAATCTTACCTTAATCAACTCGACTCCGAGAATCAATTCACGTTGGAATCCTTGAATGTATATACAATTTTGCAATCTCAATTTTTCTTCCTCAATTTCTCAAATCTCGGCTCAAATTGATTTGGCCGAGAGCCTTTCCTTTTTTTTTATTGTTCTTAATTCAATTTGTGCAAAGTATGAATTGTTGATGATTTGTGAATCATCAACAAATATATATATGCTTCTCTTGGTGCCTACACGTGCACCCTAAGGTGTCCTCTCATTTGATTATTTGTCTTTTTTTTTTATTTGTTTGTTTTTTTTAATTAAAATCGAGTGGGACCCACTTTATTAATTAACTTTAATTAATTTAATTAATTAATAATTCCCACTTAATAATCTAATCACGATTAATTAATTCCTAATCTCCAATAACAATATTTTTACACTAAATAAAATTTATAAACAATTAATTCTAATTTGGAAATTAAAAATTAAGGGTTCCTATTCCGTGTCTGGGAAAGGGTTCCGTCTTTAACTCGCGTCGATTCCTTTGTAAATAACTTGATGTATAAGAATACGGGGTATAACATCCTCCCCCCCTTTAGAACATTCGTCCTCGAATGTTGAATTGGTCTCGTAAGGTTCTATAAGAATTTTTGGAAAGGATTCCCTTATCGTTATAACGTATAGTTTTATCAGGCAATCAATATAACCAAGTGAGGAGTTTAAATTACCTGTAGGCATAGGGAACAAGTAAGGGTACTTGTTCTTCATCTCCTCCTTGGCTTCCCAGGTCATCTCTTCCCTATTGTTTTTTCGCCATAACACTTTGACGGAAGCCACGTCCTTAGTTCGCAATCTCCTAATCTGCCGATCAAGTATGGCTATAGGCTGCTCCTCGTAGGATAACTCCTCTGTCACCTGGATATCATCTACGGGAAATATTTTGGAAGGATCGCCTAAACATTTGCAAAGCATTGACACGTGGAAGACTGGGTGCACTACTTCCAAATCAGCTGGTAGGTTTAACTCGTAGGCAACCTGACCTACTCTACGGACAATCTGATAAGGCCCAATGTATCTCGGGCTTAGCTTCCCTTTCCTGCCGAATCTCATAACACCCTTCATGGGTGACACCTTCAAGAACACCCAGTCACCAACCTGAAATTCTAAGTGTCGACGTCGATTATCTGCATATGCTTTCTGCCGACTCTGGGCTGCCAGCAATCTCTCATGAATAAGCTTTACTTTATCAACAGCCTGTGGAACCATAACTGGGCCTATCAACCTAGTTTCACCAATATCAAACCAACCAATAGGTGATCTGCACTTCCTCCCATACAAGGCTTCATACGGCGCCATCTGAATACTCGAATGGTAGCTGTTATTATAGGTGAACTCAATAAGTGGGAAATAATCATCCCAGCTACCTCGGAAATCAATAACACAGGCCCGTAACATATCTTGTAGTGTCTGAATGGTACGCTCGGCCTGTCCGTCAGTCTGAGGGTGAAATGTTGTGCTGAGACTCACTTGTATCCCCAATCCCTCCTGGAAGGATCTCCAGAAGTTAGCTGTAAACTGGGCTCCTCTATCGGAAATAATAACTGTGGGAACCCCGTGAAGTCTCACTACCTCCTTGAGGTACAACCTGGCATAGTCCTCAGCTGAATATGTAGTCCTAACTGGAAGAAAGTGGGCTGATTTTGTCAACCTATCAACGATGACCCAAATAGAGTCATATTTCCGCGGAGTACGAGGTAAACCTGTGACGAAATCCATGTTGATTACCTCCCATTTCCAGGTCGGAATCTGCATCTCCTGTAAAAGTCCCCCAGGCTTCTGGTGCTCGATCTTAACCTGTTGACAATTCGGACACTGAGCAACAAACTCTGCTATATCCTTCTTTATGCCATCCCACCAATACAAGCATCTGAAGTCATGATACATCTTCGTTGACCCTAGATAAACAGAATAACGGGCATAGTGTGCCTCTCCCATCACCTGTTGTCGTAACCCTGCAACCTCAGGTACACATAATCTACCTTTGTATCGTAGCACTCCGTCAGGTGCAACCTCGAATGGGGTCTCTTCCTTTTGAAGAGCTGCATCTCTATGATGTACAAGAATAGGGTCCTCGTACTGGTGTATCTTTATCTCTTCTATGATAGAGGACTCAGCAACTCCCCGAACAGAAACCCTGCCATTATCAGAATCAGCCAAACGGACTCCCAGATTAGCTAACTGGAAAATCTCACGGACTATCTCTCTCTGCTCTGGTTGTATATCTGCCAAACTACCCATAGATTTACGGCTGAGTGTATCTGCTACAACATTGGCCTTTCCTGGGTGATATAAAATGTCAACATCATAGTCTTTCAGCAACTCTACCCATCTCCTCTGTCGCAAATTTAGCTCCTTCTTTTTAAAAATATATTGAAGACTCTTGTAATCTGTATAAATATCAACATGCACACCGTATAGATAATGTCTCCATATCTTCAAGGCATGAATCACCGCTGCTAACTCCAGATCATGGGTGGGATAATTTCTTTCGTGCTTTCTGAGCTGTCGGGAGGCATAGGCTATAACTCTGCCATGCTGCATCAACACACAACCTAACCCAACACCCGAGGTATCACAATAAATAACATATCCATCTGGTCCTTCAGGAAGTGTTAGGACCGGAGCCGTAGTTGATTTCTCCTTCAATAATTGAAAGTTTCGCTCACAAGCGTCGGTTCACTGAAACTTGGCTGCCTTCTATGTTAGCTTTGTTAAAGGCGCAGAAATTGAGGCAAACTTCTCCACAAACCTCCTGTAATACCCTGCCAGACCCAGAAAACTGCGTACCTCGGTAGGCGTCGTAGGTCTCGGCCAAGTCTTTACCGCCTCAATCTTCTGTGAGTCTACCCGAATGCTATCAGCTCCAACAATATGCCCTAAGAATGCTACTGCAGTTAACCAGAATTCACATTTGGAGAATTTAGCATACAATTTCTGGTGCTGAAGCACCCTAAGTACCGCCCTCAAATGATCAGCATGCTCCTCTTCTGATCGTGAATAGACCAGAATATCATCAATAAATACAATCACAAATAGATTAAGGAATGGCTTGAACACCCGGTTCATCAAATCCATAAACACTGCTGGAGCATCGGTTAACCCAAAGGACATCACTCTAAACTCATAATGCCCGTATCGGGTCTTGAATGCAGTATTCGGAATATCTGCCTCCCTTACTCGTACCTGGTGGTAGCCTGACCGTAAGTCTATCTTTGAGAAGCACTTAGCACCCTGCAACTGGTCAAACAGATCATCAATTCTGGGGAGGGGATACCTGTTCTTTATTGTTACTTTATTCAGCTGTCTATGATCAATACACATTCGCAGCGACCCATCCTTCTTCCTCAAAAATAGTACCGGTGCTCCCCAAGGTGATGTACTGGGCCTGATAAAGCCCTTTTTCTAATAAATCTCTCAGTTGCTCCTTCAATTATTTCAGTTCTACAGGTGCCATTCTGTAAGGAGGAATAGATATGGGCTGAGTGTCTGGTAATACGTCTATAGTGAACTCTATCTCACGCTCAGGAGGAACATCTGGAAGCTCGTCTGGAAATACATCTGGAAACTCGCTAACTACCGGCACTGACTGAAGAGTCGGCGCTTCTGCCTTTAGGTCATGCACTCGAACCAGATGATATATATAGCCCTTTCTGACCATCTTCCTTGCCTTGAGGTATGAAATAAACTTTCCCCTCGGCGATGCTATATTTCCCATCCACTCTATAATTGGTTCTCCTGGGAACTGAAATCGGACTATCTTGCCTCTACAATCAACATTAGCATAACAAGAAGCTAACCAATCCATACCCATAATAATGTCAAATTCAGTAATATCCAACTCTATCAGATCTGCTTTGGTGCAACGACTACATATATTTACCGAACAATCTCTATGTACTTGCCTTGCTATAACAGAATCTCCTACCGGTGTAGCTACCTCGAACGGTTCTATCGGTTCAGGTTTTATCCCAATTCTACTAGCAACAAGGGGAGAAATATACGATAAAGTAGAGCCTGGGTCTATCAATGCATATACATCTAGTGAGAAAATCGATAGAATACTTGTACCCAAATTTGTTGACGCCTATTGATCCTGTCTACTAGCCAAGGCATATATGCGGTTCGAAGGACCGCTAGAACTGGAAGCTCCGCCATGGCCTCTGCCACGGCCTACTGGTTTCTGAATACCCTGCCCTACAGGGCGCATAGCCATAGAAGAAGATGAACCAGCAACTGACCCAGTAGGCTGAGCTGCACCACCTGGATTACCCCCATATGGACACTCCCTCATAATATGGCCTTGACGGCCACAAGAAAAACAAGCACTAGTAGCGAGATGGCACTCCCCAGAATGGGGCCTACCACACCGAGAACACAGAGGCAAAGGTGGCCTCGACTGACTCGAACCCCTGGGTATTTGCGAACCTGAAGCCCTGGAGCTCTGACCAGCTCCCGAATACCCTGTACTATCAAATCTCCTACCAGTGAACTGTGGGGGTGCACTCCGTGCTGGGTGAGGGGGATATCTACTATACTACTGCTGAGGCTGCCTGCCCCGAAACTCACCCGGATAGCCAGCCGATCTAGCTCTCTTATGCTGGCCTCTGTCATAGTCTCTATTTGGCTGACGCCCCCTGTGTCGATCCTCCATCCCCTGTGCATACGCCTGTACCTGAGCAATATCCATCCCTGGCTGGGAAGCCATTACCATACAACTATCAACCAAATAACGATCCAACCCCACCACATATCGATGCATCGTATCGGTCATATCAGCTACAATAGTAGGCGCATATCTGGCCAACGAATCAAACTCAAGACTATAATCCCAAACGCTCCTGCCATTCTGCCTCAGATGTAAGAATCTATCAACTCTAGCTCGCCGCATCTCTGGAGGCAGAAAGTGGCCAAGGAAGGCTTCCACAAACTCATCCCATACTGCTGGAGGAGCATTCTCGCCCCTAGAAAACTCCCACGACTCATACCAATTGACAGCTACATCCCGCAGTCGATACGAAGCTAACTCAACAGACTCAGTCTCAGAAGCCTTAATTAACCTCAGCGTACACTGCATCTACCGAACGAACTCCTGCGGGTCATCCTCGGGCTTCGACCTGAAAAACTCTGGAGGATTACAACTTAGGAAGTCACGGGCCCTCAAACTGTCATATCTATCCGTCTGGTCAACCCCTAGTCCATGCCTGCGAGCCTGTCCTGCCACTAACCTGGTGAGTAACTGAACTGCATCTCTCATGGCTCTATCCTCCGCCCCTGGCTGAGGAGCTGGAGGCTCAGGTGCTGGGGCCTCGGGAAATGGCGGTGGAGCCGCCCCCTGACTCGGAGCTGTCGCTACTCTAGGTTCCTCTGGAAATGGCGGTGGAGCAGAACTCACGGACAGGAGCGCAACCTCAGGCATAAACTGGGCACGAGCCCTGGTAACTCTCCGAGTCTGGCTAGTATCCCCTGCTACCGATTTGCCCTTCTGGGCAGTTGTCACTTTCTTCGGAGGCATAGCTGTAAACATAATAGTCTGTTAGAAAGGGATTATCCTGATAACACGGCTCTATCGCACGATCTAGAATGAGAAGGAAAGATGACACCCTAAATGTCCTGTAGCTTCTTGTTTATAGATGTGGTGCACAACACACCGATAAACAAGACTCTACTAGACACGGTCTGTAGACACTCCGAGGATGAACTGCTCTGATACCACTTTTGTCACGACCCAGCCCCGTGGGCCATGACTAGTGCCCGAGCTGGACACCCATATGTACCTGTCAAACATAATCAAACTGATACCATAGGTTTTCAATCGATCACATTGTAATAACATACGCATGCCGACGAGGCTGCCACTGTATATATATCATCATACTACGCAGGCCGACAAGGCTGCCACTACATATTAGTATATTACGCAAGACGACAAGGCTGCCACTACGAAACGATAATATAAGCAAGCCGACAAGGCTACTATAACAAAACGACAATATATGCAAGCCGGCAAGGCTGCTAGAGCGACAGAACATCCATAATGATCATATAAACACAACTGATCACATCTGAACATAACCCACATACATATCTACAGACCTCTAAGAGTTTTAACAGTACAATATGACGGGACAGGGCCCCGTTGTACCCCTAAACAGCATATACACATATACATCAAAAGGGATCTGTACCAAAATCCGGGCTCCGGAACAACGGAGCTCTCCAAGATAGCTGAAAGGGAGTCCTAAGCTGGCGGATCACCGAAACGAGTATCTGCACCTGCGGGCATGAAACGAAGCCCCCCGAAGAAAGGGGTCAGTACGGAATGTGTACTGAGTATGTAAAGCATGAAAAACAGTAAACAGGATCATAACTGAAATAAGGAGTACAGGAAATGAGTACAATGTGCAGAACACCAAAACACTTGCCGTTGAAACATAAATCATGCATGTCAATATCAAATATCATATACATATATACCGTACCCGACCCTCTAGTGAGGGACCCGGTGAATAAAGTCATCATCTGCCCTCTTGGCCGCCATAACATGTCATCATATCATCATATCATCATATCATATATATACCGTACTCGGGCCTTTAGTGAGGGACACGGTGAACAATGCAGTGAAACTGTGCACGATAACGTACCCGGCCCGGGACTCGGTGAAAGACATATTCAGGCATGCACGAGCAGAGTAGTGAGAAACCATATGCAATTTAAATCATTATCAAGACTCAAACAGAATAAAAAGAAAAGGTTAACACTTGAGTATTAATAGCGACAATCATATCAAGTATCCCTCGAATGTCATTATAGAATATATCAAGAGACTTAGAAGTCATAAACGTGTATCAAGATCACATGAAACAGTTTATAGAAGTCTAGACATTAGTTATTACAGTGTTCCTGAGAGTAGGAGCTTCTGTATCGACAGTTACCCAACGTACAGAAAACTAAAGAGGAAGACTCAATCATTTCAGAATTGTAATATCAAGAAGTGAATAAGAATCATAAGTATCACTCAAAGCTTATGAATGGAATTACCCCAAATTCATCTCAGTCGTCACTTAAGTCTAAGACATGCCAAAAGAAGGAAGGGACAGCTTTACATACCTGTCAGCGACTATTCGTGAATCCTTTTCGCCTCGTCGCTCTTTTAGCCTATTTATATAAAAGTAACGTTATCGTTAGTAACTACATTTTCTAGTTCGCAAATCTATAGCCCATTCTTTTATAGGACCTACATTTCAGTTTATATATATTCTCGTTTAGGGTTTTCTGTTGTCTAAAAATTTAGCGAAAATCCGGCAGCACTTCCCCTATATATTCGCCTACCCCAAATTTCAAATTGCTCTCCTGTTGACACAGAAATACCAACAACAACATATGGATACAATCATATCTTCAATTCTTTCAATTCAACAAGAAAAACAACATGTTCATATCAACACAACTTCAACCTTAATTTCCTAACTCTTTTCATTCCTTCACCATATAATTCATGACAACAACCACAACTATAATGCGACTTGAAATTAATTTACCACGCCTAATTAAAACATCCCCCTACACGGCTCAATTTATATTTCAACACCAACATCTACAACTTTTTATATTCATCACATATCTACAAATTTATACAAGTTTAAATTGCCTCCAAAATGTGTATAAAAAAAAGATCAAATCATACCTTAATCAACTCGACTCCGAGAATCAATTCACGTTGGAATCCTTGAATGTATATACAATTTTGCAATCTCAATTTCTCAAATCTCGGCTCAAATTGATTTGGCCGAGAGCCTTTTTTTTTTTTTTTATTGTTCTTAATTCAATTTGTGCAAAGTATGAATTGTTGATGATTTGTGAATCATCAACAAATATATATATGCTTCTCTTGGTGCCTACACGTGCACCCTAAGGTGTCCTCTCATTTGATGATTTGTCTTTTTTTTTCGTTTGTTTGTTTTTTTTAATTAAAAATCGGGTGGGACCCACTTTATTAATTAACTTTAATTAATTTAATTAATTACTAATTCCCACTTAATAATCTAATCACGATTAATTAATTCCTAATCTCCAATAATAATATTTTTACACTAAATAAAATTTATAAACAATTAATTCTAATTTAGAAATTAAAAATTAAGGGTTCCTATTCCGTGTCCGGGAAAGGGTTCCGTCTTTAACTCGTGTCGATTTCTTTGCGAATAACTCGACATATAAGTATACGGGGTATAACAGTAGCTGAGATGGAGGATTGGGTGCACCGATTTGTGAGTGGACTTGGACCGCATTTGAGTAATGATTGCATCATGGCTACACTTCAGGGGGTATAGATATCTCTCGTATTCAAGCATATGCTCAGGGTCTAGAGGAGAGGATGCAGCACTAGCAGCGGGTTGATCGAGAGCGTGATAGGGTCAGAGCAAGAAAGCTAGATCTTCTGGGTCTTTTGGTGAGTACTAGGGTGATCATAAACATCAATTCTCTAGGCGTTCAGCCTATTCAGCAAGTAGTGCGCCTTCACAGTTCCCAAGATCGAGGTTTGATATACCTACTTATTTTAAGATGGGCTAGAGTTTTAGGGTTTCCAGTTCCCAGTTCAGAGGTGGTTCTATCCGGATGAGTCCATCTCTACCGCGATGTGCTCAGTGTGGTAAGTTGCACGACAAACAATCTCGTTTGGGTTCGGATGCGTGTTATACTTATGGTTAGCTATTCCACATTATGCGAGATTGTCTGTCGAGGGGTGGTAGAGGTGTAGTTCAGCCGATAGGATCTGCAGCTTGTTCTTCGTCATTGGTACGCCCTCTTGGGTAGGGTTCTCAGACACCAGCCGGTCTTGGTAGAGGTAGAGGTGGAGAGTCTGGTTCTAGCAGTCCTCAGAATTGCATTTATGCATTGGCTGGCCGACAGGATCTTGAGTCATCACCTGATGTTGTCACATATATACTATCGGTCTCCTTCCATAATGTATATGCATTAATCGATCTAGGTTCTATGTTGTCATATGTTACTCCTTTTATTGCTGGTAAGTTTGGGGTGGAACTCGAGTTGATTAGACCCTTTGAGGTGTCTACACCTGTTGGTGATCCCGTGATAGCTAGACGAGAATACAAAGATTGTGTAATTATTGTCTGTAATCGTCATATTGTAGTTGATTTGATTGAGTTAGATATAGTGGATTTTGATGTTATTATCGCAATGGATTGGTTGGCCTCTTATTATGCTAATGTTCATTGCAGAACAAATATGGTCCGGTTTTAGTTTCCAGGAGAGCCAGTACTAGAATGGAAAGGTAATACAGCTTCACCGAGAGGTAGGTATATTTTCTATCTCAAGGCAAATATGATGATCGCAAACGGTTGTTTATATCATATAGTTCCAATTCATAATGCAGAAGCAGAGTCGTCGGCTCTTCAGTCTATTCCAGTGTTAATGAGTTTCCAGATGTATTCCCAGACGATTGCCAGGCCTTTCGCCAGAGCGAGAGATTGATTTTGCAATTGATGGTTTACCAGATACTCAGCGATATCTATTCCTTATGGGATGGCACATGCTGAGTTGAGAGAGCTGAAGGAGCAGCTGAAGGACTTGCTCGAGAAAGAGTACATCATTGTAGGGAGCACCTGTGTTGTTTGTAAGGAAGAAAGATGGCTCGTTATGAATGTGTATTGACTACAGAAAATTGAATAAGGTGATGATAAAGAACAAGTGTCTACTCGCGAGAATTGATGATTAATTTGACCAATTGTAGGGTGCCAAATGTTTCTTGAAGATAGATCTGAGGTCCGGTTACCATCAAGTTAGGGGCAAAGAGAAAGACATTCCAAAAACAACTTTCAAGACCAGATATAGTCACTTTGATTTTCGTGTGATGTCATTCGGATTGACTAATGCCGCAACACTATTTATGGATTTGATGAACCGCATATTTAGACCTTTCTTAGATCATTTCATGATCATATTTATCGATGATATTCTAGTCTACTCCCGATCAGAGGAAGAATATGCAAAACATTTGCGTGCAGTACTCAAAGTCCTTCAGGATTGGAAGATGTATGCAAAGTTCTCTAAATGTGAGTTCTAGTTGAACTCTGTGGCTTTCTTGGTAGACATTATATCAGAAGAGGGCATCGGGGTTGATACGCAGAAGATTGAAGTTGTGAAGAATTGGCCTAGACCCACGACACCAATAGAGGTTCGTAGTTTTTTAGGTTTGATAGGTTATTACAGGAGATTCGTGAAAGATTTATCTTCTCTTTCCACACCATTGACGAAGCTGACTCATAAGGGAGCTAAGTTCCAGTGGAAAGACGCTTGTGAGCGGAGCTTCCAGGCATTGAAGGACAGATTCATTTCGGCACCAGTTCTGGCACTTCCAAAAGGATCTGAAGGCTATGTTATTTTGTTATGCCCCGTGGTTTTGTACATTGAGATTTGCCGTGTGTTAATTGTTCTAGTTTTGGATTCGAGGGGTTATCAAGGTTAAATGAGATTAGACAAGTTTATCTTATAGTTATAAAGGGTTAAGTTCATGTTTAGCAGGTATTGGAAGGACTAAAGGTTGAACAATCAACGAGAATTTGTTTTCAAGAAAAAGTGGGTTTTACGATTGGATATATGGACCATATAATTTTTATAGACCGTATATCTGGCAAACCTCCACCGTAAACTGGTTCCAGAAAGGGTGAACCACTGATTAAGATTTAAAGTCCAATTATACAAACCGTATAATTTTTACGGACCGTATATTTGGCTGATTCCCACCGTAAATTCTTTCCAGGAAGGGGCGTATCACTGGTCAGGATTTATGATCCGATTACACGGACCGTATAATTTTTACGGTCCGTAAAGTTAACCGCAAAATCCGGGTTGGGCCAGATTCCTTTTAAGTTATATATATATATTCGACCTTTACCCATTTATTTCACTTTCAACATTTCCCAAGTCTTTGAGAGCTCTAGAACCTTCTCCCAAATATATCCAACCAAACACAAGTGAAATCAAAGATGAAAAGGCAAGAATCAAGGGATTCAAGTGTTGAAAGGCTCACTAGGGTTGTAAAGTCCAAGAATTTCTTTGGTGTTGAAGTTAGGGTTTCACCCAAGTGGAATAGTTGATCCAAATCTTGCTCTTGTGTGATTAAGGTAAGTTTCCACATCTATTTTCATGTTATTAAGAATGCTTGGTTGTTGAACAACTTGATTGAGGGAAGAAAGTAAAAGAGAAAGTCCAAATATGGATTTGATGATATTTTGAGTAGTAAATTAACTTGGGTTAAAATTGTTGGAATAGTTTGAGTACAATCTTCTTATGAAAGGTAATAATGATAATGAGGAAGTGTTGTATACAAGCGCATATGGTGTTATGTTGTAGTTTCTCACAACCCAACCCCGTGGGCCATGACTAGTGCCCGAGCTAGACACCCGTATACGAACCTGTTAAATATAATCAAACTGATTCTATGAACAATTCGGAAACTTGCAAAAGAACTCCAACGGTTCATAACATCATCATATATGTGTATTCAGATAAATTGTCTCCTGAGGAGTCACAACTGATAAAATCATAAAATGATATGCAAGCCGACAAGGTCGCCACTACTCATTAATATCATGTCATATGCAAGCCGACAAGGCTGCCGCTACAGACAGACATCATATCATAGTACATCATATAGACACAGCTGGACAGAACTTATACACAACCCACACATATGTCTACAGACCTCTAAGAGTACTAATAGTGAAATATGACGGGACAGGGCCCCGTCGTACCCCTGGATAAACATACATATATATATCATATGATCTGTACCAAAATTCTAAACTCCGGAACAACGGAGCTCTCCAAGACAACTGAATAGAAGTCCTAAGCTGGCGGATCACCAAAGCGAGTATCTGCACCTGCGGGCATGAAACGCAGCCCCCCGAAGAAAGGGGGTCAATACGAGATATGTACTGAGTATGTAAAGCATGAAATACAGTAAAGAGGATCATAACCGAAATAGGGAGTGCAGGAGACAAGTATAACACCCAGAATACCAAAACACTTGCCTTTTTAAACATAAATCATGCATGTCAATATCATATATCATACCCGGCCCATTATGGGACTCGGTGAATAGAGTCATCATATGCCCTCCTGGCCGCCATAACATATTATCATATCATCATATCATATATATATATATATATATATATATATATACTGTACCCGACCCTCTAGTGAGGGACTCGGTGAACAATGCAGTGAAACTGTGCACGATAACATACCCGGCCCGGGACTCGGTGAAAGATATAATAACAGCATGCACGAGCAGAGTAGTGAGTAACCATATGCAAATCAAATCATCATCTAAGACTCGATAGAATAGATAAAATGAACTAACACTTGAATATCAACGGAGACAGTCATGTCAAGTATCTCTCGAACATCATTATGTATTTTGTCAAATGGAACTTTAGGAGTCATAGACGCGTATCGAGACAATATGAAATAACTTATGGAGATCAAGAATACTAACCACCCGAGTGTCTCTAAGAATAGGAACTTATACATTCGTCATTTGTTCATTTCATGTAAATCATGCCAAAAAGAAAGAAGGGTTAGCTTTACATACCTGTTAAAGGTTATTTGTAATCTCGTTCGCTTCGTCACCTCTTTAGCCTATTTAATATAAAAGTAACGCTATCGTCAGTAACTATACTTCCTCGCTCGTAAATCTGTAACCAATCGCCTATAGAACTTATTCTTTAACTTATACTTTTTCGATTAGGGTTTTTCATTAGTTAAGCACTTAACGGAAATCGGGCAGCATTTCCCCTATATATTCGGCTAACCCGAATTTACAATTATTCTCTTGTTATCATAGAAATACCAACAACAGAGATATACATACAAAATGCTTACAATTTAGCCCATAACAATTCCAACAACCCAACAATCCTGCTTAATCCTTTTCAACCTACAATTTCGCATAACATCGATTTCATGCAATTTCTTACTTCCAATTTCATCCAATCCAATTTTAATCCTTCCATTACAACACTATTAATACAATTATACTATAAAACAAGAAAATCTTACCAAATTTTTCTCGGAGGAATTTCTACGCTCAATTGCTCCAATTTTACAATTTCTTCTTCTCCAACTTAATTTCCAATGTTGCTATCACCTCCTTGAACTTGTAATGCACTTGAAACTTGATTAAAACATTCAAGGATCAAAATTTTTTTCCAACACCATGGTTGGCCGAGAGCAGCCATGGAGGAATTAATTTCTTTCTCTTTGATTTTTTTTTTGGAAAATGAATGAAAATTATGAATTGTGTTCATCAAACTTTCTATATATATGGTGGCTTCTAGGGACACGTGCACCCTCCCTTGTGAGTCACTAATCCACTTCTTGGATTTTATTATATATTTTTTTAATTTCGGGTGGGGCCCACTTAGTAATTAAGCTTAATTAATTTAATTAATCACTAATTCTTACTTAGTAACCTAATCACAATTAATTAATCCCTAATCTCCAATAATATTCCTACACTAAATAAAATTTATAAACAATTTATGTTCTAATTAAAATTGAAAATTAAAGGTTCCTATTTCATGTCCGAAATAATTCCGCCTTTAACTTGAGTCGATTTGCTTGCGAATAATTCGATGTATAAATATACGGGGTATAACAGCGTATTTAACCCTTCACCCTTTCTGATCAATCTTATCCTTAATATCTCACAAGCTGTCTTATCAATACTTTCATAATTTGTCATAATTCTTCCTCCTCCGTACTTTTATCTTAATCATACTATCACTCCTTTTAACTATAAACTCGTCGTGATTTATCCCTACTTATCAGTTCACTCGATACCTCAATAAAATGTTTTGTTAAGATTTGCCACCTTTTTCTAAATCATTCCTTAGTATCACAAGCCCTTCCGAATTATTCTAGCGTTTCATCAACAACATATGAAACACAAATTCCATCTCCAATTAGTTTATTAATAACTAATAAAATGTGAAATGGAAAGGCAAGGTATAGAACGAATAAGAAAGACTTATAAAGTTCTTTTATATGGAAGGTTCAGAATACAGATTATGTGGTAACGAAAATGAAAGTGAGCACAAGAGAAGAAAGAGTTAATTGAAAGAAGGAAATAGGAAGAAAGCGAGCGCGATAACAGTGTAGTAACAGGTTATGACATAGCCGAGAACACGAGTAATACAAATGGCATAACTTGTGAAAGACCAAACTACAGGAAAACGAGCAACGAGGTAGAGAGAGTGCTAGAAAATGACTAGTATGACAAGAACAAACAGTGATGAACATAATACGTTTGGAGAATAAGAAAAGGGGTTATGCAGAAATAGTGTTTTCCGAAGGATACAGGAGTAGTATGAGATTTCTCATGCACAGGATGAAAGATGAACATATACTAGAGAGATGAAGGGAATACTAAAGAAAGCACCCAAGATAGACGAAATTAATTGAGTACGAGTATAAAATAAAATCGGAAAATATATAGCTATGGACTTAAAGGTGCAGTAAGACGAGAAGGTGATAAGACAAGACCACTATTAAGACGAATTTGATATGATTTTGAGTAAGTTAGAAGTTAGCGTTGGGTATACAACAAGGGTGAAAGAGCATGAGGCATAAAGGAGTACTGCGTGTATGTGACTTCACCTCGGAAATAGTGAAATCCTTAAAGGATAAGGATTGTGGATTTTCCAAACAACTGATGTATTGTGAATTTATTAGAAGAAACAGATGATATCCGTTGGGATAAAGATAGTGTTATAAGAAAGCTTGGGACACTTATCATCAGAATATAAGTGCTACCTAATTGAGAATTTCAAACGACTATAAGCACTAGCTAATTACTGATCGGAATAAATGGAATGTGGCTTTGGTGAAGGTTTCGTACGTGGGGAATCAAAGTTATAAATGATAAAAAAAAAGACATGGATATGGTATAAGTACAACCCCAAAGGGGGGAAGCGGGTGAAAGCAAAGTAAGTATAAATGGAAACAATTGACACTGAAATATATTTGATATAGATGCTTAAATTTCAATTGAGACCCCCTGCTGAAACAAGTTTATTTAGAGTTTTAACGGATCAGAACGGAGAAAATAGCGTTATAAATTCGTTTGTTGTTTTGTTGAGATTTATGGGTCGGGGGTTGTTTTAGTTTGATTAAATGGATGGAATTAGCTGGGTTATGATGTATACTAATTGTTGATGTTGTTGACAAGTTGCTGTTCTTGAATTTGGGAGAATAAAGTGTATAAAGATATCATATACAAAGCGTATACCGGGCTGTTTTTATATGATTTTCGTGGCTGTTTTGTGACAATGTTTTGGGGCTATTTGGTGGTTGTTATGAATTGTTTTGTGGGCTGGAATATCGTGGGATTGGCTGTAGTTGTTGTTGTTGTCGTGTTTGTTGTTATACTATAGATATACGAAAATAAAGAAGTGTATACAAGCATTGATATACGAATGTATATTTGGCTGTTTTGGAAGTGATTTAAGAATGGATTTAATTCTAGTTTGATGTGAAATTGTTGGTGTTGTTGTTGTTGGTATTTTGATTGATGTTTGGCTAAATTGGAATCTCGAGGATTGTTAAGTTTTCAGGGGAAATGCTGCCCGAATTTCGTTAAGTTTCATTCATACTTGGATTGGTTAGTAAGTGATGTGGATGATCTAACTGTGGCTAATGTTATCTTAATTTTAGACCTACGAGCTCGAGAAGTAGACGTTGGACGTTTAAATAAGCGTTAAAGGTATGTAAAGTTATCCTTTCTTTCTTTTTGGCATGATCTTTACGAAATAAACAGACGACGTATATATATATATGACTCCAAAGAAGCTCCTATTCTTAGAGCCACTAGGATGACTAATGTTTTTGATTTCTAGAAGCTATTTCATTATGTCTTGATACGTGTATGCGATTCCAGAAGTTCTATTTGATATAAACCATAGAGATATTCGAAAGGTACTTGATATGACTATTGTCTTGATTTTCAAATGATAGTTCGTTTTGATTATTCTATTGAGTCTCAAATATGATTTAATTTGCATATGGTTGCTCACTACTCTACTCGTGCATGCCTCAACATATCTTTCACTGAGTCCCGGGCCACGATACGTTTTCGTGCACAGTTTCACTGCATTGTTCACCGAGTCCCTCACTAGAGGGTCGGGTACGGTATATATATATATATATATATATATATATATATATATATATATATATGATGGTGTTATGATGTGATGGTGTTATGATGTGTTTATGGCGCCAAGGATGGTATGTGGCGACCTTATTCACCGAGTCCCATAATGGGCCGGGTATGATATATGATATTGACATGCATGATCTATGTTTCAAAAGGCAAGTGTTTTGGTATTCTGGATGTTATACTTGTCTCCTGTACTCCCTATTTCAGTATGATTCTCTTTACTGTATTTCATGCTTTATATACTCAGTACATATTCCGTACTGACCCCCCTTTCTTCGGGGGGCTGTGTTTCATGCCCGCAGGTACAAATAGTCGGTTTGGTGACCCTTTAGCATAGGACTTCTACTCAGCTGTCTTGGAAGGCTCCATTGTTCCGGAGCCTAGACTTTTGGTACAGATCTTATGATGTATACGTATATGTTTATCCAGGGGTACGGCGAGGCCCTGTCCCGTCATATTTCGCTATCGATACTATTAGAGGTCTGTAGACATATGTGTGGGTTGTGTATAAGTTCTGTTCAGCTGTGTCTATACGATGGGCTATGATATGATGTTCGTCTGTAGTGGCAACCTTGTCGGCTTGCATATGATATTGATATGTAGTGGCAGCCTTGTGGGCTTGCGTATCAATTTATGATTTGATTAGTTGTGACTCCTCAGGAGACAGTTTGTCCGGATATATATATATACGTGACGACGTTATGAACCTTGGAGTTCTATTGCAAGTTTCCATATTGTTCTTAGATTCAGTTTGACTATATCCAACAGGTACGTACGAGTGTCCAGGTCGGGCACTAGTCATGGCCCACGGGGTTGGGTCGTGACAAAAGTGGTATCAGAGCTTATTAACTAAATAATTCGTTCATGACTAAAGAATAAACCTGGAAGTAAACCATGTGAATCAAGCACTAAGAAGTCCTGTGGTGCTTGTCGGATTCTAGTTTTCTTCTGGTGGTGGGTGGAGAATGCTTCATAGTGACATTTTATTAGTTCTTAATCAACTAATTAGAGATGGAATTTGTGGAAGGAAAACTTAAACTTGTGCGCTGTCTAGGACCATGTATTTCATATGTTGTTGGTGAAATGCTAGGATGACTCGGAAAGGCTTGTGATACTAAGGGATGATTTAGAAAAAAAGTGGCAACTCGTAACAGAACATTTTATTGAGGTATCGAGCGAACTGATAAGTAGGGGTAAATTACGACGAGTTTATAGTTAAAAGGAGTAGTAGTATGATTGAGACAAAAGTACGGAGGAGGGAGAGTTATGACAAATTATGAAGGTATTGTTAAGACAGCATGTGAGATATTAAGGGTAAGATTGATCAAAAAGGGTGAAGGATTAAGTACGCCTAGTCCACAGAGTGTAATTAAAACATAGTAAGAATCATGATAAGATTAAGAAGTGTTACGTTATAGGATGGATTACGAACATGACGCAATGTGCATACCATAAAGATTGCTATAGAAGTGAGTAAAGCCTAGCAAGGAAGTAACTAAAGGAAGATGAGCAACGGGACAGAATGAGTGCCAGAAATGACTAGTATGATAAGAACAAATAGGGATGAATAGAATATGTGTTGAAAGTGAGAAAGGGGCTATGTAGAAGTAGTGTTTACCAAAGGATACAAGAGTAGCATGAAATTCCTCATGTACAAAATAAAAGATGGACATAGACTGGAGAAATGAAAGGAATACTAAAGGAAGCACTTAAGATAGACGTAATTAATTAAGTATGAGTATAGGACAAAAGGGAAATATATAGCTAAGAACTTAAGGTGTAGTATGACGAGAAGGTGATAAAGCAAGACCACTATTAAGACGAATTTGATATGATTTCGAGTAAGTTAGAAGTTAGCGTTGGGTATACTGCAAGGATGAAAGAGCATGAGGCATAAAGGAGTACTACGTGTATGTGACTTCACCTCGGAAATGGTGAAATCCTTAAAAGACAAAGATTGCGGATTTGCGAAACAACTGATGTATTGTGAATTTATTAGAAGAAACAGATGATATCCGTTGGGATAAAGATGGTGTTATAGGAAAGCTTGGGACACCTATCATTAGAATATAAGTGTCACTTAAAGGGAGAATTTGAAACGACTATAAGCACTAGCTAATTACTGGTTGGAATGAATGGAATGGGGCTTCGGATAAATTGCTACATTAATTACATTACTCGAGTACCAACCATCAGATAAGATTTTGTACTATATATCGAGAGTTCTCAACGCCTCGTGATTGTGTTGGGGTTTCATGCATGGGGAATCTAAGTTATAGATGATATAAAGGAAGACATGGATATGGTGCAGTATACCAAATGTATGGGAAAAGAATCATATGAATTTGAAAATTGGAAATGGAGACATAGAGTAGAATATAAATAGATAATAATGTGGGTACACCCTAAAAGGGGGAAGCGGATGAGAGAAATGCAAATGTAAGATGAAATCAACTGACACTGCAACACGTTTAATGTGAATACTTAAACTTCAAGTGAGATCCCATGCTGAAACAAGTTAGTGGGATCTGAAAGCCAACAATAAACGGATAAAAGCCAAGATGGTATTTGAGACAGTGCTGAGAATTATTGGTAAAGACCTTGGATAATATGACATCAGAAGGTGGATGCTTATAAAAAGGAAGAATACGATAAGAGAATGGTAACAAGTAACTTAAAAGATATTATAAGGGATAGCAAGGCTAACTGGATTAGAGGTTAAGGTGTTGGCAACGGAGTTATTGGCTAATGACATTGTGACACATAAGTAGTAAAGGAAGGGAAAAGAGTATGACAAAATAGACAACAAGTGAGTTTTAGTACAATAAGGTATGTGGAGCAGAATAAACCAGGAGAAGGAAAGACTATGACTAAGATTGGATGCACTTGTACAAATTGTACAAGAATAGTTATGCAACCCACGTATATTTGTATGCTAAGGATGAGACCAAGGGAGTACTTGATAAGAAGAGTAAGAATTCAGTAACAACAATGCAATTGCGATATTTTGAATACATCAAAGAAAGGTGTAAGATAGTTTGAGGAAAAACTACCGAGATAGAATTAGTACTGAGAGCAAATAGGACATGACCATGGTTGGGCCAAAGATTTAGCCCGATCCCAATTGTAAGATACAAGGGGAGAATGTAAGGTCTGCATGAAGACTAGTGAGACGATGCTATGGTATTCTTCAGGCTCATTTGAGTACTTACGCATATTCTGATGCGTGATAGGGAGACTAAGAGCAAAATTTGAGTAAAGAGACAATGGAAGAGTTTGAATAAAGAATAGAGAAACGACACGAGATATTATGCCTAAAGTATTGCCAATTAAGGTAAGGGAAATTACGAAATGATTTAACCGAGACAATCAGAATAAGCGGGTTACTGGTTACTGGATGATAGTAAAGTTATAATATGAGGGGACCCTAGCGCTATTTGATAACCAACCCTAAAGATCGAGATCAAGAAGTAAAAGCAAGTGATAGTTAAAGACCTTTAAAAGGAAGTCAGAAAGTGACACTGATGCTGAGGATTCCAGAATACAGACTGTCACAGTAGAGTAAGGCAAGGATATTGGAGTACAAAAATGTTACCCTCTAGGAAATTTCGTTTTACTCGCAGAACCTGCGAAGGGTTCACAGGTTACTAGAGTCATACGATACCCCAGGGATATTAAAGTCTAATGAATCGACGAGGGACATCTGCGCGTTATTAAAATCACATTTAAAGATTGAGAGGTAGGATAAAGGAAACGATACGTTAAGGGAATAACTATAGGAGAAGAAGGAGTCAAGTTAAGACTAAGCACACAAGGAAGAAAGTAAGATTTCAATGGAAGAGCCCGCAATACAACTGACAACGGACTGCGAAGTAAGAGGAGAGTAAAGGCAATGACGTGGAATTATTACCTCGGGAAGTAACAGAAAGAAGAGATATTACAGGCATGGCTATGTAGAGGCATGGAATGCGTTATAATGAATTATAGCGAATCGACCAATGGAAGACGTATGTGAAGGGCATAATTAAATAAGAGAACACTTGAGAAAGTATTGGGAATTCCGAATCAATTTAACATTCGAGGATGAATGTTCTAAAGGGGGGAAGGATGTTATACCCCGTATATTTATACGTCGAATTATTCGCAAGCAAATCGACTCAAGTTAAAGGCGGAATTATTTTCGGACATGAAATAGGTTTTAATTAGAACATAAATTGTTTATAAATTTTATTTAGTATATGAATATTATTTGAGATTAGGGATTAATTAATTGTGATTAGGTTACTAAGTAAGAATTAGTGGTTAATTAAATTAATTAAGCTTAATTACTAAGTGGGCCCCACCCGAAATAAAAAAATATAATAAAATCCAAGAAGTGGATTAGTGACTCACAAGGGAGGGGGCACGTTTCCTCCTAGAAGCCACCATATATATAGAAAGTTTGATGAACACAATTCATAATTTTCATTCATTTTCCAAAAAAAAAAAATCAAAGAGAAAGAAATTAATTCCTCCATGGCTGCTCTCGGCCAGCCACGGTGTTGGAAAATTTTTTTGATCCTTGAATGTTTTAATCAAGTTTCAAGTGCATTACAAGTTCAAGGAGGTGATAGCAACATTGGAAATTAAGTTGGAGAAGAAGAAATTGTAAAATTAGAGCAATTGAGCGTAGAAATTCCTCCGAGAAAAATTTGGTAAGATTTTCTTGTTTTTTAGTATAATTGTATTAATAGTGTTGTAATGGAAGGATTAAAACTGGATTGGATGAAATTGGAAGTAAGAAATTGCATGAAATCGATGTTATGCGAAATTGTGGGTTGAAAAGGATTAAGAAGGATTGTTGGGTTGTTGGAATTGTTATGGGCTGAATTGTAAGAATTTTGTATGTATATCTCTATTGTTGGTATTTCTGTGATAACACGAGAATAATTGGAAATTCGGGTTAGGCGAATATATAGGGGAAATGCTGCCCGATTTCCGTTAAGTCCTTAACTAATGAAAAACCCTAATCGAGAAAGTATAAGTTAACGAATAAGTTCTATAGGTGATTGGTTACAGATTTACGAGTGAGGAAGTATAGTTACTGACGATAGCGTTACATTTATATTAAATAGGCTAAAAAGGCGACGAAGCAAACGAGATTACGAATAACCTTTAATAGGTACGTAAAGCTAACCCTTCTTTCTTTTTGGCATAATTTACATGAAATGAACAAACGACGAATGTATAAGTTCCTATTCTTAGAGACACTCGGGTGGTTAATATTCTTGATCTCCATAAGTTATTTCATATTGTCTCGATACGCGTCTATGACTCCTGAAGTTCCATTTGACAAAATTCATAATGATGTTCGAGAGATAATTGACATGACTGTCTCTGTTGATATTCAAGTGTTAGTTCATTTTATCTATTCTATCGAGTCTCAGATGATGATTTGATTTGCATATGGTTACTCACTACTCTGCTCGTGCATGCTGTTATTATATCTTTCACCGAGTCCCGGGCCGGGTATGTTATCGTGCACAGTTTCACTGCATTGTTCACTGAGTCCCTCCCTAGAGGGCCGGGTACGGTATATATATATGATAATGATATGATGATATGTTATGGCGGCCAGGAGGGCATATGATGACTTTATTCACCGAGTCCCATAATGGGCCGGGTATGATATATGATATTGACATGCATGATTTATGTTTAAAAAGGCAAGTGTTTTGGTATTCTGGGTGTTATACTTGTCTCCTACACTCCCTATTTCGGTTATGATTCTCTTTACTGTATTTCATGCTTTACATACTCAGTACATATCTCGTACTGACCCCCTTTCTTCGGGGGGCTGCGTTTCATGTCCGCAGGTGCAGATACTCGCTTTGGTGATACGCCAGCTTAGGACTTCTATTCAGCTGTCTTGGAGAGCTCCGTTGTTCCGGAGTTTAGACTTTTGGTATAGATCGTATGATATATATATGTACGTTTATCCAGGGGTACGACGGGGCCCTGTCCCGTCATATTTCACTATTAGTACTCTTAGAGGTCTGTAGACATATGTGTGGGTTGTGTATAAGTTCTGTCTAGCTGTGTTTATATGATGTACTATGATATGATGTCCGTCTGTAGCGGCAGCCTTGTCGGCTTGCATATGACATGATATTGATGAGTAGTGGCGGCCTTGTCGGCTTGTGTATCGTTTTATGATTTGATCAGTTGTGACTCCTCAGGAGACAGTTTATCTGAATACACATATATGATGATGTTATGAACCGTTGGAGTTCTTTTGCAAGTTTCCATATTGTTCATAGAATCAGTTTGATTATATTTAACAGGTTCGTATACGGGTGTCCAGCTCGGGCACTAGTCATGGCCCACGGGGTTGGGTCGTGACATAGTTATTGTTATGGGTTGATTATGAAAAGGAATTTTAGGGATTGAATGAAGTCTCTTAATTATTGTATTATTAATAATGTCATTGCTGATTGGGAGTTGTGTTGGAATTTGGTAGAAGTAGATGAAATAGGGGGAAATGCTGCCCAATTTTCGCTGGCTCCCGAATTATACTAGTTTGAACTTAAGAGTGTCTTTGAGACCTAACTTTGACATGAATCCTCTTAAATGTAAATTTCTCGGGCTTTGGAGAAGAACGTTAAGTAGTTACGAAGACATAAAGATATGTAAGGCTAACCCTTCTTTTTTGAGGCATGATTCCATTGTTGTACACTTATACATGAATATCACAATGTCTTCCATGAGGACCCATTCCTAGAAGTGCTAAAGTTCATAATTCTTGATACTTTTATGATACCATTGATATCATCCTACGATAGTTGGTCTTTTAGGGAAAGGTATAGTAATGTTGATGACAATGTTGCCTTTACTTCTGTATTCATATATATATATATATAAATGAAGCTATGTTGTGACACCGAGCCTATATGGCTGGTATGATATCTATTGCGTGCACAACACCGATCAGTTGGGTACAGATAACACCGAGCCTTATTACGACCGGTTACGGATAACACCGAACCTACATGGTCGGGCATGGTATTATTATATATGTATGTATATGTGAAGGAGGTCTTCTTTAGAGAAAGGGTAAGTCAGTATGATGAACGTCTCAAGAGGTATAAATAGCTCTTCTACCTTATGTTACCCTTCATGTTTTTATCATGTTACTACTTATTCCTTACATACTCAGTACATTGTTCGTACTGATGTTCTTTTGTTTGCGGACGTTGCGTTCATGTCCGCAGGTGGACAGGGAGATAGACTTGACCCTTAGGCTGCTTCATCAGAGATTGCCTAGCGAAGCTCCATTTGATTCAGAGTTGCAGCCATTGGTACTATTATTTTGTGTACATACATGGGCATGGCGGGGTCCTGTCCCATCTTTGTGATGTTACATACTCTTTGTAGAGGCTCGTAGATAGTTGTTTATAGCTAGATATCTCTTAGCCTTGTTGGCTCATATTTTGTATATTGTTTTGATAACCTTGTCGGCTTGTGTATATGTATGGGAGTGGTTGATGATGTGATATAAAAGTGCCTTAGTCCATTAGAATTTGTATTATTGATGCATAGGATTTGCGAGTTAGCCATGTGGCTCACCTAGATATGATTGTGAAGTTATGATGAGTGGTTCTCAGTGGGATAGTTTCGGGTGCCCATCTCGGCCCTTCGGTTGGATCGTGACAAAAGTGGTATCAGAGCAGTTCGTCCTAGGGTGTGTCTCCAAGCCGTGTCCAGTAGAGTCTTGTTTATGGGTGTGTTGCACGCCATACTTATAAACAGGAGGCTACAGACATTGAAGAATTAATGGCCTTCTCTTTTTCTTAACCATGTATTATGTTTTCAGTGATGCCTGTAAAGAAAAACGCTATTGCAGCCCAAAAGGGCAAGACAGTGGCAGGTCAGAGAACCGAGTGGGTACCGCCGGTAGATATAGAGGAGGGTGAGTCCCAAAATGAGGTACCATCTCGGTCCTCTCACTCGCTGCCTGTTTCAGAGGAGCATGAGAGAGCTTCAGCCCCAGCTCAGACAACCCCAGTTCCTCCACCAGATGCCTCAGGCCAAGAGAAGAAAGAGGCCATCTATTTGCTGACTCAGCTAGTCGCCGTTCAGGCTCAGCGACAAGTTACGGGTCAAGTTGACAGAGCTATTAGTGCCAGAGCCTGTGATTTTATCAATTTGAACCCTCCAGAATTCTTTAGGTCAAAACCGGACGAGTACCCTCAATGCTTTATTGATGGAATGTTGAGAACTCTTCAGTTAATGCATGCTTTGGATGTCGAGTCGGTATAGTTGGCCTCCTATAGATTGCGAGATATTGCGGTTCATTGGTATACGGTTTGGATGTCTTCTAGAGGAGTCAATGCACCTCCACCAGTATGGTAAGAGTTTGTGGATGCTTTCCTCTAACACTACTTGCCACCAGAGGTTCGATGGGCTAGAGCTGACAGGTTCCTGAATCTTAGACAAGGAAGTATGAGTGCCCTAGAGTATAGCCTCCACTTAAATTCTTTTGCTAGGTATGCTCCGGCCATGGTAGTTGATATGGGAGATTGTGTCCACCATGAGTGGCTTAGGGCCACATTTGATGGATAAGTGCTTGACCGCCTCACTTCAGGACAGTATGGATATTTCTCGTATTCAGGCCGATGCACAGAAGTGAGCGTGAGCATGATAGGGGTTATAATAAGAGGGCTAAATCCTCGGGTCTGGCTAGTGAGTTTATAGGAGGGCAGAGGCAGCAACATTCTAGGCACTCGGGCCATTTACCGACTAGTGCGCCTCTACGATTTGTGGGCCAGAGATTTGATAGACCTATTCACTCTAGACCGGGTCAGAGTTTCAGAGCTTCAAGTTCTCAGTACAGAGGTGAATCGGGCCAGGCAAGATAACCCCTACCATGATGTACTCAGTGCGGGAAGCTATATTGGGGTCAGTGCCGATTAGGTTCAGATGTTTGCTATGCCTATGGTCAGCCAGGCCATATGATGCGTGATTGTCCCTCCAGAGGTAGTAGAGGTACGGTTCAGCCCACAAGGTTAGCAACTAGGTCTTCATCATCTATACATCCTCTGGGGCAAGGCTCACAGACACCAATTAGTCATGGTAGAGGTAGAGGAGGAGCGCCCAGTTTGGGTGGTCCTTAGCACCACATTTATGCACTTGATGGGCGACTGGATCTTGAGTCCTCCCCTGATGTTGTCACAGGTATATTATCGGTAGTTTCTCATGATGTATATGCATTGATTGATCCAGGATCTACATTGTCATATGTTACTCCTTATATTGCTGGTCAGTTTGGGGTGAAACCTGAGTTAATTAAACCTTTTTGAAGTATCTGTGCCCGTTGGTGATCCGGTAATAGTTAGCCGGGTATATAGAGATTCTGTAGTTGAGATTTGTGATCATCATACTATGGCTAATTTACATGAGTTGAAAATGGTGGATTTTGATGTCACTATGGGTATGGATTGGTTGGCTTCTTGCTATGCCAATGTTGATTGTTGAACAAAAATGGTTCGTTTTTAATTTCCGGGAGAAACAGTTCTAGAATGGAAGGGTAGTACAGCGTCTTCTAGAGGTAGGTTTATTTCTTATCTCAAGGCGAGGAAGATGATTGTTAAAGGCTGTATTTATCACCTAGTCCGGGTTCAGGATATAGAGGCAGAGTCACCCACTCTCCAATCTGTCCCTGTGGTGAATGAGTTTTCGAATGTCTTTCCGGATGAGCTTCAAGGCCTTCCACCTGAGCGGGAGATTGATTTCACTATTGATGTGCTACCGGATACTAAGCCCATGTCTATCCCTCCTTATAGAATGGCTCCTGCAGAGTTGAAAGAGTTGAAGGAATAATTGAAGGACTTGCTTGAGAAAGGCTTTATTAGGCCTAGTTCATCGCTGTGGGGAGCACCTGTGCTGTTTCTAAGGAACAAAGATGGCTCCTTGTGAATGTGTATTGATTACAGACAACTGAATAAGGTGAAGATCAAGAATAAATATCCACTTCCAAGGATTGATGATCTATTTGATAAATTGTAGGGTGCCAAATAGTTCTCAAAAATAGAAGATTTGTAGAAGGTTTTCCTTCCATCTCCGCACCACTGACAAAGCTGACTCAAAAAGCAGCTAAATTTTAATGGACAGATGCTTGTGAACGCAGTTTTCAAGAGTTGAAAAATAGATTGACTTTGGCCCCAGTTTTGAAACTTCCAGAAGGATCCGAAGGCTATGTTGTTTATTATGATGCTTCAGGCGTTGGGTTAGGATGTGTGTTAATGCAGCATGGTAAGGTGATTGCTTATGCTTCAAGGCAGTTGCGGAAATATGAGAAAAACTATCCAACCCATGATATTGAGCTAGATGTGGTGAGTCATGCATTGAAAATGTGGAGGCATTATTTGTATGGCGTTCATGTTGATATTTATATGGATCACAATAGCCTTCAGTATATTTTCAAGTAGAAAGAGTTGAATTTACGGCAAAGGCGATGGTTGGAGTTGTTGAAAGACTATGCTGTTAGCATTTTATATCACCCAGGGAAGGTGAACGTCGTAGCCAATGCTCTTAGCCGTCGATCTATGGGTAGCTTATGTGATGTTCAGCCAGAGAAAAGAGAGTTAGCTCGTGAGCTCCAGCAGTTAACAAGCCTAGGGGTTCGGGTAATGGACTTGGGCAATATGGGAGCTACCATTCAGAATTCAGCTGTCTGGTCACTAGTAGTTGAGGTGAAAGAGCGCCAGTATGAGGATCCCATACTAGTTCATTATAGAAATACACTTCCTCGAAATAAAAATTCATCCTTTGAGATTTCTACAGATAGAGTCCTCTGATGTCGAGGCAGATTGTGTGTTCCCGATGTTGTCAGATTACGTCGTCAGATTTTAGAAGAAGCCTATTGTTCCCGTCATTTTGTTCATCCGGGAGCAACAAAAATGTATCATGATCTTAAATCCATATATTGGTGGAGTGGAATGAAGAAAGACATAGCGGAATTTGTGGCTCAATGTCCTAACTGCCAGCAGGTGAAGATCGAGCATCCAAAGCCCGACGGATTGTTGCAAGCTATGGAAATCCCGACTTGGAAATGGGAAGTGATTAATATGGATTTCATCGCAGACTTATCTCGTTCTCAACGTAAGTATGATTCTATATGTGTAATTGTGGATCGACTTACGAAGTCGGCTCATTTCCTACCAGTCAGAACTACATACGCAGGTAAAGATTATGCAAAGCTTTATGTCAAAGAGATAGTACGACTCCATGGTGTTCCAGCATCTATTATTTCCGATAAAGGAACACAGTTTACAGCTAATTTCTGGAAGTCCTTCCAAGAAGGTTTGGGGACTCAGGTGAGTCTTAGTACAACGTTTCATCCACAAACTGATGGACAAGCTGAGTGTACCATCCAGACTCTTAAGGATATGCCACGGGCGTGTGTGTTGGATTTTGGAGGTAGTTGGGATGATCACCTACTGCTTATTGAGTTTGCTTATAACAATAGTTATCATTCCAGCATCCAAATGGCCCCGTATGAGGCTTTATATGGGCGCAAGTGCAGATCACCAATTAGGTGGTTCGAAGTGGGAGAAACTAAACTAATAGGGCCAGACTTGATCCAGCAAGCCATAGAAAAGGTCAAGCTTATCGAGGATCGATTATTAACAACTCAGAGTCATCAGAAATTTTATGTAGATAATCGTCGACCAGACTTAGAATTCCAAGTAAAGTACTGGGTATTCTTGAAGGTGTCGCCGATGAAGGGCATCATGAGGCTTGGTAAGAAGGGAAAACTTAGTCCTCGGTACATTGGGCCTTATGAGATTGTACGCAAGGTAGGACAGGTGGCTTATGAGTTAGATCTACCTTCGGATTTAGAGTCAGTCTATCTAGTTTTCCATGTATCGATGCTTCCCAAGTGCATTGGAGATCCCTTCAGAATTTGTTACACCTCGCACTTTCAGATCATGAGCATGCCACGTAATTCATCGTATTAATGGAGTTTCGGAGACGTGCCATAAAGTTTTGGAAGATACAAGCCATGGTAAGTACGTAACAATGAAGTAAAGGATGAATTACGATCTCGTAAGTCGTAACCGGGAAGGACAACCTTGGAGCCAAAGGAAACGACTATTATCAAGTATGATCAATGATAAATATTATGTATGGAAAGTTTCGGAAGATTCCGGGACCAAGCAAAGCGGAGAAAATAAGTTTGTCAAAAATTTAGAAAAAATTGGCAGAATTTTGGATCAACTTTGGAGGGGTATATCTCTGGGTATATAAGGATTTTTATGGCGTTTCAAAAGCCTAAAATGAATCTCTTCGAGTCTAGTTTCCAACGCAACAAACCATTCGTCAATGCGACATCGAAACAGGGATTTATGGACGTTACAAGTTAGGCGGACGGAGCAGAAAAACGCTGCTACAGTAAGTGTGTGCTACAGTACCCGCGTGCTACAGTACCCGGGTCAACACACACCTATAAATACCCCTCTAACCCATTAATTTTCATCATTTTCACCATCTTCTCATCCTTCATATTTCTAAAGAATTCTTGAGAACTGTTGAGGGTTCTATAACCTTCCATAACTCTCCATAAATTTCCATAAACTTCCATAATACTCCATAACCCTCCATAATCTTCCACAACCTTTCCATATCATCAAGAGAGAATATCAACATCAAAATCTCAAAGAAAATTCAAGGAAGATGATTGTTCTTGTTTCTCTTCAAGGTGGTGATGAACTTAGTCTTAGAAAGGGATGAATAAAGTGAAGTTCTTCCACTATAAGGTATGTTTTTCCTACTATTATTTACATGATTGAGATGATGTAAAGGTTTAGCAATTTTTAGAAAGGAAAGAATCATAGGAGAAAAGTCATAAAGAGTTGAATTGAAGTTGATGGCCATGAGGTGAGTTTGAAAGAGAATTTTTGATTAATTTGAATATAATTCTTTGATTATGGTATTATGGATGTTGTTATGGTTGGTTTGAATATTGGAGAAACATCGCGTGGGATGTTTTATAGAATATATTGGTATTAATATTATTGTTGATGTTGTTGGTATTGTTTGGGAGTTGTTTTGGTATTTGGAGGAGTTAAATAATATAGGGGAGATGCTGCCCGAATTTCGGCAGATTCTAAATAGATTTCATCTGAATGCATGAGACAAGTGTGTGATATTGAGCCAAATAATAATATGGATGGTTTATGTGTAATGTTGCGAGCTTGGAAGAATAATCGTTGAACGACTAAGGCGACCGAAAGGTATGTTAAGGCTAGTCCCTTTCTTTCAAAACGCATGATTCTTATGCTATGATTCCAAATATATTTCCATAACCTTCTTACATCCAAAAGATAGAAGTTCATGATTCTTAAAAGCTTCTTATGATACTAAAGATGATATGTTTTCTATGATGATTATGATGAAGATGATCTTATGGTTAAAAGTCTCAAGTTATGAGATCAATGATGATGTGAGAATATTGAGCTATCTTCTTGACTTTATCAATTTTATTCATTGTTGGTTGTCTCACATTATAATAATTTTTCCTTAAAGGTGAGATAGAGTGATGATGATTATTCCATAATATAATCAGAGGTTACCGACCTTACGTCACTCCGATAGAGTTATAGCTTTCTTTGGGCTCTCATGCATGCTTGTTATGTTATAATATATATATATATATATATATATATATATATATAGGGGAAGGCGAGGAGTTATAGACGCATGGCCACCTGATCAACTGGTATATTATGATATCGTCCCGGACGCGAGATGCCCGGATGCGGGATGTATGGTTAAATGGATCGGGCCGTTCGTTCCGCGGCGGCAAAATGATATGCTTTTGGATCGGGCTGCATGTTCCACAACAATTCTATTTTATGTATACATGTATGAGAAGTGTTTTTATGAAAGGAAAGTTAAGCATGCATGGTATCTGCCTGAAGAGGCAATCATATGTACAGGTTATTTTCTTACCTCATGTTATGCTCTATATTTCTCATTATGTTATTTTTCATGTTCGGTATCTCTTACTATATTTATTATTCGTGCCTTACATACTCAGTACACTGTTCGTACTGACGTCCTTTCTTTTGGATGCTGCACTCATGCCCGAGGTAGACAGGTAGATGGTTCTGATCCATAGGAGCTTCAACAACAGAATCTCAGGAGCACTCCACTTACTTCAGAGTTGTAGTTTATTGGTATTGGTCTCCACGACCACTTGTTCCTATGTAGAGGCTCGTTGAAATGTATGTACAGTTAGACGTTTCATAACCCTACCGGTTCATATCATAGCGTAACATTTTAGTAGCCCTGACGGTGGGTAATGATGGGCACAATTGTCGAAGATTATACCGAGATGTGCTGTTATATTGCGATATATGTCTTTACAGATTATGATATCCATGAGCTATCTTTCTGGTCCACCCAGAAATGATCATAATATGTATGTTTAGAGGTGCTCGGCGTGTTAGCTCCGGGTGCCCGTCATGGCCCTCTAGTTGGGTCGTGACAAAAGTGATATCAGAGCAGTTCGTCCTAGGGAGTGCCTACAAGTCGTGTCCAGTAGAGTCTTGTTTATAGGTGTGAAGCGCGCCACACTTATAAAGAAGAGGCACTACTAAAAAAAATAGTGTTTAGCAATGGAATTTAGCAACATATCACATTCTGTCGCTAAGTAACAACGGATTTCGCTACGAAATGATCATTTTGTCGCGAAAATAGCAATTAAAATTTTAGCTAATTATATAGCGACGGATTAGCGATAGAAACTTTATTAGTGAGTCTTAACAAAATCATGGCCGATGTATCGTATTGGTGAACTTAATTCCCAAATTCTTTTTAAACTTCTCTTTAGTGGTAAAAACTTCATTCCTGCTGCTGGGTATTTCATTTTTATCTTTAATTTGGTGTAATTTTAGTATTTTGCGTGTATCCAAACTTCATTGAATTTCTTTGTTGGTCTTTCTTCCATCCTACATGTGGGTTTTTAATTTGTTCTCTTTGTTTATTTGGATTTTCTTCCATTGATTTGGATGTCTCTTTTAATTTGGGTCTTCAGAATAAATAAAATATGGTTTTAGAGCTTAGGAATTAATGTTCCTACATGGAAATAATTCATCTTAACAGGATCCTAGTGAGGAGTTGTTTGGTTAATGAATTACAACGTTAGGCACCTTCTTATCTCTTTCGTTCCCAGTGATCGATTGGATATTCAAGACGACCTCTTCTTCCACATAAAAGGTAAGCATACCCAACTGTTATTTCAATTTGTTGTGATTTATCAATGCATATGCACAAAATTTTGAACCTATTTTATTTTTAGTTCTACGTGAATTTCTAATCGAGCATTGTATATAGCTATTTCAAGGTTTTTTCTTACAATTCATTTATTTTGCGCCAATTTCTTGAAACTTCAGTGGGTTTCATTTTTTTGCTTTAGTTTATCTTTTTTTCTTTAGTTCAGTTTGATTCGAAGTGAGTCTAGATTCAAGATTATCAAAAACTGATTCAAAGGAAATTGCTTTGGAATGTGACAGAAAATCTAAAGCTCCATAAGGAAATTGTCTTCCGTTCATAGTAGGGATTAAGGTCTATTACTTATTTTACCTATTGTAAAGAAAAAAAGTGTTTATGTCCTTATTGTTATATAAATTGACTTACTTGTCCTTGTGAAATTGATATGAGTCTATAATAAAAAGCAACTGTCTATCTGCTTTTAATTTTACTACTTTCAAATATTTATCCAGAAACATTATATGAAAGAACATGTTATCTATGACGAAAACAAATGAATTTACCTACATGTCTTGGTATTAGCTGTTTTCATGGCTAGATGAATAAGCAGGAGCGTTGTTTATTAGTGCAACTACATGAATGTACTATTGTAGTTGTTAATTCTTTTCCTTATAGTGTTTTTCGGACTAAACATGTATCTATAATTTGATATTATTTTGTTTCACTTTGTTGATCTACTGATTAGTCTTTGATGGCTATTGATTAAAGAACAAAGTTTCCTAATCTGTCGATTTATATAATCTTTCTTCATGTTGTTCGTAGAGAGCCCTCAAGAACCAGAATAGAGCCCTCAAGAATATAATTCCCACTTTCGCAAGAACAAGAATAGAGCCCTCAAGAATATAATTCTCACTTTCTCTTTCGAAAAAAAAGTACCTCATGTAATCTTCTCTAAAGTTCCTTTCTGCTTGCTCATTTTTAAGCTGTGGTTGTTGGGTTCTTGAGTTCTGTTTTTAACTTCTGTTTCGCGATCTCTATTTTTGAAATTGTGAATTTTTAATTTGACAAATTGGGTTTAGGGATTTGTAAGTTACAAGTTAATTCAAAGTTATAATCAATGGGTTGTTTGTTGGATGTTATATTCTGCATTATGATATTTATTAGAGTCACTGTTCTAAAGTTCTTGTTTTGGGAAATTTAAGGGTGGAATTTAAGGCAATTAAGATGAAAAGTTTCTATTTTGTATTTAGTTCTGTGTAAATTTCTGATCGAGCACAATTGTATATATCTACTTCAAAGTTTTTTTCTTACAATTCTTTTAGTTTGCGCCAGTTTCTTGAAACTTCAGTGAGTTTTTTTTTTTTTTTTTTGACAAAGTCCACTGGACATTTTCAGTGCCTAGGGATAATTTTATAAATGTTCTCGAAGCAAATCCACAAAGTCTTTACAAATGTTGCCAATGTGGCTAATAAAAAATACAAAATTAAACTAATGACCAACTTAAGCCTTATAAGATGACTTAAATTGGTAATACAATTAACTAAAATCCAACCAACTAGAATTTGAATTATAACTAATGATAAAAACCAGGTTTTGATCCTAAAATAACCAAAAAACTGGTGCAATGAAATGATGAAGTATTCCATGGTGAAACCAGCAACAACTTTCAGTAAACTGCACTTTGCTATTCTTCCCAGGTGGTCATATTCATATCCATGTATACAAATAATGTCCCAAATTTGTTCCCTTAGTGCATCGTTCAGCCATACTATCCTTGCACCCCTGCATTTGCTGAACTGCTACATACTTGATGTTATCATATGAACTGCATTGTGTACTAATGTGAAAAAGATGCTACTATTTATAAAAAACCAGTAGCAGATGCTCCAATTCCATGTACTAGAGTAACCATTAGCGAAATAATATTGTATCACTTCATATCAAAGATGAATAGGATCAGTGGCACAAT